>NC_081860.1:4974149-5285399 GCF_963259705.1 Myotis daubentonii | reverse complement strand
TGAATAACTCTTCAGCATCTAAATAATATCAGGTCCATTCTCTTTTAAAGGCCTTGGCCACTGCAAAATGATTACCTCTCCCCCACACTCTACATGACAACTTCTCTCTCTCTGCTGTGTCGTGATACCCACCTTCCACAGTAGCCCCAGCTGGAAAGCTAGATCTCAGGCTCACACTGTCCCTTCTGAGCTACTACTACTGGTACCAACCTGACCATGATTTCCTATATATTTTTTAAAATATATTTTTATTGATATCAGAGAGGGAGAGGGAGCGAGAGATAGAAACATCAATGATGAGAGAGAATCACTGATTGGCTGCCTCCTGCATGCTCTCTACTGGGATCAAGCCTGCAACATGGGCATGTGCCCTTGACCAGAACTGAACCTGGGAGCCTTCAGTCCACAGGCCGATGCTCCATCCACTGAGCTAAACCGGCCAGGGCTCCTATATTAAAGTGATCTACAGTCCTGGCTGATGGGTCTCGGTTGAGTATAGACCAGTGATGGTGAACCTATGACAAGTGTGTCAGAGGTAACAGGCGAACTCATTTTTTTGGTTGATTTTTCTTTGTTAAATGGTACTTAAATATATAAAATAAATATCAAAAATATAAATCTTTGTTTTACTATGGTTGCAAAGACCAAAATATTTCTATATGTGACATATTTCTATATGTGACACGGCAGCAGAGATAAATTAGGGTTTTCAAAATGCTGACGCGCTGAGCTCAAAAGGTTCGCCATCACTGGTATAGACCCATGCACTGGTGAAGTCACATGCCTTGGTAGTAGGCTAGATCCACAATAGGGGTTGTGCAGGCTGTAACCAATCCTTGTTTCTTGTTCATCAGTGTTTCTCTGTCCCTCTCCCTCTCCCTTCCTTTCTATATCTAAAATTTACACACAGATATATATATTTAAGTACCTGCCGGTTCCTAAATCAGCTCACTCTTCCCTACAAGCCTTTGCACAATCTGTAACCAATGCCCTGCAGGACCTACCACTCATTACACTGGTTGCTAAATACAAGGTCCACTACAGGAAGCCCTAGTCATGACCTTAGGAGTCTGGCCTAGTGTCTGTTCAAAGTCCCCAGGTCCAAGGCATACAAGAGCAGCGGGACAGCCCCTGGACACAACTATCTCACAGGCCACAAGAGTGTGAAGCCCTGAAATTATTTTCACCGTCCGGTACACCCAACTCGTTCTGCATTTGTAGGAATTCGTGTAAAGAAAATGGTCTGTTGAGAGCCTGGCAAACACCGTCAGGATCTATGGGCTCAGGCTGCTCAGTGCCCTTGCCCAGCCCAGAGGCCAGGTGCCCTCCAGATGCCTGTGTTATCTCAGGGCTCAGTCCTCAGTGCTCACTCTTGCCAGTTACCTGGTCATTTACAGGACTTCACCTTCCTGTCCTCTGTCTTCTAGTCTGTCCTTCCTCTGAGCAATGTCAGGAAAAGTTAGAATCTTACCCCACAAAATGTCCCTACTTTTTTCACAACCATCTATGCTCCCAGCGTTCTGAGAGTGAAAGTAAAACTCCTCGTGCAAAACCCACACCTCATCTCTTTGTTGCCTTTAGACCCAAAACAGGCCCGGGTTTTCCTAATCCTCCTGCCTCAGCCCCGCCACCGTGTTCGTAGAAGGTGGCACTGCAGCCTGTGGCCCTCATCCCCCATCACACCCTGTGTCACCCAGGAGAGACTCACTGTTCTGGATGCGGCTTCCTGGGCGGCGGGACCTGAGAGGCGCAGGTCCCCAAGGCTGGGGGGTTAAACGGGGTCAGGCTGCGGGGACGCTGTGGGCAGAGAGGAGTCCCGGAGGGACGGAGGGTCCACTCCCAGCCTGTTGGTGCCCAACCAGCCTCAGACACACCCCGCACAGCAAGGACGCTGTCTCCTAGGCCTCCTCATACTCAAGTCCAGGGGGCTGAGGCCTGTGAGTCCTTGAACTGAAGAGGTCAAAATGCCCCCTAGGAGGAGGAAGGTGGAAGTCCCGCCCTAACCGGATGCACTGACACCAAAAACACCCGTTAGCTCCGCCCACGTGGGCCCATTCCTTTCTGGGTAATGTAGTTTTCTCAAACGCCAAGGGCGGGAGGGGGGCTAGCATCCAGGCCAAGGACACTAGTGAATAAAGGTGATGTGGTTCAGCAAGTGGCCCTGGGGAAGGACAAGATGGGACCAGAGGCCTGGTTAACTGGAACAGACTGGTAGATCTCCCAGGAGCGGGGCGTGGGGAGGACTGGGAGAGATCCCCCAAGAATATATGCACAGGGGAAAATGGGAGACATCTTTAAACTAGCCACAATAAATACATTGTTTTTTCAATTTTTAAATAATATAGCGCAGCTGCTGTGACTCAATGGTTGAGCGGCAACCTATGAACCAGGAGGTCATGGTTCTATTCCTGCTCAGGGAACATATGCGGGCTGTAGGTTCTATTCTCAGATAGGGGAGAAGTACGTGCAGGAGGCAGCTAATCAGTGATTCTCTCTCATCATTGATGTTTTTCTCTCTCCTTCTCCTTCCCTCTCTCTAAAATCAATAAAACTATATTTTTAAAGTGTAATCATATATGCATAGCCCAAGGACAGAGAAAATAATGTGGTGAGGGCCTAGAAGCAGTGGTGGCAGGGTAGAGGGAGGCAAAGGGGATGGAGACGGGGGAAATTGGGAACATCTGTAATAGAGTCAATAATCAATAATAAAAAAGAATAGTTTGCCCACATGGCATGGTACAGTGCTTGGACGTGGACCCATGGACCATGAGATCACTGTTTTGATTCCAGGTCAGGCGCACGCCCAGGTTGCAGAGCTCCATCCCAGTATGGGGCGTGCAGGAGGCAACTGATCAATGATTCTCTCTCATCATTGATATTTCTCCATTTCCCTCACTCTCTAAAAAAGCAATAAAAACATTTTAAAAAGCATAGTGTTAAGATTGATTTGATTCAACAACACCAAAGAGAAGAGGCACTTTTCATATGATTCACTGCAATCTTTCCACTCCCTATGAATGCAGTGTTTCTGTCATACTGGTGGTTATGCTTAAACCTCAGAGTCGTACAAAAATGACACCAGGTCCCAGCTGATAGAGCATCGACCTGCAGACTGAAGGGTCCCAGGTACAATTCTGATCCGGGGCACAAGCCCGGATTGCAGGCTTGATCCCCAGTAGGGGGCATGCAGGAGGCAGCCAAACAATGATTCTCTCTCATCATTAATGTTTCTATCTCTCTCCCTCTCCCTTCCTCTCTGAAATCAATTAAAAATATATATATAAAGAATGACACCAGTGTATGAAATTTCATACATCATAGGACATGGCTCCTTTAGTGTATGTGGGGAAGATTTCCCCTAAACATTGTTGAGAATTATGTAATACTTATTGTGACCAGAGACTATAATTAATATTGTGCACAGAAAGACAACAAAGGCCTCCTTTCCAGTGTGAACGTTGACCTCACCAATAATAGAGGCACCAGGCTGCAAATTAGAACCACAAAGTCATGCAGATAATTTTCAAGGCCTTGGGAAGAATTTTTTTTTTTTTTTTAAAAAGGCAAATTTGGACAAACTGATTTTCTACCATTACTATGTGCCTTCCAAAGCACAGAATGTTTGGGACCCCCTCATATATGTTCACCTCTCCGTGCTGACAGGTCACAACTTTCCTTTATAGTCATCCCAGGCAGTGAATATAATCCCCAAAATTAAAGGTGCAAAAGAAAAAAAAAACACCTTTACTGAATGATCATAACCCAGAACAGAGGACAGCAAGCAGTTTGAAGGTTGGTGAATTAGAACCTGAAACAATTCATCACAGCATAATGTACAAACCACAATGTCCCTGACAGAGGTAGCACTTTTTAGCTGAGGATGAGTGCCCTGGATGAAGCCTGTATCAGGTGTATTACCTCGTGAGAGATAAAGAAATGAAGATACTGCCAAGAGCTCAGAGGTATCACAATTTTCTGAAGCACAAGTGAGAACACAGAATATATTTCCCCTGATCACACAGGGGTTGTGACTGATGCACACTCTTCAGGTGAGCCAGGTGTTAGAGGTGAAATCTCTTCAGCCAGAAATACTCGCTGTGACACCATTTGAGTAGTAGGTTTGTGAAGTTGTTATCCATAGAATACAATACTAGTCAACAATTAAAAAATTCAATATTCACATAAGCATTTGCATTGAATCTCAAAATATCTGTAGCATTAAGGAAACCAGTATTTGTTTAAAAGTACACACCTTATAGTGCCTATAAAATTATGAAAAATATAAACTAATCTAATGGAAAGGACGGAAAATGAATGATTGCATGGAAGACTTGGAAAGTCAGAAAGAGGGATTATAAAAGGGCAGGAGGAAAATGTAGAGTGTGGGAAATGTAGGTTTAGAGTTGTTGGTATGGAAAATAATACATAAAAATACCAGAATAAACTCTGCTTTCACCGTGTACCTCAGCTGGGTGGGTATCACCCAGTGCACTGAAACGTCCTGGTTCAATTCCAGGTCGGTGCACAGCCCCACCTGTGGCCCCAGTCGGGAGTGTGCAAGAGGCAGCTCATGTATATTTATCTATCTTTCTTCCCCTTCCCTCCTCTTTTCCTAAAAATATAAAATAAAGGTATTTTTTAAAAGCACAAGTGCTGTGGTTTATGTACTCATAACTCAAAGTCCACTTATGCCACACCTTGAATATAGTGACAGATGAATTTATTTCACCTGTGATGTTTCACAGCTTTATGTCTAGGTCAAGGCTCACAAAATAACACACATTAGAAAAGTGTGCTTTCCTACATGTCAGTGCTCATTTCCTGGGAGGAACAGATTTGCCTCAGTGGCAGCAAATGTTGGCAAGCAGTAAAGACTACCGCCATGGAATACACAGGAATGCTGACTGGTTACAAAAGACACATCCTGTGAATGATGACAGGATAATCCTTAATTTAGCTTGAGTTCTTACATATTGAGAAATGACTTTGTGGTGAACACCTTACAGAGACAAGGGGAATCCACAAATCCATCAAATAATTTTCTCTGCCAATGACTGCAGCTACAGGAAACATTTTTGGGGGTGCTGAGAATGTCTGTACACGAAGGGCACACACGCCACAGGCCAGGAACATTTGTGGATTTATGTTCAGAAGAGAAACTTTCCATATAATTTACTGCAGTCTCTCTCATCACTATGAATACAGTGTTTCTGTCTCGATGGTAGGTTAACCTCAGAGTCTTACAACAAATGCCACAAGAGTATGAAATCTGGTACTTCATGGCACTTGGTTCTTTGCAGTATGTGGGGAGGAGTTCCCCTAAACATTGATAAGAATTAAGTAATACATATTGTGAACAAAGAACATAATTCATATTCTTCACAGAAAGACAGCAAAGGCCTATTCTTCTGGGTGATCATTGACCTCACACATAACCAAGGTACCAGGATATAAATTAATACCACAAAGTTATGCAATCTTTCTTTCAACACCTTGGGCAGCAATGCAAAATAAACCAGTTTTGGATGAAGAATGATTTTCTGCCATCATGCTCTCTTCTCCAAAGAACTGAAGGTTTGACATCCCCACAATATTGCTTCACATATACATTCTGACAAATCTGAACAGTGCTTTCAAAACATTGCAGGCAGTGAATAGAACCATCACAATTAAAGGTACAACAGGAAAAAGAATTTTACCAAAATATCATATTTCATAACCAGCGGTGTTCAAATTGGTGAAATGGAACCTAAGCCAATCATCACAGCATAATGTGAGATCCACAGCTCCCTGAAAGAGGTACCACTTCTTTTCTGAGGATTGGTGTTCTGGACAAACTCTGGACCAGGCCCATACCTTAGTCAGACAGAAAGGAATGAAGATCCTGCCAAGAGGTCCGAGTACTTAGAATTTATTCAAGCAAAAAAGCACACAATGATTGTGACTGATTCACACTGTTCAGGTGAGCCAGGTGTTAGAGGTGAAATCACTTCAGCCACAATCACTCATAGGGACATCAATTGGATAGGATGCCTGGGCAGAATGGCAAGTTCAAGTAGCTCCTTAAAGACTCACTTGTACCTGAAACTTATGAGGAATCTAGCAGAGTGTCTGTCCTGATAAAAAGGGATCATATTGAGGCAACTGTGTATCTTAGAGTCTCTTTCAGTGTTGTTATTCTGAGTAAGAAAAATAAAACATTCCCTTCACATTTAAGGCTTTTCTCCTGTGTGAACTCTCAGGTGTCTCATAAGGCCATATTTTTGACTAAAATATTTCCCACAATCCGTACACTCATAAGGCTTTTCCCCAGTGTGAACATGCTTGTGGATAAGGAACTGCCTATTTTGCCTAAAGTACTTCCCACATTCAATACACCCATAAGGTTTTTCTCCAGTGTGAACTCTCTTGTGGATAAGAAGCTGACAATATTGGCTAAAGGACTTCCCACATTCTAAACGTTCATAAGGTTTTTCTCCAGTGTGAATTCTCTTGTGGATAAGGAGCTGACTATTTTGCCTAAAAGACTTCCCACATCCACTACACACGTAAGGCTTTTTTTCCAGTGTAAACTCTCTTGTGGATAAGGAGCTGACTATTTTGCCTAAAGGATTTCCCACATTCACCACATTCATAAGGTTTTTCTCCAGAGTGAACTCTCTTGTTGATAAAGAGCTGACTATTGCGCGTAAAAGATTTCCTACATTCACTACACTCATAAGGCTTTTCTCTGCTGTGAACTCCGTGGTGTTGAATGAGGGTGGAATTCCGACTGAAGGACTTCCCACAATCTGTACATTCATATGGCTTTTCTCCATTGTGAACTCTCTGATGTCGAATGAGGGTGGAACTCTCACTGAAGGACCTCCCACAATCTGTACACTCATACCGCTTTTCTCCCGTGTGAACTCTTTTATGTTGAATGAGGTTAAAGATTTGTCTATAATTTTTCCTACATTTTCCACACTCTCCAGAGCACACACCCTGACATTCAACAACGTTGAGGTTGTGGCTGGCAGCGTTTTCACATCTCCCCATGGGTGAGGACTTTTTCCACTGAGAAATTCCTGTGAATTCTCACTGCCACTGTGTTGCTCCTTATTGTTATGCGTTGCCTGGTGCTCGAGAAGCTCTGAGGGAGTTTGGGAATCTTCCCCAACCACCCTGCTGTTTGAAGGAACCTCTGATAATTTGAAGCTGCACCTGGTCACAAATGAGGCCTTGTCCATAGCTTCTTTCCAGAACGTCTTTCCCCTGGCATCCCTGTGTTGCTGGTGAGGGTTTGCACTGAAACAGAAGTCTCTCACAAATGCCTCACTGAAGAAGTCTTTGTGCTCCAAGTGTGCTGCTTGTAAGTCATTCAGGTGCAAAATATCTTTTAACACCGAGAAACACTGCTTACAAGGATGGTTCTTCTGGGGTGCTGGAGCTGTCTTAGAAGCTCTGACTTGTGAGTCTCCTTCTATAGATACGCTCTGATAAAACAGGCCACATCATCATCCTTTTTATGCCAACAACCTGAAAAATATAAAAGGTCAGGGAATGAATATTGATTGTGGTGACAGAGGGAAGTTCCATTACAAAAGTGTGTTGCCCATGAAACCGTGGCTCCATGTAATTATCTGAAAAGAGGACATATGCAGGAAGGATTAATAAGAGGCTTCTGTGAAGTTCTGGGTCTCTGAAGATCATAAAGGAAGGAAGACCACACCAGGAATATGACACAGAGATGGCAAGCACCACATGGAAGAGAGGTAAGACTTCCAGCCCTTCCTCAGGCTAACAGTGTTCAGAAGGACTTGTCTGCTGGTGTCATAGGCAAGCTCTGCAGAATTTTGTTTTTGTCTTATTCGAAGAAAATATCAGTAAATGAGTAGCTGTTTATCAGGACTACTTTAGTATGTATGTGCACCTCATAACACAGGTGCAGGTCAATGTTGAAGAATACTGTGGAGGCAGCAGTGCAGAGGAGCAGGTGATGTAAAAATGCCACGAAGGTGAACATGGCGGAATGCTAGGAAATCACAGGTGAAATGACATGTCAGAAAGTGTAAAGTAGGTAAAGGGAAAGGTAAAAATGTGGTGTGGGCAGTGGCACCTGCATCTCAGCAGTAATGGAATCGATCTGGTTCCGGGTATAACTTGAAAACAGCCCTTGTGTCATACATTCTGCTAGTTTCCACTCAGCTGGGCCACGCCTCCTCTAAGACCATCCTGCTTATTCACCCTGTGGGAAAAAAAAACTAGGGTTCTCCCTGTACCACCTTCTCTACAAATACATAAAATGGAAATATTCCAAGTATTAATGAAAGATGATAGAGGTGACCATCCAGCCCTGTTCCAGTGCAAATCCACTTGGTTTAGTATTCAGGGAAGGTAATATTACAAACACCAAATTAAAGGAGGGTCTTACAAGAACGGCCCATAGTTCATGTAAGTAAAAAACATAACCTGGCACAGGCAGTCACCCAGAACCTTAATACAGAGGAAAGGTGCAGAAGTGGAAGCCATGGATCTAGACAAGTCACCCTCCCAGGGAGACAAACAGCCAGTGGGACCCATTAAGTTGTCTCTAATATCTGTGGCTCCCAGACACATCCTGCACTTTCTGAGGAAAATAGTGTTAAATAATTTTGTGGAGTTTATTTCTCAGGGCTCTCCACATAGCTCAGCACTGGTATCCATAGCACATTTCCCATGAGAGTGAGGAAAGTTTTCTGAGTCCATGGTCTGGCTGTAGGAGAGAGAAAGCTACAGGTGGAATATAAAGGAAGAGATGCGATCATCTCAGTCCATTAGGAGAGATGTGAGGGTCTTACCTCCAGATGATACAAGAGCAAATACTTCCAGCATCAATTTGCAGTACAGAAGTCTCTGAGCCTCATCAAGGATTCCCCACTCTTCTGGAGAGAAGGCAATGGCCACATCCTCAAAGTTCATATCCTGTCATATAATGGGGAAAGTTTAGTGCGTTATCAGATTGTCTCCTAGGGGTGATCCGGGGCGGGGCCACTTGCTGTCCACAGATCAGCCTGCTGGTCACCTCCTGCAGAGGGAGGCCAGACTGCGGCTTAAGCCCACTTTCTGCATGTTGGACATCCCCTGAGGGCTCCCGGATTGTGAGAGGGCGCAAGCCAGGCTGAGGGACCCCTTTGATTTCACGGACTTTCATGCACCGGGCCTCTAGTGTAATATAAAATGAGATTCTGCCGGAGCACCACCAAGAGTCTTGAGGTCTAATGACGGATCCTAGACTCTATTTTTATTTCATATAATCCCAATTGTTCTGAATTAAAATAACTCTAATCCTATCTAAAAATAGTCAAACATGGTAATTGACTGTACCTTCGCTACACCTCCCATGGGCTAATCAGCGCGATATGCAAATCAACCACCAACACAGATGGCGGCTAATTTGCATACTGCAGGCAAGGAGGGACTGCGCCATCCCACCTGCCCTGCCGCCATCTGGGCCTGCTATCTGCGATCCTAGGCGGGGGGGTGGGGGGGGTTCCCATGTGCGACCCGACCTGAGGCTGCCGGGTGGGGCAGCAGTGATCTGCCGGCCCACCCGGGCGTCCCATGTGCGACTCAGGGAGGAGCCCCAACCCCCGGATCCACCCTGCCCCATTTGCAACTGGGAGCGGGGCCCCAACCCCCAGATCAGCCCTGCCCTGTGTGCAACTGGGAGCGGGGCCCAAACCCCCGGATCTGCCCTGCCCTGTGTGCGAATGGGAGCGGGGCCCCAACCCCCAGATCCGCCCTGCAGAGTGTGCCACACAGGGCGGCGCCCCAACCCCCGGATCAGCCCTGCCCCGTGCGGGACCAGGGGTGGCGCCACAACCCCTGATCGGCCCTGCCCTGAGCACAACCTGGGGAGGCAGGACAGGCACCTAGGGATCGGCCTGCCATCTGCCACCCACGCAGGCACTTAGGGATTGGGCCTGCCATCTGCCACCTGGGGAGCGGGCTTAAGCCAGCAGGTGGTTATCTCCTAAGGGGTCCCAGACTGTGAGAGGGCACAAGTGGGGCTGAGGGACACCCCTCTATCCTCCATCTCCCACCCCACCAGTGCACAAATTTTTGTGCACCAGGCCTCTAGTCATAGGATAAAAGATAGAGAAACAGACTTAGTCTAGGTAAGTGGTAAATGGTACTAGAAATATTAAGAACCCCAAATAAATATGATAAAAATAGTCATACTGTTTGTGTAACTGTAGTTTTGTAATATAATCAGTAAAGTTTTTTTTAAAAAAATTAAAAAGAAAAAATCTGGTAAAACAAAGTTTCATACTTGAGTATTTTTAAATGGTAGCCTTACAAATATGTATAATATATACCACATTGGCAAAATCAAGCTCTTTTACCAATCAGCATTAAAAGCACTGTAATTGCTCAATATTTTAAAGCACATTGCAATCAGAAAACATTTTTCTTTTACTTTACTTAGTGAATTGTGGTCTGCGTGAATACCTTGTACAACAGATGTTCTGAGCAACAATTCCACATCAGAACCTATTCTTATTAGCTGTTAAGAAAACCAAACACAGAATAAATCCTTCGGGTGTTTTTCAATGGTTCATATGAATGTACTGTTTTTGAAAAGTATAGGTTTACTACAAATTTTTTATGTAATAATCTGCCTTTAACTTTTTATAACCATTCTAAGTGTGCAGAAAGCTCAGACAGGCATACACTTTTAACTTTTATCCACCCGTTTATATTTTGATCCAAAACAGGTTTAGAGTATTTTTTTGTTGTACATATATATTTTACAATGTGTTTAAAACACATAGCTTTTTTGGGGTGGTGGTAGTGAATCTTTCTTTTATAGACTTGGATGTTCTGAACACTAGAAAGAGTGTTGGATTAGGAGTCAGAATACTTGGATTCTAATTCTGGTTCTATCATTAAGTGTATGGCCTTGGTTTAATAACCTACTCTGATTTTCAGACCTCATTATTTGCAAAATGAAGAAATGGACTAGAATAGCAATTCTCAACACTGTGGACCACTTGAGGCACCTTAACACCCTTTCAGAGGATCCATGATGTCAAATTTATTTTCATGATACTAGAGCCTAGACCAGTGGTCGGCAAACTGCGGCTCGCAAGCCACATGCAGCTCTTTGGCCCCTTGAGTGTGGCTCTTCCACAAAATACCGACTTCTGCGCATGGGCCACGAAGTTTCAATCGCACTGTACGTGCACACCTGCATGTGGTATTTGGTGGAAGAGCCACACTCAAGGGGCCAAAGAGCCGCATGTGGCTCGTGAGCCGCAGTTTGCTGACCACTGGCCTAGACCCTTCTACACTGTTTGAGTTGTGAGAAGTAGAGTTTTCTCTATGAAATACCATTTGTACTTGAATGAACCACTGATAGGCAGACAAATTATGATTATTCAGACTTGGGTATTTGCTAGATTTTTTTCTTGAAAATGAGTGAAGTGAGGAGGGAAGTTAACAGAGGTCAGATGATATGCACTTAGAGGTCATGGGATGAGGATTCATGGAGGTTGTGAGCAGAGGAAGGATAGAATATGCCTTAAAAAAAAAACAAACGGTTCACTCTGCCTTTAAAAGTATTGAGACCAGGCTGTAGGAATTTAGGGCAAAAGAAGAAAGACCCAGGAGGAGGCTGTTGTAACAACTCAGTGAGAAATGATGGTAACTTGAACCTGGAGATAATGATGAGGAGGGTGAGAAGTGGTTGAATTCTACGTATATTTTGAAGGTTAAGCCAATAGGATCTGCTGCCAGATTAAAGTGTGAGAGAAGGAAAGCAGTCAAGACAGCACAAAGGATATTGGTCTGAACATCAAGAGGAGGGAGCTGCCATTAATTGACATGAAAGCCTGTGGGTGACCAAAACCTCAGACGCTGACAGACTTGAGAAGCTTCTTGGCAAGGCAGAGAATGGGGGAAAAAGGGCCTCCTCCTTGGAGGTGCAGAAGCTGAGTGGAGTCCCAGGTCTAAGGCTGGGAACAAGGATAAATGAGGAGCAAGGGACTAGAGGAGACCGAGAGGTGGTGTGTATGAATTCTAGAGCCAATATATATATATATATTTTAAATATATAACTTCCATTGGACTAATAGGAATAGAGTTCTACATTGAAACTAACCTTTAAGGCAATTTATCACTTGGTGATGTATAGTTTCAAAGAATATTCACAATTTTTGGAAAAGGCTATTGTATACTCCTTTACCTTTCCAACTACTTGTGTGAGACTGAATTTTCTTCATATACTTCAACCTAAAAAACATGCTGAATGAGGAAGCAGATAGAATATAGCTGACTTCTATTAAGCCAGACATGAAAGAGATTTAAAAAATGTAAAGCATGCCATTCTTCTAACTAAATTATTTTGAAAATGTAGTATTTTTCATAAATAATGTATTTTTTTAACATGTACTGGGTCTATTGTTTTCAAATGATTCAATCAATATCTATTTTAAATTTTTCAGCTTTAAATTCTAATATAGTAAATACTGATAAGTATAACACACAAACAGCACTTTTTAGGGTACTCAATTTTTAAGAAGGTAAAGGGGTCTTGAGGCCAAAAAGTTGGGAAACTGCTGGTATAGAGGATGCTTAAGTTTCCTTTTGGTGCCAAGTCTAACAAACCCTCTAATATATGACAATGTAATTATCCAAAAGCTACTAAATATTTGACATATGAAGAGTTGTAGAAAGTACCATATGTATTTATCCTATCTAATAAAAGAGAAAAATGGTAATTGGCGTACGACGATACCCTTTTCATTGTCTAATCAGGGCTATATGCAAATTAACTGCCAACAAGATGGCGGTTAATTTGCATATGTAGGCACAATGCAGGGAGGCGAAAGGGAAAGCAGGAAGAAGCCCCCTGCCACTGACAGTGATCGGAAACCCAGGGGAGAGCTAAGAGCTGGGGGGCAGGGCAAAGGCGGCCCTGGGGCCGCCTTTGCCCTGCCCCCCAGCCATGATCAGAGAATCAGGCGCCTTTGCCGCCCTGGCCAGTGATAGCAGGAAGTAGGGGTGGAGCCAGCGATGGGAGCTGGACACGGTCGAAGCTGGCAGTCCCGGGAGCTAGGGGTCCCTTGCCTGGGCCTAAAGCGGAGCCCATGATCGCGGGGCCACTGCAGCTGCAGATCCCTGCTGCCCGGGCCGGACGCCTAGGCCAGAGGCGTTAGGCCTGGGCAGGGGCGGAGCCTGCAACCACGGGGAGCTGGGGGTCCCCTGCCCAGGCCTGACGCCTCTGCCGGAGGCATCAGGCCTGGTCCAGGGGCCGATCCGGTGATTGGTGATCGGAGGGTGATGAGGGTCAACTCCTCTGGCTGAGGCATCAGGCCTGGGTGGGGGGTGGAGCCGGGGATTGGGGGGATATGATGGTCCCCTTGCCCAGGCCTGAAGCCTGGGTCAGAGGCGTCAGGCTTGGGCGGGGGGTGGAGCAAGCGATCAGAGGGAGATGGGGGTCCCCTGCCCAGGCATGATTCCTGGGCCAGAGGCCTCAGGCTTGGGCGGGGGCCAGAGCCAGTGATCAGGGGGAGATGGGGGTCCCCTGTCCAAGCCTGACACCTCTGGTGAAGGCGTCAGGCCTGGGCAAGGGGCCGATCAGGCGATCGGAGGGTCATGGGGGTCTACGCCTCTGGCCGAGGCATCAGGCCTGGGCAAGGGGCAGAGCCAGCAATCGGAGGGGTCTGGGGGTCCCCTGCCCAGGCCTGATGCCTGGGCCAGAGGCATCAGGCCTGGGCTGGGTGCAGAACCAGTGATGGGGGGAAATGAGGGTCCCCTGCCCAGGCCTGACGCCTCTGTCAGAGGCGTCAGGCCTGGGCAAGGGACTGATCCTGCGATTGGAGGGTGATGGGGGTCAACGCCTGAGGCTTCCCAGTATGTGAGAGGGGGTAGGCTAGGCTGATGGACACTCCCCCCCACACACACACCCAGTGCACGAATTTCGTGCACCGGGCCCCTGGTATATAACAAATATCTAATTTCTAGATTGCTTAATGTTAAATTAGTACTCTAAAAGTAAAATGAACTTGGGAGGTTGTAGTTCATTTTCTCAGTTTAGTTGATATAAACAGTTTAAATCGTAAAAAATTTTAGACGTTTAAATCATGATTTAAAAATTTAGAAATTGCCAAATTGTTATCAGTTTACTAAATAACAAATAGGAGAAACCTCCATATATATCTTTTAACTTCAATTCATAACTTCACTCTAATGTCATCTTAACTTCTACATGAATAAAAATTTCATAGTCCCTGTTTGCCCTATCATATGCTTAAGGGAAATCTTTCCCTTTTTTGTTTATATTACAGGAATAGAAATTCTTAAGCTATTTCATTTTGTCTCGTTGGCTTATTATAGATATTTACTATTTCAAAAATACATTTTTCAAAATATAAATGATTTTCATAAAAAAATTAACATTCGGAAATTTTATTTAAACATAGAAGAATTTCTCTAATTTATACTTTCCTTTTTATCAAACCAATTCTGGAATCATAACTACCCCTGCAAATAGTTTTCCATTTTTCTTTTTCTTCCTATGGGTCCTTTCCCTATATTTATCCAAGGTTAGAAACAGGAATATTTAGGAAGCTCAAAACTGAGATAGTGTATATACGCAGCATGATTTCATACAGGAAACAAATCATTGTGAATTTTTTCAATGAATATGCATTGGGAGTACCAGGGAGCTCACAGACTAATTTCAGTAGACTGTCTTAAACAATTGACTAAAATGCAAATATTAAAGTCAAACCAAGAGCGTTCATGAACTGTGGCTGGTTAACTTCCATTGCCAAGACAGGAATTAAAAAAAAAAAATCTGTCTAGTTGAGCTAAATGACTAGGTGTTTCCTCTATAGTTCTGAGGTACCACAGCACTCATTCTTTTCAGTTTCAGTCAGTTGCCTTAAGTGGAGATAGCACTTCTGTGGGTGTCTGAGTTGATTCAGCTGCTCTTGTTTTGACCAGGGCTACCATCCTTGTTCTTTTTACCAGGCAACTTGTTTTCTTATGGCTGTAGGCAGATGACCAGAGGAGGTGAGCCATACCAAACAAGTGAAGGTTATCTACAGTTGCTTTAACTATCGGGTTTGTATTTCACATAACCCCTCTATTTTCATCATGTCCTCTAGTTCAGCGGTTCTCAACCTGTGGGTCGCGACCCCTTTGGCGTTGAACGACCCTTTCACAGGGGTGGCCTAAGACCATCCTGCATATCAGATATTTACATGACGATTCATAACAGTAGCAACATGACAGTTATGAAGTAGCAACAAAAATAATGTTATGGTTGGGTCACAACATGAGGAACTGTATTTAAAGGGCCAGAAGGTTGAGAACCACTGCTCTAGTTGCTAATACAATTTACAAGCATTTTATTGTAAAATTGAAAAATTCAATTACTGTACCTCTTCTATTTTCGTAGAAGAAGCTTCATTTTTATTGTTTTTGAATTCTTCATTTATTTTTATTCTGGCTGCTACAGAAAGAAAAATACATAAAGTTATTTGCTTTTCTAATTCACAATTCCTGCCCCAATAACTTACATGTTATTCATTATGAATGACTACTTCTCTAGTAGAGGAAATATATTTGCTCCATGTAAAACAAAGTATACAAATCAGAAATTTATTACAGAAGCCTCTTGGAGAACTTATGACAGGCGGGCAAGTTTGTAATTAAATCTAATATAAACCTTCAGCACTCTAATACTTTTGTTTCCTGCTTTTCACTTCCAATTTCATTGGTGTACTTCAAGATATTAGATTCAATAAATCCAATGTAATTCTTTGTTTCTATAAATCTAAGAATTTAACTTAAAATGTTTTTAAGATGGCAAAACTCAATACTTACAAGCACATTAACCCAGACATACATACACAAATTAAAATAAATATATAGCAGCTCTGAGCACCGTGGCTGACATGTAAAGTAAATGATAAATAAAACTTTTGTTCATGTACACCACTGAGACTTCAGCATCATTACAGCAGCATCATTCAGTTGAACCTAACAAACTGCCTTACTGTATTGCTGTAAGCATTTCATGGAATGATCCATATAAAGTGCTTAGTAAACATACACTGTTACCTGTTCTTATAATTACTTCACTTAAAAACATTTAAAGCAACAAAAATATGCTATTTTGATGGGAGAATAGTCATAAAACCTTCCTTTTATGCTTCAGAATTTCAATATGCAAGGTGGTTCAGAGTTTGGGCATTGGAACCAGACTGCTTAGGCTGAATCCTAGCTCTACCTCTTGCTAAGTAAATATGGGGCAAATTCTTTCACATTTTTTAGTTTCTTATCTTAACAGAAATCATACAGTAAAACCTCGATATAATGGACTAATTCAGGTGAGGCAGGGTGTCTGTTAAAGCTGACAGTCCATTTTATAATAAAACTAGAGGTCTGGTGCACGAAATTGGTGCACAGGTAGGGTCCCTAGATCTGGCTGGTGATCAGAGCAAATTGGGGCCTTCTGGCTGCCGGCCAGGGCCTTCCTTTGTTCTGTGCTGCCTCCTGGTGGTCAGTGCACGACATAGTGAGTGATCGAACTCCCGGTCTCCTGGTTGAACTCCCGAGGGGACACTATGCATATTAGCCTTTTATATATATGCAGTAGACAGGTTTTCCAAATGTCTATGTTAAAAAATTGGCAAATGTAGATGCATTTGTGTAATTAAAATTATGTATGAAAGTTTAATTTCACTGAAAACTTTTCTACATGTATGACTGTAATTTTAAATTTATACTAAATAGGTCTAGTAAATGTGTGCATTCACCAGTCACTGTGAATAAACAAATGCACACGTCTGGGGCAGGCATGGCTTAGCTCATGTCGGAAGATGGGTGGCATGCGTGAAAACTGCTGCAGAAAGTCACGCCATGCAACAATAGAACCAATTACCCCGTGGGATGTTACAAAGGAAAAACAAACAAAAACTTAACTTCTAATGCTTTGGTATCTGTGATCAATTGCTAATCATTTGCTGAACATTGTTTATGAGCAATCACTCTTGGATTTAAATATGCAGACTATGGTTGTAGATATGTAACATTTATTTATGTTGGTGAAATTACTAGTATTTTTCAAACATATGGCTTATTCACTAAAATTTGTTAAAAATCAATTTTTTAATAACAAATAAACAAAACAACAAATTTATCAATTTAATTATAAACAAATCTTGGTTTAAAGCATTTTCAAATAAATAGGGTGTTAAATTAATTTCACATGAAATACAGGCTAGAAATTTTTTTTTTAATATATTTTACTGATTTTTTACAGAGAGGAAGGGAGAGAGATAGAGAGTCAGAAACACCGATGAGAGAGAAACATCGATCAGCTGCCCCCTGCACATCTCCTACTGGGGATGTGCCCACAACCCAGATACATGCCCTTGACCGGAACCGAACCTGGGACCCTTCAGTCCGCAGGGCAACGCTCCATTCACTGAACCAAACCGGTTTTGGCCAGGCTAGAAATTTTTCCATTAAATCATAATCCTGTTTAATCAATCTCCACAAAATCAAGGGTTTACTGTAATAGCAACTATATCACAGGGTTGTTATAATAATTAAATGAGGAATTTGTGTAAAGTACAATATAAGGCATATATTTTAATATTCAAGAAATTCTTTTTGGTGAATTACAAAAACTAGAATTTCCTGGGACAGTGGAGACACTTAACCTAGGTAAAGAGGTTTAGAAATGTATGAGGATTGGAAGTGAACATGACCAACACAGAACCAGGTAAGATAGAAATCACTTAAAACAGTGAAATGCTAAATGTGGAATTGCTTGGAATAGATTCTCTTTCTTAGGTGCTGTCACTTCTAGAATGACACAAGGCATTAACAATATGGTAGTCTCTAGTCCTAGAGTGTGTGAAATTGTGATAATAAAATAGAGAAAGGACTTTAATTTTCTTTAAGTGTATACTCCTCAAAAAAGTGTAATTGTAAACTAATCTTTATAACACATAACAACATCAGGGAAGAGGTAGTGAAGGCCATTCCCTAAGATGAGGCTTGACTATACAGGTTCTCTTGGATATATCAGCAGCCATCTGAAGAATAGACTTGTTCCAAAGGAAAATAAGTAAGCTTACCTTCTAATGCTCTGGGATCATTTTTAAAAACTGGTTGTCTGGTCCTGTGCAATCTTTTAAAGAGCTGTAAAACCTATCAAGAAAATAAGAAGTCAGACAGCAAAAGAAAAAAAATCACATTTTACATAATTACAAGTATGTAATTACATAATTACATAAGTAGTAATTCTGTTCTGTTCGTTTCATTGACTATTTTTCAAAGTAGCTGATGAAAACCAGGGTTTCTGGAAATACCTTTACATTGATTATTTATCTTTAAATTAAAAACCTTTATTTACAAAAATAATACCCAGGTCTTTAAAACAAAACAATATAGTTAAAAAGTTAGTAATTCCCCTGCAAAACCAGTCTGCCAAAGTAAACAACTTTACCTGTCTGGTATGTTTTATCATTTTTCTTAAGATATGGAGGCCTTCTTCTGTTCTTAAAGTGAGGCACATACTAGCATACACAAATTGGTGAACATATTAAATCTTAAGAGAGCTGAGAAGGAAGATGTTTTGGGTAATTCAGGCAAGTTCAATTGTGATTTCAAAATTAACCCCAAGAAACCTGAGGCATTTCTATACACCAATAGTGAACTTTCAGAAAGAGAGATTATAAAAACAATCCCATTTACCATCGCACCAAAAAAATTAAGCTACCTAGGAATAAACTTAACTAAAGAGGTAAAAGACCTCTACTCAGAAAACTACAGGACGTTGAGAAAAGATATAGAGGAAGACATAAACAGATGGAAGAACATACCGTGTTCATGGATTGGTAGAATCAACATCATTAAAATGTCCATACTACCCAAAGCAATCCATAAATTCAACGCACTTTCCATTAAAATACCAACGGCATACTTCAGAGATCTAGAACGAACTCTCCAAAAATTCATCTGGAATAAAAAAAGACCCCGAATAGCTGAAGCAATCCTGAAAAAGAACAAGGTAGGTGGGATCTCAATACCAGATATCAAGTTGTATTACAAAGCCACTGTTCTCAAAACTGCCTGGTACTGGCACAAGAATAGGCATATAGATCAATGGAATAGAATAGAGAGCCCAGAAATCGGCCTGAACCAATATGCTCAGTTAATATTTGACAAAGGGGGCAAGAACATACAATGGAGCCAAGATAGTCTCTTCAATAAATGGTGCTGGGAAAATTGGACAGATATATGCAAGAAAATGAAACTAGACCACCAACTTACACCATACACAAAAATAAACTCAAAATGGATAAAGGACTTAAATGTATGACAGGAAACCATAAAAATTCTAGAAGAATCCAAAGGCAACAAAATCTCAGACATATGCCGAAGCAATTTCTTCACTGATACAGCTCCTAGGACACTTGAAACTAAAGAAAAAATGAACAAATGGCACCTGACTTCTCAGATCAGTGTGAGAAGACAATAGTATATTATATTCAAGTTTTGAAAAAAAAATCCAGCTTAGAACACCAGACACAGCCAAATTATCATTTAAAACAAGGGCAAAGAGACATTTTTTAGAAATGCAAAGTCTCATAATGCCATACACCTTTTCTTGGAACACTACATGTGTTCCACCAAAACATGGGATGAACCACTTAAGAAAAAAGCATCGGAATCAGAAAGACAGGTGATCCAACACAGGAGAGGCAGAGATAACGGTAAAGGACAAATATAGGTCAGCATTTGTGCAACCAGCTGAAAAAGCAACTAGTCTGGACTACAGAAAAGGCTGAACTGATCCAGAAAAGACGTTACTAGAGAAAAAATAAAACTGGTAGACTTTAGTTTTGCTCAGAGGTTGGGAACAGATATGCAGGAAACTAGCCAACGATAAAAACAAGCCAATGATAAAAACAATGAAATTAGTTAATTTCAAGAAAATAGAAGAAGTATAAATTAAAGACAATGTACTCATATAGTTATATTAGAGATCCCAGCTGTGGATAAATTTTATATAGTCAAATAATATCAGAGACAAAAACTGATTCACCAAAATGTGTATATTGTGAAGAATAGGGTGTAAGGCAAAGCTTAGTCCTCAACCGCCAATGTTAAAAGTCAAAAAATAGTATCTCCAAAGAGAAAATAAATAGTAGTTTAAGCATGTTTAGAAACATGGAGGAAAATATCACAAGGAATAGCTAAAATGATTAAAAGCTCTTATCTCTGGAGAGCAGCAATTAGGAGTATGTAGAAGGAAGTAGATACCTACTGGCATTTGTGTAACATTATTTCTTTCTTTTTAATTCATCTGTAGTCACAAGCTTTTTTTAAGCACAATGTGACTTGAGCACTACATTTTCATTCACAAAACTTGCTCTGAGTTACTTTTAAATGGCTTTATAACATGCCTAGGTGAGCTTATAATTTTGCTACTCTAAATAATACTTTTCTTTGGAAAACAAGCTCTATGGATAGTTACTCCCATCAGACTGGTTCAGCTTAGTATATTAATTTCTAGAGGCCATACATGCAGCTGATAAATACAGGGGATAAAGTTTTAAGAAGTAGACCCTAGGGAATGAAAGTTGTTTTAGCCATGTTTATCTCAAAACATTTCAGTGACAAAAGATTTGGTCTACTAAGGAATCCACTTGAAAGCTAAACACTTTAGAGTTAGACCACAACGTTAACAAACATTAGGTTACACACATCTCACAACAAACATGACCTCATTTTGTTAAAATAAGCCAACATGAAACTAGAAGAGAAAAACTAGCTCTGCTTAGAACCAACAACTTTGATTTCAGGTTTGTCACTGGAGCCTTTTCTTCTTTTTAAAAATATATTTTTATTTATTTTAGAGAGGAAAGGAGAGGGAGAGATAGAAACATCAACAATAAGAGAGAACAACCTATCGGCCAGCTCCTGCATGCCCCCCTGTAGATTTTGAGCCCGCAACCACAACCGGGGCCTGTGCCCTGATGTGGAATCGAACCATGACCTCCTGGCTCATAAGCCAAGACTCAATCACTGAGCCACACTGGCTGGGCTCTTCTTTCTTCTTTCTTTTTTTAATCTTCCTCTTTCTCTTCCTTTTCTTCAGCCTCATCATCACTGACTTCTTTATCACGTTCTTCTCCACAAAAAAGTAGGGAGTAGCCAATAAATTGAGAGTGTTTTTTCACAATCTCCTTTATCTTTCTCTCCTCCAAGTACTTGGTCTGGTCTTCTTTTAGATTCAGGATGACCTCTGTTTACCTGTGTCAGTCCTAACTGAACAATCCTACTGGGGAAGACTCCCAGGCATACTGCTCATCATTGTTATATTTGGTGATTACGGGCACTTTTTCAGGAACCAAATAGGCTAATTACAACCTGACACCATAATGGCCAATCACAGAGATAGCTGCACCAGCCTGCAAAGCTTCCATTAATGCTTTGGTCCCAGACTTGGCAATAGTACCAAGATGATTGATCAAATCAGCCTTGGCCATTCATTTCCAGTAATCATAATAGTGAGAGCTTGGTCATAATTTGTTTGGAATGAGGTTAATGTGTAGCTCTTTCCCAGAGTCCAGTTTACTGGGATCTGTCAAGCTTTCACAGCTGATCTTGTCCAGTGGATCTGATGAAACTGAAATAAATTCCCTCAGAAATATCTCTTTATTCAAGTAGAAAATATTGATGATCAGTGACATCAACTGGGCAACTTCTATCTGAAAGGCAAACGTCTCAACCCCTTCCTCCTTCATCGGTTGGTTGTGAGTCTGGGTTTCCTCAGGCATCTCAGCGAAGGGACTACATGGGCTCCAAAATAATGCAGCACCAGGACGCAGAACCAACTAGCCAACTATTTCTTAATCTTTACACATTTATCACCTTTATAAAAACTAAAATTTTATTTTAAAGTGAGAAAGGGAAAGGATACTATCAAAAAAGAGAAAAGACATCCCACAGAATGGGAGAAAATATTTGCAAATCTTATATCTGATAAAGGGCCAGTTATCTAGAACATATAAAGAACAACTCAATAATAAAACATTTTTTTAAATAGGCAAAGGATTTGAATAGACATTTCTCCAAAGAAGACAAACAAATGGCTATTAAGGCCAAAGAAAAATGTTCAACATAATTTGCCATTTGGGAAATACAAATTTAAATCTCAAACAGACTGTCAAATTACCAGCAGTTAGGCTGGGGAGAGGTTGTGGGGGGAGGTAAGAGATCAACCAAAGGACCTGTATGTATGCATATAAGCATAACCAATGGGCGCAAGACAATGGGGGGATTGGAGGGGGGTGAGGGCATGTGCTGGGGGCTAGGGGAGGCTGGGGGTAGGTCATTGGGGGGGAAAAGGAGACATATGTACTACTACTTGTAATACTTTTAACAATAAAATAAAATTTAAAAAAATTTAAATCTCAGTGATACTACTTCACTCCAGTAGAAGGGCTACAGTAAAAAAAAGATAGTAAAAAACAAATGTTGACAAGAATGTGGAACTATTGGGATGTATACATTGTTGGTGGGAATGTAAAATGGTGCAGCCACTTTGGAAATGTTTGGCAGTTGCTCAAAAATTAAACATAGAGTTATCATATGACCCGGCTTGGATATATACCCAAGAAAAACAAAAACATGTATTCACACAAAACTTTATACATGAACATCCATAATATCGATTCATAATAGTGTCAAAAAGTAACCACCCAAATGCTCAACTCATAAATGGGTAAATAAAATGTGATCTATCCCCAAGACATATTGAAGTCCTAATCCCTAGCACCTGCAAATGTGACCTCATTTGGAAACTAGATGCCCGGTGCATGAAATTCGTGCACTGGGGGGGGCGGTCCCTCAGCCCGGCCTGTGCCCTCTTGCAGTCTGGGCGCCCTTGGGGGATGTCTGACTGCCACAGAGGCAGGAGAGGCTCCCGCCACCGCTGCTGTGGTCAGTGCTTGTTATAGCGACCAGTTGTTCTGCTGTTCGGTCGATTTGCATATTAGCTTTTTATTATATAGGATGGGGTCTTTGTAGATGGACCTAAGTTGAGGTCATCGTTACTGCCTTGGGGCTATCAGAGCTGCTATCACCTTGGAGTTAATAAACTTTTATTAAAAAGCAGAAAGCTAAGTCACATATTGTCTTCTCTTCCCCATTTACTTATTCTGATTGGACAAATTTAGGCAGTGTATATAGAAATGTATTCTTCACAGATCAGTTTGAATGTGACATTGCCACTTACTATAAGCTTGGACAAGTTACTCAGACTTTTTGCCTCAGTTTTGCTGTGTGTTTTTTTTAATAATGAGGTAATTTTAAGGTTGTATGGTATAATTTCTGTACTAGGTTTCACTGTAGTCATTATTTATCTATTCCTTCTAAGTCTGGGCTATATGCCCCTCCTGAATACATCCCAGCATTGGGCACTTACTACACGTTATGTTAATGGCTCACTTGTTGTACCATACTTCTTCAAAGGCTTCTTGGTTACCTTGGTATCCTCCGCACTTGGCATGGGTGTCTTCTGTACATTATAGGCTTGGCTAAAAGTGTTTTTGGAATGAATCCTTTCATTTGTATTCAAGTTTTCCAAGCAATTTTCCATTTCAAGAACTTTCCATATGCTACTTCCTCTTTCTGGAATGTTCTTTTTCTCTTTTCTCCTAGCTATTGCTAGTTAAACTTCACGTCTCAACCTAACTTAAACTTCTATGAAGTATTGTTTTGCATCCCTCCAGATAGGTTAAAGCCCACCCAATTATATGCACACAAAATACACTGTATTTTCAGCTCAAAGCACTTAATACAATTCTAATTAAGTAATTGTCAAAAATCTCTGACCTGCTAGACTTCTGTATGAAGGCAGAGGTGATTTGTTTCTTGTTGCACCCACTAGACCTAAATAGCATAGGCTAAATGTTGGGTCTTAGGTATTACTAATAGCTGTGATGGAAACTCAATAAAATTTTAAAATGAATAACCTTTTACAATCGTTTCTACTGGAGCTGTGACAGATATTAAACCGTAGTGAGAACACCAAGTTCAGCAGTACATGAGGCATTGCTTGGCGGCTCCCTGTGATTGGCCATAGCATTGCTTTTCCTCACTTTACTGTAGCAGGCCATTTCCCCCTCCCAATGCCTGTGCTTCCGCCAGGGACAGGGACAGGTCTAACCCGCCGTGCTGCTATGGAAGGTCAGGGATGGCGAGTGGCTGAAACTGCACCGGCCAGGAACGTGTCACAGTGGCGAGAAATGAGCCTGAGACCATGGGACCCCGGCAGGACACCGCTTCCCAGGCTCATTCAGAGAGCCGGGGTCTCTGCTCTGTGTCGCGGAGCGCTGCCTGCGGTAAGTGAATGTGCTGAGTTCCGTGGTTCCTGGACTTCTGGGTGCCTTCCAATGGCATGACGACACCTTTCACCCCATCGGGCGGCTGGGGCGCAGGCTGCCGCAGCGTCCCCTGCACTTTCCCCGGACGGGAAACGGGTCCCTCCGACAAATACTCAGCTACTCAGTGGGGAGATGAAACGCGGGCAGAGCTCAAGTCTCGCATGACTGAACACCCTCGGTCCCCAAGCCGATTAGGAACTGGGAACCACGGGTGCCCCCTCCCGCTTCCACACCTGCACAACCCTTCTCCTCAGGGGCGAAGGCCACATCCTCCGTGGAGGGCCTGAACCCCAGTTACAGGACTCCATACAACTTTCGTCAGGCTGCGCTCTTAAACCCCCCATCCCCGCTCTCCCCTGTCGGCATCGCACCCAACACCTCCCCAGGCCCTGTCTCCTTGGCCGCCTGACCCATGTTTCTCCCACAGCGGCAGCTACCTCTTCAGCAGTCTAGTCGCCCCGCCTCTCGGCAATCAATCACGTCCAGGCGTGCGCAGGCCAACTTCCTAACGCGCTGCAACCAATCACCAAGCAGCATCTCTTCGTAGCCCCGCCTTCCAAGGAGGGCAGGGACGGAGTAGTTTGCAGAACCCGTGATGTCTGGTAAACCCAGGAGAGGCCACCCAGGCTAATTGTTTTAACCATAGAGAGGAGAACGGAAACCACCTGGAAGCCATGTTAGTTAGGGGCAGAGTCACTTCCGGTTATTTCTGCTGCAACCCTCTGGTGGCGGAGAGTGGATTGATATTTAATAGATGACCGGCACCAACGTACCATATTGTTCGCTACCTCTGATTTCGGGACTGAGTTTATTTATTAAACTAACTCTCTCTCTCTCTCTCTCTCTCTCTCTCTCTCTCTCTCTCTCTCTCTCTCTTTCTCTTCCAGTTGCGTCTGTTCTTGCAAAAGTGCATAAATAAGAGCGAAGTCCTAACAGCTGAAGCGAACAGACATTGATTTGAACGCTGACTCCCATAAGTGCTATGCATGTATTCTCTCATTTAATTTCCCCAGAAGGTTCCGCTGCTACTTGCTTGATACCTCAGGGCTAGTAGATGGAGGTCGGGGACACAAATCTCCATGCCTAACCTGAAAGCGCAGTTTTACCTGCTACATATTCAGCCTGCTCCATTTGCCTTACTCCTTGTTTTTGCGTCAAGAGGTCAGAAATGGTTTATTAGCATCACGATCATAAACAATCATAAAGCATTTATTTAAATACAATTTAACTTATGATCTTGCAAGCATCAGGAAAAATCTCAACTTTGTTCCCATTGCATAATCACTGTTTGCCTTTTGTACCCCCCAGTCTTTCAGGTTAGGTTAACTTCTAGGTAAAACTGACCTTTTTATTAGAAATGAAAAGGTTTTGAGCAATGGGTCTCCAACACCCTTTTCCTTCTCTGTAATTTGTCATTTGAAATTCGTCATGAAATTAGCAAGGTAATTATCCACTTTGCTTTTTTTTAAATTAAAAATTTGTCAATTACAGTTGACATTCAATATTATTTTGTATTAGTTTCATGTGTACAGCATAGCGGTTGGACACTTAACATAATCTACCAAGTGATCTCCCTGGTAAGGCTAGTACCCAGGTGGCACCATACACAGTTATACAATATTATTGATTATATTCCCTAGGCTGTACTTTACATCCCCATGATATTCTTGAGTTGACTTTGCTTTAGCAATTAAACCACATATACGGGTGCTTTCTTTTATCCAGGAAACAATAAGTTAGATTATCTTGTGACATTGCATTGTAGAGTCTTCTGATTGTGAATGATTAAAAAATGTTTATTTTCATTTCCAGATTAAGATTATAGCCCAATGTCCTGAAAGTTTATAATTTATTGTCACAATTTCTGGCTCACTGGGGTCCTGTATCCAGTTAACCCAAATCCCTCATCAGCCAATGTTTGAAAATACATTGTTCCCATAGTGCCCAAAGTTCAGTCCTGAAGCTTCTTTTTTCTTAGATAAACTTCTCTGGTTCCTTCAATTTTTTCATAAATGGGGTGACTGTTCTGGTTCTGGGAATATGTCCTGATTGGTGTGGGACCCAGACCTGAACAGGAAATTCCAACATACTCATCATTCATGTAAGTTCATGGCGCTATGTGGTAGGCAGAATAATGGCTTACATAATTCTAGGAACTTCTGAATATATTCCTCACATGACAAAAGGGACTTTGGAAGAGTGATTACATTATGGATTTAGAGATGGGATGATTATCCTGGGTTGTCTGGTGGGCCCAAGGTAATCAATCAATCACGAGAATCCATATACGTCGGAGAAGGAAGCAGTGTTAGGGAGAGGTTTGAAAGAGGAAAATGCTCTGCTTCTGGCTTTGAAGACAGAGGAAGGAGCCACAAACCAAGGAATGCAGGAGGCCTCTAGGAGCAGGACAAGGTAAGGAAACTATTCTCCCCTAGATCCTCTAGAACAGTGGTTCTCAACCTTGGCTGCACATTAGAATCACCTGGGGATCTTTTTAAAAATCCTGATTTCTGGCCTCATCCTCCAGAAATTCTGTTTCTTTGTTATGGGGTGGGGCCACAATATTAGTAACAAAGAAACAGAATTTCCAGAGGATGAGGCCAGAAATCAGGATTTTTAAAAAGATTCCCAGGTGATTCTAATGTGCAGCCAAGGTTGAGAACCACTGCTCTAGAAAGAATGCAGCCCTGTTGACGCCATAATTTTAGCTCAGTGAAACCCAATTGGGGTTTCTGACTTCCAAGAAGCCATCTGCTTGTGGCCTTTTCCATCTTCAAAGCCAATAGTACAGCACCTTCAGTCTTAGCCTCACCCCTGCGTCCATGATCATATCTCCTTCTCTCTCACTCGCCTATGTTCCTCTTTCACTTATAAGAGCCCCTGCAATTATATTGGCTCCATCTGAAAAAAAAATCCAGGAATCTCCTTACTTCAAGATCCTTAACTTAATTACACAAGCAAAACCCCATTACCATATAAAGTAACATACTCATAGGCTCCTGAGATTAGGACATGGCCATCTATATGATAGTAGCTTGGGTTAAGGTGGTGGAGTAGAGGTGAGAAATTATTACACTCATGAAATGTGCTGAAAGTACAGACAGAAGAGTTAAGGGTGATTTCAAGGCTTTTGGCTTGAGCAATCCCATGAATGGCATTACAGTAGATATGGAATTCTGCAGGAGGGGCTTTTTGTTGGATTGTTTATTGTGACACAAACAATTGAAAGCAAAAATAAATTTGGAGTGCCTAATAGACATCCAAATGGAGGTGGTGAGTGGGCAGTAATATATACCATAGACCAAATTGGAATTAAGGGAAGAATAGGTTAGATGATAAATACTGGAGAGTCATTAAGTCTCATACCTCAGACTTAATGCAAGGTGACCATATCATTTATTATGTAAACCAGTACATATTTTTCTTTTTCCTTTTTGACAATGTCAGACTTACAGGAAATTGCAATAGAATTTGCATATACCTTTCACTCAGGTTCCCCAAATGTTAATATTTTACCACAATTGCTTTAGTTTTTTAATCTATATACGGATGTGGGTTTTTAAAAAATCTCTTTCATGCAAACATGAAACCCCTATACTCCTAAATATTTTAGTGGGTTGTTTCCTATAAAAAAGGCCACTTTCTTACATCAGTGGTTCTCAAAGTATGGTTTCAGGCCCAGCAGCAACTGCATCACTGGGAAACATTTTAGAAACTTAAGTTATAGAGCCCCAGCATATATCAACTGATTTTGATAATTTTGCTGTGGATATGTGAAGAAATTAGCATGATTTTCAAAACTATTATATAATTTACAGGCATTATTTAGATTTTACCAATTGCCCTATTATTTGACAGCAAAAATAACAAATGGGGAACTGTTGCTATGAAAGGGGGCCGCTATCAGTCATTCTGCCAAGACAGAGTGGTAAAATACAATAATTTAGGGTCGTCGGGGAGGTGTGGTTAATTCTTCTTAAGAAGGACACTTGGAGACTGCTGGCTAGAGAAGAGGGCCAAGAACAGACTGCACGAGAGGCTGGAACAGGAGGCTCCCTGTGAAGGAGAAACAGCACCCAGAGAGGGTGGGGAGAGGTAATGGCCAACAGTGGCCAATGACGCCAAGAGGTCCAGTATGATAACTGCAATTACCTATAGGATTTAGTAAGCAGCGGTCCTCAATGATTGTAACAAGAGGGAAATGGGCTCCAAAAAGATGAGAAATATATATACATATATATCTTAAAAAGGAGCAAAAATGCGGAGGAGGATGTGGGGTTAGGGCAGGTTTAGGTACTTTAAGGTGGGGCATTTGACATCAAGTGGGTGACTGCTGGGAAAGAGTCTTTGTACATCAGGGTGGGGAGGCTTACCTTACCGCCGATGCCTGGGTCTTACCCCAGAGTCTGGTTGAGTTGACCTGGGTTGCAGCCAGGTTTTTGTTAAAAACTCTCCAAGTGATTTTAACGCGCAGTTCAGGTTGAGAATCACTGTTGGGGGGAGAAAAATAAAAATGATGCAAGGAGGGCTTACGTCCTGGAGCCAAGACCTCCCGTAGCTGAGAAATGAAAGGGCCATGGCGCCTCACCCCGCAAACACTGCCTGGATTAGCGGATCTTCCCAGGCACAGCCTCCAGTGTTCCCCGCAAGGGTCCTTAAAGCCAGCGAGAGCCGGCTTACACTAGCAACTCCACTCTGAGAGACAGGAAAAGAATAAAGAAGCCCTGACCGGTTTGGCTCAGTGGATAGAGCCTCGGCCCTTGGACTCAAGGGTTCCAGGTTCGATTCCGGCCAAGGGCATGCACCTTGGTTGCGGGCACATCCCCAGGAGGGGGTGTGCAGGAGGCAGCTGATGGATGTTTCTCTCTCATCGATGTTTCTCTCTATCCCTCTCCCTCTCCCTTCCTCTCTGTAGGACGTCAATAAAAACATATTAAAAAATAAATTAATTAATTTATAAAAAGAATAAAGAAAACGGTCTCCCCCGGCTCCTGAAGCCCGGGATGGAGGACCGCCCCCAGGCTGGGTCTCGGGCCGCTCCGAGTACCACGAGTAAAAAGGTGTAACCCTTCTTCAGCTGGGAAAGGGAAAGGAACGGGAGAAGTGAGCCGATGATCTGTACAATGCATTTCTCTCCCTATTTGACTTCACTCATACTCATAACTTCCCACATGAAACCTCGTGGCACAGCCCATATTTTCTATATTTTTGTGAATTTCAAAAAGATCTTCAGGGCTCTTCCTGATATTGAGTGGACACTGTGTTTCTGCATCATCTGCATTTGCTCCCTATGCAATGTAGAGGTGTGTAAAGTGCCCTCTGCTGGTCAAGTGGAGATACTTCAACAAACACTTGGGAAGTTTGGCTGGAACAGTTGACAACAAAGGGCCCCCTATAGACTTATCCTTCAAATTTTAAATGATACAAAATACATGTCATATTTTTGGCCAAGTCAGAAGACATTTTTCCTGCTTTAAGTCAGCTTCAGAATTTTTTTTTTAGCCGAAACCGGTTTGGCTCAGTGGATAGAGCGTCGGCCTGCGGACTGAAAGGTCCCAGCTTCGATTCCGGTCAAGGGCATGTACCTTGGTTGCGGGCACATCCCCAGTGGGGAGTGTGCAGGAGGCAGCTGATCGATGTTTCTCTCTCATCGATGTTTCTGACTCTCTGTCTCTCTCCTTTCCTCTCTGTAAAAACTCAATAAAATATATTTTTAAAAAAAGAATTTTTTTTTAAAGGGACTTTTGCTCTGGAACTCAGAAAAGCAGTTTATTAAGAGCCATATTCTTAAAAGAAAAAAGCTAGTTAATATATTATTGGTAATATTTTAGTCCTCTACAAGCCAAATAAATGTGCAAACATTCCCAGTATTTCAAAGAAGCAATTATGTGAGTTGTTCAATGTGATATAATCGTATACTAATTGGTTAAGTAGATTAATGTTTAGACAAACTAGTTAAAAAAATTAGGGGCTACTACACTGCATACATTATACACATTTAGCCACACATGTATGCACACAGATGTGGAGTACACTGAACTTCAAAGCCCAAATGAATAGACACACATTTTCTGGCTAGCAGAAAAGAAACTGTTGTTTAACTTTCTTGCTTTGAGAGTATACAGTCAAAGGGATTTTTTCAAATTATTTTTATAGCATTTTAGCTTTAATTATGCCTCATAATCCTTGATGAGGCTCAGAAACTTCTGTACTGCAAAGTGATGCTGGAAGTATTTGCTCTTGTATCATCTGTAGGTAAGTCCCTCACATCTCTCCTTATGGACTGAGATGATCGCATCTCTTCCTTTATATTCCACCTGTAGCTTTCTCTCTCCTACAGCCAGACCATGGACTCAGAAAACTTTCCTCACTCTCATGCGAAATGTGCTATGGATACCAGTGCTATGGATACCAGTGGAGAGCCCTGAGAAATAAACTCCACAAAATTACTTAACACTATTTTCCTCAGAAAGTACAGGATGTGTCTGGGAGCCAGGCATCTTAGAGACCGCTTAATGGGTCCCACTTGCTGTTTCTCTCCCTGGGAGGGTGACTTGTCTAGATCCATGGCTTCCACTTCTGCACCTTTCCTCTGTATTAAGGTTCTGGGTGACTGCCTGTGCCAGGTTATGTTTTTTACTTACATGAACTATGGGCTGTTCTTGTAAGACCCTCCTTTAATTTGGTGTTTGTAATATTACCTTCCGTGAATACTATTCCAAGTAGATTTCCTCTGGACCAGGACTGGATGGTCACCTCTGTCATCTTTCATTAATACTTGGAATATTTCCGTTTTATGTATTTGTAGAGAAGGTGGTACAGGGAGAACCTAGTTTTTTTTTCCCACAGGGTGAACATGCAGGATGGTTTTAGAGGAGGCCTGGCCCAGCTGAGTGGAAACTAGCAGAACGTATGACACAAGGGCTGTTTTCAAATTATACCAGGAACCAGATCGATTCCATCACTGCTCAGATGCAGGTGCCACTGCCCACACCTCATTTTTACCTTTCCCTTTACCTACTTTACACTTTCTGACATGTCATTTCACCTGTCATTTCCTAGCACTCCGCCATGTTTACCTTTGTGGTATTTTTACATCACCTGCTCCTCTGCACTGCTGCCTCCACAGTAATCTTCAACATTGACCTGCACCTATGTTATGAGGTGCACATCTATACTAAAGTAGTCCTGAAAAACAGCTACTCGTTTATTGAATTTTTCTTCGAATAAAACATAAACAAAATTCTGCAGAGCTTGCCTATGTCACCAGCAGACAAGTCCTTCTGAACACTGTTAGCCTGAGGAAGGGCTGGAAGTCTTACCTCTCTTCCATGTGGTGCTTGCCATCTCTGTGTCATATTCCTGCTGTGGTCTTCCTTCCTTTATGAACTTCAGAGGCCCAGAACTTCACAGAAGCCTCTTATTAATCCTTCCTGCATATGTCCTCTTTTCAGATAATTTCATGGAGCCACGGTGTCATGGGCAACACACTTTTGTATTGGAACTTCCCTCTGTCACCACAATCAATATTCATTCCCTGACCTTTTTTCTGTTTTCAGGTTGTTGGCATAAAAAGGATGATGATGTGGCTTGTTTTATTCAGAGCATATCTATAGAAGGAGAGTCACAAGTCAGAGCTTCTAAGACAGCTCCACCAACCCAGAAGAACCATCCTTGTAAGCAGTGTTTCTCGGTGATAAAAGATATTTTGCACCTGAATGACTTACAAGCAGCACACTTGGAGCACAAAGACTTCTTCAGTGAGGCATGTGTGAGAGACTTCTGTTTCAGTGCAAACCCTCACCAGCAACACAGGGATGCCAGGGGAAAGACGTTCTGGAAAGAAGCTATGGACAAGGCCTCATTTGTGACCAGGTGCAGCTTCAAATTATCAGAGGTTCCTTCAAACAGCAGGGTGGTTGAGGAAGATTCCCAAACTCCCACAGAGCTTCTCCAGCACCAGGCAACGCATAACAATAAGGAGCAACACCGTGGCAGTGAGAATTCACAGGAATTTCTCAGTGGAAAAAGTCCTCACCCATGGGGAGAATGTGAAAACGCTGCCAGCCTCCAACTCAACGTTGTTGAATGTCAGGGTGTGTGCTCTGGAGAGTGTGGAAAATGTAGGAAAAATTATAGACGAATCTTTAACCTCATTCTACATAAAAGAGTTCACACTGGAGAAAAGCGGTATGAGTGTACAGATTGTGGGAAGTCCTTCAGTCAGAGTTCCACCCTCCTTCGACATCAGAGAGTTCACAGTGGAGAAAAGCCATATGAATGTACAGATTGTGGGAAGTCCTTCAGTCGGAGTTCCACCCTCATTCAACACCACAGAGTTTACAGCAGAGAAAAGCCTATGAGTGTAGTGAATGTAGGAAATCTTTTACCCGCAATAGTCAGCTCTTTATCCATAAGAGAGTTCACACTGGAGAAAAACCTTATGAATGTGGTCAATGTGGGAAATCCTTTAGGCAAAATAGTCAGCTCTTTGTCCACAAGAGAGTTCACACTGGAGAAAAACCTTATGTGTGTAGTGAATGTGGGAAGTCTTTTAGGCAAAATAGTCAGCTCCTTATCCACAAGCATGTTCACACTGGGGGAAAAGCCTTATAAGTGTACGGATTGTGGGAAATATTTTAGTCAAAGATATGGCCTTATGAGACACCAGCGAGTTAGCACAGGAGAAATACCTTAAATGTGAAGGGAATGTTCCCTTAATCTTACTCAGAATAACAACCATGAAGGAGACTCTATGATACACAGTTGCCGTAATATGATCCCTTTTTATCAGGACAGACACTCTGCTAGATTCCTAATTAGTTTCAGGTACAAGTGAGGCTTCAAGGAGCTACTTGAACTTGCCATTCTGTCCAGGCCTCCTATTCGATTGATGTCACTATGAGTGATTGTGGCTGAAGTGATTTCACTTCTAACACCTGGCTCACCTGAAGAGTGTGGATCAGTCACAATCCCTGTGTGCTCTCTTGTGCTTTAATAAATTCTAAATACTCTGAACTCTTGGAAGGATCTTCATTCTTTTCTGTCTGACTAAGGTGTGGGCCTGGTCCAGAGTTTGTCCAGAACAGCCATCCTCAGAAAAGAAGTGGTATCTCTCTCAGGGAGTTCGTGGTTCTCACATTATGATGGGATGATTAGCTTATGTTCCATTTCACCAATTTGAACACCGCTGACTATGGTTTATGATATTTTAGTAAAGATGTTTTTCGTGTTGTACCTTTAATTGTGATGGTTCTATTCACTGCCTGCATTGTTTTGAAAACACTGTTGAGATTTGTCAGCATGTAGATGTGAAGCAATATTGTGGGGATGTCAAACCTTCAGTGCTTTGGAGAGGAGAACATGCCGGCAGAAAATCATTCTTCATCCAAAACTGGCTTATTTTGCATTGCTGCCCAAGGTGTTGAAAGAAAGATTGCATACCTTTGTGGTCTTAATTTATAACCTGGTACCTTGGTTATGTGTGAGGTCAATGATCACCCAGAAGAATAGGCCTTTGCTGTCTTTCTGTGAACAATATGAATTATGTTCTTTGTTCACAATATGTATTACTTAATTCTTATCCATGTTTAGGGGAACTCCTCCCCACATACTGCAAAGAAGCCAAGTGCCATGAAGTACGAAATTTCATAGTCTTGTGACATTTGTTGTAAGACACTGAGGTTAACCTACCATTGAGACAGAAACACTGTATTCATAGTGATGAGAGAGACTGCAGTAAATTATATGGAAAGTGTCTCTTTTGAACATAAATCCACAAATGTTCCTGGCCTGTGGCTTGTGTGACCTTTATGTACAGACTTTCTCAGTACCTTCAAAAGTGCTTCCTGTAGCTGCAGTCATTGCCAGATAAAATAAATTAATGGGTTTGTGGATTCCCCTGGTCTCTGTAAGGTGTTCACCACAAAGTCATTTCTCAATATGTAAGAACTCAAAGCTAAAGGAAGGATAATCCTGTAATCATTCCCAGGATGTGTCTTTTGTAACCAGTCAGCATTCCGGTTGATTCCATGGCAGTAGTCTTCACTGCTTGCCAACATTTGCTGCCACTGAGGCAAATCTGTTTCTCCCAGGAAATGAGCCCTGACAAGCAAGAAAGAGCACTTTTCTAATGTGTGTTATTTTGTGAGCCTTGATCTAGAGATAAAGCTTTGAAACATCACAGGTGAAATAAATTGATCTGTCACTATATTCAAGGTGTGGCATAAGTGGACTTTCAGTTATGAGAACATAAACCACAGCACTTGTTCTTTAAAAAATACCTTTTTGTTATTTTTTTAGGAAAAGAGGAGGGAAGGGGGAGAGAGATAGATAAATATACATGAGCTGCCTCTTGCACCCTCCCTACTGGGGCCACAGGTGGAGCTGTGCACCGACCTGGAATTGAACCAGGATGTTTCACTGCACTGGATGATACCCACCGAGCTGAGGTACATGGTGAAAGCAGAGTTTATTCCGCTATTTTAATGTATTATTTTCCATACCAACAACTCTAAACCTACATTTCCCACACTCTACATTTTATAATCCCTCTTGCCCTTTTATAATTCCTCTTTCTGACTTTCCCAGTCTTCCATGCAATCATTCATTTTCCGTCCTTTACATTAGATTAGTTCATATTTTTCATAATTTTACAGGCACTATAAGGAGTGTACTTTTAAACAAACACTGGTTTCCTTAACGCTACAGATATTTTGAGATTCAATACAAACGCTTATGTGAATATTGAATTTTTTTATTGCTGACTAGTATTGTATTCTATGGATAACAACTTCACAAACCTACTACTCAATTGATGTCACAGCGAGTATTTCTGGCTGAAGAGATTTCACCTCTAACACCTGGCTCACCTGAAGAGTGTGCATCAGTCACAACCCCTGTGTGATCAGGGGAAATATATTCTGTGTTCTCACTTGTGCTTCAGAAAATTGTGATAACTCTGAGCTCTTGGCAGTATCTTCATTTCTTTATCTCTAACTAGAGAATGCACCTGATACAGGCGTCATCCAGGGCACTCATCCTCAGCTAAAAAGTGCTACCTCTGTCACGGACATTGTGGTTTGCACATTATGCTGTGATGAATTGTTTCAGGTTCTAATTCACCAACCTACAAACCGCTTGCTGTCCTCTGTTCTGGGTTATGATCATTCAGTAAAGGTGTTTTTTCTTCTTTTGCACCTTTAATTTTGGGGATTATATTCACTGCCTGGGATGACTAGAAAGGAAAGTTGGAGAAGTGAATAGATATGATGGGGTCCCAAATATTCTGTGCTTTGGAACGCACATAGTAATGGCAGAAAATCAGTTTGTCCAATTTTGGCTTTTTTTTTTTAACTTCTGCCCAAGGCCTTGTAAAATTATCTGCATGACTTTGTGGTTCTAATTTGCAGCCTGGTGCCTGTATTATTGGTGAGGTCAACATTCACACTGGAAAGGAGGCCTTGTTGTGTTTCTGTGCACAATATTAATTATAGTCTCTGGTCACAATAAGTATTACATAATTCTCAACAATGTTTAGGGGAATTCTTCCCCACAAACACTAAAGGAGCCATGTCCTGTGATGTATGAAATTTCATACACTGGTGTCAATCTTGATATATATATTTTTAATTGATTTCAGAGAGGAAGGGACAGGGAGAGAGAGATAGAAACATTAATGATGAGAGAGATTCATTGATTGCCTGACTCCTGAATGCCCCCTACTGGGGATCAAGCCTGCAATCCATGCGTGTGCCCCTGACCAGAATTGAACCTGGGACCCTTCAGTCTGCAGGTTGATGCTCTATCAACTGGGCCCTGGTGTCATTTTTGTATGACTCTGAGGTTTAAGTATAACCACCAGTTTGACAGAAACACTGCATTCATAGTGAGTGTGAAAGATTGCAGTGAATTAGATGAAAAGTGCCTCTTCTCTTTGGTGTTGTTGAATCAAATCAATCTTAACACTATGCTTTTTAAAATGTTTTTATTGCTTTTTTAGAGAGAGAGGGAAATAGAGAAACACCAATGATGAGAGAGAATCATTGATCAGTTACCTCCTGCACGCCCCCTGCCAGGATGAGCTCTCCAACCTGGGCATGTGCCTGAGCTGGAATCAAACCAGTGATCTCATGGTTCATGGGTCCACGTCCAAGCACTGAACCATGCCATGTGGGCAAACTATTCTTTTTTATTATTGATTATTGACTCTATTACAGATGTTCCCAATTTCCCCCATCTCCATCCCATTTGCCTCCCTCTACCCTGCCCCCTCAGCTTCTAGTCCCTCACCAAATTATTGCCTATATCCTTGGGCTATGCATATATGATTACACTCTAAAAATATAGTTTCAATGATTTTAGAGAGAGGGAGGGAGAAGGAGAGATAAAAACGTCAATGATGAGGGAGAATCACTGATTAGCTGCGTCCTGCACGTACCTCTCCCCTAACTGAGAATTGAACCTACAGCCCATGTATGTTCCCTGACCAGGAATACAACCATGACCTCCTGGTTCATAGGTTGCCGCTCGACCATTGAGTCACACCAGCTGCTGTATATTATTTAAAAATAAAAAATAAAAACAATGTATTTATTGTTGCTAGTTTACAGATGTCTCCCATTTTCCCCTGTGCAGATATTCTTTGGGGGATCTCTCCCAGTCCTCCCCACACCCCGCTCCTGGGAGATCTGCCAGTCTGTTCCAGTTAACCAGGCCTCTGGTCCCATCTTGTCCTTCCCCAGGGCCACTTGCTGAACCACATCACCTTTATTCACTAGTGTCCTTGGCCTGGATGCTAGCCCTCCCGTTGGCGTTGGAGAAAACTACATTACCCAGAAAGGAATGGGCCCACGTGGGCGGAGCTTACGGGTGCTTTTGGCGTCAGTGCATCCGGTTAGGGCGGGACTTCCACCTTCCTCCTCCTGGCGGGCATTTTGACCTCTTCAGTTCAAGGACTCAGGCTTCAGCCCACTGGTCCTGAGTAGGAGGAGGCCTAGGAGGCAGCGTCCTTTCTGTGCGGGGTGTGTCTGAGGCTGGTTGGGCACCAACAGGCTGGGAGTGGGCCCTCCGTGCCTCCAGGACTCCTCTCTGCCCACAGCGTCCCCGCAGCCTGACCCCGTTTAACCCCCAGCCGTGGGGACCGGCGCCTCTCAGGTCCCGCCGCCCAGGAAGCCGCATCCAGAACAGTGAGTCTCTCCTGGGTGACACAGGGTGTGATGGGGGATGAGGGCCACAGGCTGCAGTGCCACCTTTAAGGACACGGTGGTGGGGCTGAGCCGGGAGGATTAGGAAAACCCGGGCCTGTTTTGGGTGTAAAGGCAACAAAGAGATGGGGTGTGGGTTTTGCACGAGGAGGTTTACTTTCACTCTCAGAACGCTGGGAGCATAGATGGTTGTGAAAAAAGGAGGGACATTTTGTGGGGTAAGATTCTAACTTTTCCTGACATTGCTCAGAGGAAGGACAGACTAGAAGACAGAGGACAGGAAGGTGAAGTCCTGTAAATGACCAGGTAACTGGCAAGAGTGAGCACTGAGGACTGAGCCCTGAGATAACACAGGCATCTGGAGGGCACCTGGCCTCTGGGCTGGACAAGGGTACTGAGCAGCCTGAGCTCATAGATCCTGGCGGTGTTTGCCAGGCTCTCAACAGATCATTTTCTTTACAGGAATTCCTACGAATGCAGAACAAGTTGGGTGTACTGGACGGTGAAGATAATTTCAGGGCTCCACACTCTTGTGGCCTGTGAGATAGTTGTGTCCAGGGGCTGTCCCGCTGCTCTTGTATCCCTTGGACCTGGGGACTGTGAACAGACACTAAGCCCAGACTCCTAAGGTCATGACTAGAGCTTCCTGTAGTGGACCTTGTATTTAGCAACCAGTGTACTGAGTGGTAGGTCCTGCAGGGCATTGGGTACAGATTGTGCAAAGGCTTATAGTGAAGAGTGAGCTGATTTAGGAACCCGCAGTTACTTAAATAAACATATATATATATGTAAATTTTATATATAGAAAGGAAGGGAGAGGGAGGGACAGAGAAACAGGGATGAGCAAGAGACAAGGATTGGTTACAGCCTGCACAATCCCTATTGTGGATCCAGCCCACAACCAAGGCACGTGACTTCACCAGTGCCTGGTCTATACCAGTGATGGCGAACCTTTTGTGCTCAGCGTGTCAGCATTTTGAAAAACCCTAACTTAACTCTGGTGCCGTGTCACATATAGAAATTTTTTGATATTTGCCACCATAGTAACACAAAGATTTATATTTTTGATATTTATTTTATATATTTAAATGCCATTTAACAAAGAAAAATCAACCAAAAAAATGAGTTCGCGTGTCACCTCTGACACGCATGTCATAGGTTCGCCATCACTGTTCTATACTCAACCAACTGAGACACATCAGCCAGGACTGTAGATCACTTGAATATAGGAGCCCTGGCCAGTTTAGCTCCGTGGATGGAGCATAGGCCTGTGGACTGAAGGCTCCCAGCTTAGATTCTGGTCAAGGGCACATGCCCAGGTTGCAGGCTTGATCCCCAGTAGAGAGCATGCAGGAGGCAGCCAATCAGTGATTCTCTCTCATCATTGATCTTTCTATCTCTCTCGCCCTCTCCCTCTCTGAAATCTATAAAAATATATTTTTTAAAATATATAGATAATCATGGTCAGGTTGGTAACGGTAGTAGTAGCAGCTCAGAAGGGACAGTGTGAGCCTGAGGTCTAGCTTTCCTGCTGGGGCCACTGTGGAAGGTGGGTGTCACAAGACAGCAGAGAGATCAAGTTGTCATGTAGAGTGTGGGAGAGAGGTAATCATTTTGCAGTGGCCAAGGCCTTTAAAAGATGAGTGGACCTGATATTATTTAGAGGCTGAAGAGTTATTCAAACAAAGTGAGACTAGGGCTGGTACATATTAACTTTTCTAAACACTCACCAGGATTTTGTTGTGACCCTTGGTGTGGCCTCGTTTTGGCGAGTTGCAGACAGTCTTGTGGATTAGCTTAGAGGCTTGAGTGGTCATCTGTGAAACTCAATGGGCTTGGTTAGAACGCCATCGGGTATGGGACTTGAGTTGCGGTTAAGTGAGAGATGTTGGTAAGCGTTCTCTGGAAAACAAATGCTGAGTTAACTCAGAGGCACAGGACAGCACTATAGGGGCTGGGGCTGGGGGAGTGCAGGTGTGAGCCATGTGTGGAAAAGAGTGATGTGCACTTGAAGAGGGAATGTGAATTGATGGCCACAGCCCCCTGACATTGACATAAGAGTAAATGATGAGAGAGTCCACCTGTGGTGGTGTCTGGATGATCCAATACAGTGACTTTTAGGGTGATTGCCTGTAAAGAGGGGTGTTTTGGTGCTACATTCTAGGTACAGAGCTTCGTTGCCATTTAACTAACCACCTGCCTTTTGTTGTTGAGGGTGACACACAGGTTGATAGGAATGAGATAGCCTACACCAGTATTACCCAGGCTTCAAAATCTCCACGGAATGGGTAAGGCAGAAGGGTAAGGGGTAAGAGATTGTGGATGTGGTGAAGTATAATTTTGGAAAAAAGTGATTAGGAAACTATTTTCCTCACCACAGCAAATTTGCATTACCTTGAAGTTGTGCTTCTGCAAATGAAGCTGTGTGAGAGAAGTGTTGTTCAAAGAACTCTGTGCAACAGGTAGTGCAAAGCCATGGCCTCAGTACCTTGAGATTGGGGTCAGGAGGGTGCAGTGTGATGCCATGTATTTGGTGTCTTTGAGAAACAATATGAGCGTATTGCCTGACAAGACCAGTATCAAATCACTCACACTAACTGTATGGCCAGCATCTCTCTTGAACCTATGGTTTTGACACGCACTCTGTTCATAAAAGTCAGTGTGGTGCACACAGGAGTCCATAGCTCAGGTGTCTTATCTGCCTTTATTATAGTGGGAAGACAAAATGTCAGTAGGAATAAACAAGACAATGGCTTTCATGGGATGAAGGCCTGGTATTTTCTCTGATGTGTGGAGTGGACAGAGCAGATGGATGTGGAGGGTGGGGAGTATGACAGACTAAGAATCTTAGGAGTGAAGCTGATCTTGAGCTGTACTGTCCCCATTATGACAGGATATGAACTTTGAGGACGTGGCCATTGTCTTCTCTCAGAGGAATGGGGGCTCCTTGATGAGGCTCAGAGACTTCTGTACTATGATGTGATGCTGGAAGTGTTTGCACTTGTGTCATCTGTAGGTAAGACCTTGATGTTCTCCCAGTGTCCTGAGGTGATGACCTCTCTTCCTTTATTCCTCAGGCAAAGCTTTCTCTCTCCCACAGTGGGAACATGGCCTGTGCTAATTTTCCCCACTGCCTTGTCAAATGTGCTGTGGCTGCCAGGGATGAGCTGGATGGAGAGCCCTGAACAAAGGACTCCATGAACATCCCTAACACCTGTTACCTCAAAAAGTAGAGGAAACAGAGAGTCAGGAGTCTTGCAGTGACCTTCATAGGTCCCAGCTTGCACTTTCTCTTCATGGGAGGCTGACAGTGTCCATATGCATGGCTTCAACTTCTGTACTCTTTCTCTGGGTTCTTTGTGGCAACCTGGGTCATATTATGGTCTTCACTTACATGAACTATGGCTGTTCTTTTAAGGCTTTCATTCAATTGTTTGTAATATTCTCTTCCCTGAATACTATAGCAAGCTGTGTAGCTCTCACCCAGTGATGACTGCTCACCTCTTCATCACCTGTTTCTCTGCACTGGTGCCTCTGCAGTCATCTGCAACATTGACATGCACATGTGTTCTGTGGTGCACATATGTGGTAATTAGTCCTCGAAACCAGCTACTCCTTTCTTGAATTTTACTTGGAGTAAGACGGAACCAACCTCTTGCTCAGCTTGCTCCCTTCCCCAGTCAACAAGCCCTGCTGAATGCTGTTAGTTGAAGGATTAGCCGGAGCTCCATATTCTAATCCATGTGGTGCTTGCCATTTTTGTGTCATATTTCTGGCGAGGCCTTTCTGTTTTGTGATCTTCATTACCCAGAAAGTTATAAGAGCCTCTTATTAATCCTTCCTGCACATCTCTTATTTTCAGACAATTGCATGTACCAACTGTGATGTGTAACACACCTTTGCAATGGGAATTCCCCCTGTCTCCACATTCAACATTCATTTCCTCATCCTTTCTCACTTTTCAGGTTGTTGGCATACCATGGGTGCTAAGGAGGCCTGTTCTGGTCAAAGTGTACCTATTCAAGGAGAGTCACAGGTCAGGGCTTCTAAGACAGCTCCAGCCACCCAGAAGACCCTTCTGTGTAAGCGGTGTTTCTCTGTGTTACAACATAATTTGCACCTGACTGAGTCAGATGTAGCATATTTTCAGCAGAAAGCATTCTGTAGTGATGCACGTGTTGGAGACATCTGTTTCAGTGCTAACCCTCACTGTACTGGGCTGCATATCTGGCACTATGGCCAGAAGAGGCGCGCTGTGCTGCCTGTTCCTAAAACACATAGATAGGAAGGTACTGACATCATGCCAGGTCTTGAGATATGGTCTCATGGCCCCTTCCCGGCACTCTGTACTCTCTGTTCCTAGAACACATAGGAAGGTAGTCACTGTATGATGCTATACTGTGTCAAGAAGTAATTATGTAAACAAGGCTTTGTAACTTTGTGGTTTTTGCAAATAAAAATGCTGTAATTCTTGTAGTCTGGGCTGCAATTTGGCCTCTGCTCCGGCAGGGTGCTGTAACTGTAGTCGCTGGCCATGGAATTCCCTGGCTTTTTCTGGGAGACTCCAGTGAACCCCCTGGCTTCACGTTTCTGTCTTATCACCTGTTGTACCAACCTTGCCCCATTGGTTTTGGGATGTCCTCCACTAGAACTCTAGCTCCCTAGGAAATAGAACTAGATACTTCCCGAATCATCAGTGTCCACACACTCAGTCCTTACAGGTCGCAGCTGTTCCTTCCTGAGAAAGCTGCCTTCCGTGAAGCCTAATTCATTTTCTGATGCATACGGATGAATATGAGGCAACGCTGAGAGGATGACCTCTTAGTACCATAATTATCCCTTTAAGGAATAGGGAACTGGACATTCCTGGAGAGGACAGGGACAGTCCTGTGAACTCCTGGTCCCTGGAGAACAGGTCACATCCTTGCCCATGTGACAAAAGGTGTGATGGGGAAAAGAGGTTCATAGGCTGCAATACCTCCAGCTCAAAAGAGGAACAGCCTTGAAGAGAGATGATAGCAGTTGGGGACAGGAGGCAGAAGTCCTATAACAGATAAGATAACTGGCAAGAGTGTGCACTGACGACTGAGTCTTGAAGTAATGTGATCGTCTCTTGGACATATGGGCCTATTGACTGGGAAACGGTACTCAGTAGTCTGAGCCCATGGGTCCTGGGGTTGGTGGCCAGAGTCTCAACAGATCTTTCTCTGAACACAGATTCCTGCAAATGCAGGGTGGTTTAAGGATGCTGTTTTGTGGAACTGATATCAGGGCCTCATACTCTTACAACTTCTGAGATAGTGGTATCATGGGATTGTCTTGCCTCTCTTCTAGCCCTTATATCTGGGGACCTTGATGAGACCCCAGCCCAGAATTCTAAGTACATGTCTAAGTTTGTCTGAAATGATCCCTGTTTTGGCCAACAGTTGAATCAGATGTGAGTTGACCTTCCAGTAATAGGTTCCTTTATGTGCAAAGGCTTAGAGTGAAGACTGAGCTCATTCAGGAACCAACCGGCGTCCTTTAAAAAAATAGTTTTTATTGATTCCAGAGAGGAAGGGAGAAGGAGAAATAGAAACAAGAATGATCAGAGAGAATCATTTCTGAGCTGACTCCTGCACGCCCCACACTGGGGATCAAGCCCACAAGCCTGGCATGTACCCCTGACCCGAATCAAACCCGAGACCCTTCAGTTCATAGGCTGGTGCTCTATCCACTGAGCAAAACCAGCTGGGGATTGTCTGTATTTTTTTTTCCTACCAATGCCCACTGATCAAGCCGGTCCTAATGGGTGTGTAGTAACAATTCTGCTCTCCAGGAGGCAGCAGAGCCTAACGTTATAAGTCAGAGCTTTGTTATTAGATACATTTGGGTTTGCCTTCCAGCCCTGCCTTTATTTAACTCTACTATCAGGCAATTTACATAAAGCCTCTGAGCCTCAATTTGCTCTTCATAAAATCTCAGCTTGTAGAGAGGATTAAATGACATAATAATGCATGTAAAGCATTGAATTCCAGGCCTGGCATATGTAGTAAGCATTCGGTAGCTATTAGCTGCATAGTTCCACAATGTGTAATGAATACAGACATTCTAAGAATGTATGAAGTGTCAACATTATGAGGCAGAAGCCTGGTGTTCTGGCTGGATTCCCAGTGGGAGGGTGAGGGGTTGACAGGAGGCTGCTGATCCAAGTTTCTCTCTTCCCTGTCCCATCCTATCTCTCAAAATAAATTCACAAAAAAGTCAGTTGGAGACAACAAACCCCAGAGACAACCACCAGCCACACAATCCTAATGTTGTCATTTCCCAGCAACATTCTGGCTTCCAAACACCAATATTCACAATAGTCAGTTAGTGATTGGGATCCTATTCACACCTGGGAGGCCTGGAAAGGTATATTACCCAAAGGGCTATGCGCCTAATGATGGCTGGATTTAGCCAATGAAAGCCCAGGACAGGCATATTATCCAGGTGTACGTGGGTGAGGGTGGGAGTTCCTGCATCTACCTGGTGCTCATGTTGACCTCTGTGGTCTGTTCACAGAGACTGAGTCTTCCCAGCGCCAGGTCTCCAGTAGGACAAGGCATCAGAGGCAGCATCTCCCTATGCAGTGGAGTGTCTGAGGTTTGCTGCACCCCAACACGCCAGAATTTGGGCTTTTGCGACTCCTGGACTCCTCTCTGCTTACAGAGTTTGACCCAGCCTCATTGGAGTTAACTGTCTAGCCTGGTGTGTGGACACCACTGGGATCCTGTAGTCCAGGTCACACTGCCAGGAACAGTGAGTAGCTCGTGTGTGACAAAAGGTGTGATGGGGGAAAGAGGTTCATAGGCTGCAGTACCTCCATGAGAGGACATGATGGTGTGACCGAACCAGGAGAATTTGGGAAACCCAGGACTTGTTTTGTGTCTAAAGGAACAAAGAAGATGAGGCAGAGTTTTGCAGGAGGAGTTTTACTTTCATTCTCAGGATACTGGGGACATGAATGGTTCTGACCAAAAGAGGGATATTGTGTGAGGTAGTTCTTTAAACTTTTCCCAAAGCGGCTCAGAAGAGGAATAGTCTAGAAGAGAGATGATGAGAACTTAGAAGTCAGAACCAAGAGAGACAGAACCTAGGCACAGAACCTACACAGAACGTTCTCTAGAGACAGAAGAACTTCGCTGGAGAGAACATGGCAAAAGATCCTGGACTGAACCTGACTACAGAAATTGGCAAGAGAACCTGACTATAACCTGGTGACTGAACCTGGATGGAGAACCTGGACAGAACCTGGCTGGAGAACCTAGCGAGGGAACATGGCTACAGAACCTGGCTGGAGAACCTGGAGAACCTAGCAAGAGAACATGGACACAGAACCTGGCTGGAGTTCCTAACCAGAACTTTGCCGGAGATCCTGACCAGAACTTGGCTAGAGGTCCTGGCTAGGCTGCTGATCAACTGAACGCTATCTCCGTGTCATTCCTTCTTCGCCGACTCCGTCCACACCTTTGGGGACCCCTGGACCTGCTGGGGTTGGACCTCGGCAAGCAGACACTTAGAAAGGAGTGACTTACATTTAACTAAAATCTGCTTCCTGAGAAACTGCACATTCAAGACAACTCAGCTGTGACATCTGCCACTTAACCTTCTGAAGAAAAGAGACTCGGGGTTTCAGGTGTAACTTTTCAACCATCTGAGTGATGACCAGATACTGCCTCTTCCCCTCCACTGCATACATGCTCTTTGATGGTCAAAATGTGTTTAGGAGAGAAACTAAGATGGCGGCATAGGGAAACGCCGAGATTGGTGCCTCCTACAACAACTTCGAAACACAATAAAGGGACAGAACAGACGTCGTCCAGAACTTACAGGAGGGCTGGAGGAGTGGAAATTCTACAACTAGAAGGAAAGAGAAAAGCACATTGAGGGTCAGGAGCTTCGGAAGTAAAGTGCAGAGGTACGGAGGCTCAAGAGTGCGCAGAAAGGGGCTGGTACCTGAGGACACGGCTGTCTTTTTGAATCGGGAGGGAGTCACAAGCTCCCGACTGCTCTGAACTCCGGTTCCGGGAAGTATCTGGGGACCCAAGACTCGTTCATGGAGAGACTGGACTGTCTGGCAGCGGGCAGAACTCGGAACTCGGGGGCGGCTTTCCCTCAGAGGTGCTTGCAGCAATTATCTGGACACTGAGACGCACGTGGCCCCTAGGGCAGGGCTGAGAATCCACCATAGTTCCTTGCTCCGCCCTTTGATTCCCTGAGACCCTGCCCCACCCAGGCTGTGGCAGAGGCTTTTGCATATGAATGCCCTGGCCCTTTGCAACCTGAAAATTACCTAACAAACCACAGCTGGGCCACAGACCCAGAACTTCCAAGAGAAGGCCCAAGGCCCCACAGCAGCTTGCAGCTTCACAGCTGGGCCTCGTCAGGGCATCTCCAAACTCCAAAAAAGGAAGGGGAATCTGCAGTTCTCTTCATAGCTCCTGCTGGGTAAGCTCCAAGAGCCAGTGTACCCAGTGGTCAGAGGGGGCCCATCCAGATTACAACTCCTCAGATCCATAAGGGACACACCCAGGGGGCAGACTCAGTGAGCACCAAAGCCCCACTGAAGCAAGTCTTGCCCCAGAAGGGTGTCTTCAGCACAGAAGTTCTCCCACTGCAGACACAGCCGATTCTCACTGCCAATTGGCCTGGAGGTCAACTCCTCCCAGTGATCCTACAACAATCAAGGCATAACTACAACAAGACTGTGCACAAAGCCCACAAGGGGGTGCACCAAGAGTGTCCACCTCAGGTAACGGGGGAGGCTGAGCCACTGGGCCCTACAGGACACCTAGCACACAAAACCACTCTACCAATACAGGGAAGCATAAAAAAATGCGGAGACAAAGAAACAGGTCACAAATGACAGAAATGGAGGAAAGCAAAGGACTGAATGTAGAGTTCAAACCCACGTTTATTAGGTTTTTCAAGAATTTTATGGAAACCGCCGATAAATTTAGTGAGACCCTCAAGAAATCTAGTGAGACCCTCAAGGATATGAAAAAGGACCAACTAGAAATTAAGCATACACTGACTGAAATAAAGAATAATATACAGAGATCCAACAGCAGACAAGAGGATCCCAAGAATCAAGTCAAAGATTTGAAATACGAAGAAACAAAAAATACCCAACCGAAAAAGAAAAAAGATTCCAAAAATATGAAGATAGTGTAAGGAGCCTCTGGGACAACTTCAAGCGTACCAACATCAGAATTATAGGGATACCAGAAGAAGAGAGAGGGCAAGATATTGAAAACCTATTTGAAGAAATAATGATAGAAAACTTCCCCTACCTGGTGAAAGAAATTGACTTACAAGTCCAGGAAGTGCAGAGAACCCCAAACAAAAGGAACCAAAAGAGGACCACACCAAGACACATCATAATTAAAATGCAAAGAGCAAAAGTCAAAGAGAGAATCTTAAAAGCAGCAAGAGAAAGAAAGTCAGTTACCTACAGGGGAGTACCCATACGACTGTCAGCTGATTTCTCAACAGAAACCATGCAGGCCAGAAGAGAGTGGCAAGAAATATTCAAAGTGATGAATAGCAAGAACCTACAACCAAGATTATTTTATCCAGCAAAGCTATCATTCAGAATAGAAGGTCATATAAAGAGCTTCACAGATCAGAAAAAGCTAAAGGAGTTCATTACCACCAAACCAGCATTTTCTGAAATGCTGAAAGGTATTCTTTAAGAAGAGGAAGAAGAAAAAGGAACTCTTACCATTTGCCACAGCATGGATGGAACTGGAAAGCGGATAAATACCACATGATCTCACTCATTTGTGGAATATAATGAACAACATAAACTGATGAACAAGGACTGATCCAGAGATGGAGAGGCATTGATTGGACTGTTGGGCCTTGGAAGGATGGTAGGGGAGGGTGGGGGTAAGGGGGAAAGATCAACCAAAGGACTTATATGCAAGCATATAGGCCTAACCAATGGACACGGACAACGGGGGGGAGGGAGGTGAGGGCATGAGCGGGGGGGGGGGGGTAGGGGGTAACGTGGGGATAAGGACACATATGTAATATCTTAATCAATAAAAAATATATTTAAAAAAATAGAGATGATAGCAGTTGGGAACAGGAGGCAGAAGTCCTATAAAAGATAAGGTAACTGGCAAGAGAGTGCACTGAGGACTGAGTCTTAAAGTAATGTGATCATCTCCTAGACACATGGGCCTATTGACGGGGACACGGTACTGAGCAGTCTGAGCCCATGGATCCTTGGGTTGGTGGCCAGAATCTCAACAGATCTTTCTCTGAACACAGATTCCTGCAAATGCAGGGTGGTTTAAGGACGCTGTTTTGTGGAACTGATATCAGGGCCTCACACTCTTACAACTTCTGAGATAGTGGTATCATGGGATTGTCTTGCCTCTCTTCTAGCCCTTATATCTGGGGACCTTGATGAGACCCCAGCCCAGAATTCTAAGTACATGTCTAAGTTTGTCTGAAATGATCCCTGTTTTGGCAAACAGTGGAATAAGATGTGAGTAGACCTTCCAGTAATAGGTTCCTTTATGTGCAAAGGCTTAGAGTGACGACATCTCATTCAGGAACCAACCAGCGTCCTTTAAAAAAACAGTTTTTATTGATTCCAGAGAGGAAGGGAGAAGGAGAAATAGAAATCAGAATGATCAGAGAGAATCATTGGTGGGCTGAATCCTGCAGGCCCCCCACTGGTGATCAAGCCCCCAAGCCTGGCATGTGCCCCTGACCCGAATCAAACCCGAGACCCTTCAGTTCACAGGCTGGTGCTCTATCCACTGAGCCAAACCACCTGGGGCTTATGTCCATTTTTCAAAATAGGAACTGGTAACAAAGGGACAGTGGTGAGGTCTGGAGGAGCTTGTGCTACCTTTGGAGTCTGTTCTGCAGGTGATGGGAGTAATGGAAGATTTGGAGCACCAGAGGCAGGTGATCTGACCCAGGTCTCATTAGACTTCTGGTGGCTAAAGAATAACAAAGCAAATGGCTGGAATGGAGGGGGTACAAATTCTATGATGGAGGTTGCTGTGGCGAGCATGACAGTAAGTGGCCCATGCTGGTGACTGTGGGGGTGAAATAAGGTGTTGGATTCTGGGTTGTTGTTTTATGTGCAGCCAAGTGGATTTTCTAATTTTCAGGTTGACAGGTAAGAGCCAGGGATGACTTGAAGGTTTGCATTTGGAGCTGCAGGTATGGAAGCACCATCAACTGAGATGCAGATATTCAGAGTAGAAGTGTAATGTTCATTGAGGATAGAAAACTTTTATTTTTTGTCTGTTTTCGTGTGCGATATTTCAGAGAGCATTTCATGAGCATCTGGTACTCTGAGGAGAAGTTCAGTAGAAAACTACTTAAAGTCGTGGGTGTAGTGACCAGGGCAGAGTAGTAGATCATCTTTTTAAAGACTTTTTCTTCTGTTTAATTGGAGACAAAGAGCAATTAAAACAAGACAGGAAGGCAGCTGTTGCATCTTTACTTGTGAATCACAAAGCAGCATTGTGTTGAGAGCTCTGGTGTGGTCAGTAGTCTGACTAAATTACATACGGGAATGAGTGGTCATATGTGAGACACACTGGACCTGGGAGAGAGGGCCATAGGTGATGGAACTTGAGTGCTGAAGTCTGTGACTGGTAAAGGGATATCAAGTGCAGCACAAGAATAGGTGGGCTCTGAATATCTGAGATTTGATCAGGTTCTCAATAGGTGAGGTTGAACGGAAAAAAACAATCAGGGAAGGAGGTTTTCATAGAAGCACTGAAGGCACCTCATTGAGTGTGGACGGAAGGACTGGAGGCGCCTCATTGCGTGTGGACTATGAGAGTTGGTGTAGAACTTAATTGAGTTTGAATTTTCCAGGCATTAACCAAACCACACTTTCTGAGTAATGAGTAGGAAGTCAGGGAGATGACCATGGGGGCTGGGACTGTGGGAGTGTAGGTTTGAGAGAGTTATGGTAGGAAGAGTGATGTGTACTTGGATAGGGCATGTGCATTCATGGCTGCATTGCCACTGAAATCAACATAAGAGTGAATGAAAGTGGAGTTCATTTCTGGTGATACCTCGATAATGTGATATGGTGAATTTCAGGTTAATTCCTGAAAAGAGGGTCGATTACAGTGGAACTTTCTTGGTCCAGGGAATAGGTGAAATATATGTGCAACCTGCCTTTTGTTGTAGAGGAGAGTTACAGTGATCAATAGGAATGAGAGAGGCTACGTCAGTGTCATCTTGGCTGGCTTTGGGAAGGGTGAAGCGTAAGAGAAAAATACATTACTGAAGGGGTGAATTGGAGTATTGCAAAAGAAGATGATGAAGATAAACCGTCCAAGTCACGACGTATTTGTGTTACCATTGGCATTATGACTCTGTGAATGAAGCTGTGTGAGAGAAGTGTGGTGCAAAGATTTATCTGCGGCAGGAAGTGCAAAGAGATGTCTCAGCACCCCAGGATTGGTGTCAAATGGGTAAAGTCTGATGCCAAGATGTTCAGGGTCTTGGAATGAGAATCTAGGGAACAAGAAGGTAATTGCCTGACAAAAACAGTGTCAAATCACTCACACTCTCATTATGGACATCATCTCTCCGTACCCTATGTTCATGACTCCCACTGTATTGAAAGATGCAGTGTGGACAACATGTTTGTACTAGAGAGCAGGCAGGATCTATACGCTCATTGCCCTTATTGTCGTGGGAAGACACTGCATCAGTAGGAATATAAGGAGTGAGTGTCTTTGATGAAACAAAGGCCTGATATCTTCTTCGTAGTCAGAAGTCTAGGGAGCAGATGGATTTGAAGTTGTGGTGTATGATCAATGCTAAATCTTAGGAGAGAAGCTGATAATGGACTAAACTATCCCCATTATGACAGGATATGAACTTTGAGGACGTGGCCATTGCCTTCTCTCCAGAGGAGTGGGGAATCCTTGATGAGCCTCAGAGACTTCTGTACTGCAAAGTGATGCTGGAAGTATTTGCACTTGTATCATCTGTAGGTAAGACCCTCACGTCTCTCCTAATGGACTGAGGTGATGGCATCTCTTCCTTTATATTCCACCTGTATCTTTCTCTCTCCTGCAGCCAGACCATGGGCTCTGCAAATTTTCCTCAACCTCATGTGAAATGTGCTTTGGATGCCAGTGCTGAGCTGTGTGGAGAGCCCTGAGAAATAAACTCCACAATCTTCTTTAACATTATTTTCCACAGAAACTTCAGGATGCCTCTGGGAGACAGGCGTCTTACAGACAGCTTAATGGGTCCCACTTGCTGTTTCTCTCCCTGGGAGGGTGACTATGTCCAGATCCATGGCTTCCACTTCTGCACCTTTCCTCCAGATAAAGGTTCTGGGTGACGCCCTGTGCCTGATTATGTTCTTTACTTACATGAACCATGGGCTGTTCTTCTAAGACCCTCCTTCAATTGGTGTTTGTAATATTACCTTCCCTCAAAACTATTCCTAGTGGATTTGCTCTAAACCTGGGTTGGATGGTCGCCTCTGTCATCTTTCACTAATACTGGGAATATTTCGGTTTTGTGTATTTGTAGAGAAGGTGGTATAAGAAGAACCCTGGTTTTTTTTGTCACAGGGTGAACATGCAGGATGGTCTTAGTGGAGGCCTCGCCCAGCTGAGTGGAAACTAGCAGAATGTATGACACAAGGGCTCTTTTCAAATTATACCAGGAATCAGCTAGATTTCATCACTGCTCAGATGGAGGTGCTACTGCCTACACCTCATTTTTACCTTTCCTTTTAACTACATTACACTTTCTGACATGTCATTTCACATATGACTTGCTAGCATTCAGCCATGTTCTCCTCTGTGGCATTTTTCCATCGCCTGGTCCTCTGCACTGTGGCCCCTGCAGTATTCATCAACTTTGACCTGCACATGTGTTATGAGGTTTACATACATACTTAAGTAGTCCTCAAAAAACAGCTACTCGTTTATTGAATTTTTGGGGGAATAAGATATAAACAAAATTCTGCAGAGCTTGTCTATGTCAACTGCAGACAAGCCCTACTAAACACTGTTAGCGTAAGGAAGGGCTGGAAGTCTTACCTCTCTTCCATGTGGTGTTTGCCATCTCAGTGTCATATTCCTGGTGTGGTCTTCCTTCCTTCATGTCTTCAGAGGCCCAGAACTTCGCAGAAGCCTGTTCTAAACCTTCCTGCACATCTCTTCTTTTCAAAAAATTGCATAAAGCCGAGGTGTCATGGGCAAAACACTATTGTAATGCAACTTCCCTCTCTCACCAAAATCAACATTCATTTTCTCACCTTTTTTCTGTTTTCAGATTGTTGGCATAAAAAGAATGAGGAGGAGACCTGTGCTTCTCAGAGTGTATATTTAGAAGGAAATTCACCGGTCAGGGATTCTAAGACAGCTGCATCAACCCAGAAGAACCATCCTTGTAAGCAGTGTTTCTCGGTGTTAAAAGATATTTTGCACCTGAATGAGTTACAAGCAGCACACTTGGAGCACAAAGGCTTCATACGTGAGGCATTTGTGAGCGAGTTCTGTTCCATAGAAAACCCTCACCAGCAACAGAGGGATGCCAGGGGAAAGATATCCTGGAAAGAAGCTACGGACAAGGCCTCATTTGTGACGAGGTGCAGCTTTTACTTATCAGAGCTGACTTCAACCAGCAGGGTGGTTGAGGAACATTCCCAAACTTCCTCAGAGCTTCTCCAGCACCAGGCAACTCATAACACTGAGGAGCTACACTGTGGCAGTGAGATTTCACAGGAATTTCTCAGTGGAAATAGTCATCACCAGTGGAATGAATGTGAAAACGCTGCTAGCCACAACTTGAAAGTTATTGGATGTCAGGATGTGTGTTCTGGAGAGTGTGGCAAATGTAGGAAAAATTATGGAGGAATCTTTAACCTCATTCGACATAAAAGAGTTCACTCTGGAGTAAAGCGGTATGAGTGCACAGATTGTGGGAAGTCCTTCAGTCAGAGTTCCAACCTCATTCGACATCAGAGAATTCACACTGGAGAAAAGCCTTATGAGTGTTGTGAATGTGGGAAAACTTTTACCCGCAATAATTCCCTTCTTGTACACAAGAGAGTTCACACTGGAGAAAAACCTTATGAATGTGGTGAATGTGGGAAGTCTTTTAGGGATAATAGGCAGCTCCTTATCCACAAGAGAGTTCACACTGGAGAAAAACCTTATAAATGCAGTGAATGTGGGAAAGGTTTTACCAGCAATAAATCCCTTCTTATCCACAAGAGAGGTCACACTGGAGAAAAACCTTATGAATGTTGTGAATGTGGGAAGTCTTTTAGGGGTAATATGCAGCTCCTTATCCACAAGAGAGTTCACACAGGAGAAAAACCTTATGAATGTAGTGAATGTGGGAAGTCTTTTAGGCAAAATAGTCACCTCGTTGTCCACAAGAGAGTTCACACTGGAGAAAAACCTTATGAATGTGGTGAATGTGGGAAGTCTTTTAGGGATAATAGTCAGCTCCGTATCCACAAGAGGGTTCACACGGGTGGAAAGCCTCATGTGTGTAGTGAATGTGGGAAAGCTTTTAACCGCAATTATTCTCTTCTTATCCACAAGAGAGTTCACACTGGAGAAAAACCTTGTTAATGTGCTGAATGTGGCAAGTCTTTTAGGTATAATAGTCAATTTCTTATCCACAAGACAGTTCACACTGGAGGAAAGCGTCATGTGTGTAGTCAATGTGGGAAAGGTTTTACCCGCAATAAATCCCTTCTTATCCACAAGAGAGTTCACACTGGAGAAAAACCTTAAAAACGTGATCAATGTGGGAAGTCTTTTAGGGATAATACACAGCTCTTTATCCACAGGAGAGTTCACACTGGATAAAAACCTTATGAATGTGGTCAATGTGGGAAGTCTTTTAGGGATAATACGCAGCTCCTCATCCACAAGAGAGTTCACACTGGAGAAAAACCTTTTGAATGTGGTGAAATTTGGAAGTCTTTTCCCTACTATAATTCCCTTCTTAGCCACAAGAGATTTCACACTGGAGAAAAACCTTATGAATGTTGTGAATGTGGGAATTGCTTTAGTGAAAATTGTCAGCTCCTTATCCATAAGAGAGTTCACAGTGGAGAAAAGCCTTACGTGTGTAGTGAATGTGGGAAGTCTTTTTTGCAAAATAGTCACCTCCTTATCCACAAGCCAGTTCACTCTGGGGAAAAGCCTTATGAGTGGACAGATTGTGGGAAATCTTTTAGCCAAAAATATAGCCTTATGAGACACCTGCGACTTCACACTGGAGAAAAGCCATAAATGTGAAGGGAATGTTCCATTTTTCTTACTCAGAATAACAACACTGAAAGAGACTCTATGATACACAGTTGCCTTAATATGATCCCTTTTGATCAGGACAGACACTCTGCTAGATTCCTCATAAGTTTCAGGTACAAGTGAGTCTTTAAGGAGCTACTTGAACTTACTATTCTGTCCAGGCCCTCTATTCGATTGATGTCCCTATGTGTGATTGTGGCTGAAGTGATTTCACCTCTGCCACCTGGCTCAACTGAAAAGTGTGAATCAGTCACAATCCCTGTGTGCTCCCTTGAGCTTGAATAAATACTAAATACTCTGAACTCTTGGCAGGATCTTCATTCCTTTCTCTCTGACTATGGAATGTGCCTGGTCCATGGTTTTTTCAGTACACCCATCCTCAGAAAAGAAGTGGTACCTCTTTCAGGGAGTTCGTGATTCTCACAGTATGTTGTGATGATTGGCTTAGGTTCTATTTCACCGATCTGAACATCTCTGGCTCAGGTTTATGATATTTTGTTAAAGGTGTTTTTCCTGTTGAACCTTTAATTGTGATGGTTCTATTCACTGCCTGCAATGTTTTGAAAGCACTGTTGTGATTTGTCAGCATGTATATGTGGGGACATTAAAGCTTCAGTGCTTTGGAAAGGAGAATATGCCGGCAGAAAATCATTCTTCATCCAAAACTGGCTTATTTTGCATTGCTGTCCAAGGTGTTGAAAGATAGATTGCATACCTTTGTGGTATTAATTTATATCCTGGTACCTTGGTTATGAGTGGGGTCAATGATCACCCATAAGGGGAGGCCTTTGCTCCCCTTCCGTGAACAATATGAATTATGTTCTTTGTTCACAGTATGTATTACTTAAATCTTATCAATGTTTAGGGGAACTCCTCCCCATGTACTGCAAAGAAGCCAAGTGCCATGAAGCACGAAATTTCATAATCTTGTAACATTTGTTGTAAGACTCTGAGGTTAACCTACCATTGAGACAGAAACACTGTATTCATAGTGATGAGAGAGACTGCAGTAAATTATATGGAAAGTGTCTCTTCTGAACATAAATCCACACTCTCTCTTGTGGCATTCCTATGAATTCCATGGCAGTAGTCTTCACTGCTTGCCAACATTTTCTGCCACTGAGGCAAAGCTGTTCCTCCCAGGAAATGAGCACTGATATGCAAGAAAGCACACTTTTCTAACGTGTGTTATTTCTGAGCCTTTACCTACAATTAAGCTGTGAAACATCACAGGTGAAATAATTTTATCTGTCACTATATTCAAGGTGTGGCATAAGTGGTCTTTGAGTTATGAGTACACAAACCGCAGCACTTGTGCTTTAAAAAAATACCTTTATTTTATTTTTTTAGGAAAAGAGTTGGGAAGGGGGAGATAGATATATAAAAATACATGAGCTGCCTCCTGCACACTCCCTACTGGGGCCACAGGTGTGGCTTTGCACCGACCTGGAATTGAACCAGGACGTTTCAATGCACTGGATGATACCCACCCACCTGAGGTGTTTCTGTGCACAATATTAATTATAGTGTCTGGTCACAATAAGTATTACATAATTCTCAACAATGTTTACGGGAATTATCCCCACATACACTAAAGGAGCCATGTCCTGTGATGTATGAAATTTCATACACTGGTGTCATTCTTTATATCTATTTTTTTTAATTGATTTCAGAGAGGTAGGGAGAGGGAGAGAGAGATAGAAAAATTAATGATGAGAGAGAATCATTGATTGGCTGCCTTCTGCATGCCCCCTAGTGGGCTTCAAAGCTGCAATCCGGGCGTGTGACCCTGACCAGAATTGAACCTGTGACCCTTCAGTCGGCAGGTTGATGCTCTATCAACTGGGCTCTGGTGTCATTTTTTGTATGAATCTGAGGTTTAAATGTTAGCACCAGTATGACAGAAACATTGCGTTCATAGTGAGTGTGAAAGATTGCAGTGATTTAGATGAAAAGTGCCTCTTCACTTTGGAGTTGTTGAATCAAATCAATCTTAACACTATTATTTTTTAAATGTTCTTATTGCTGTTTTAGAGAGTGAGTGAGATGGAGAAACATCAATGATGAGAGAGAATCATTGATCAGTTGCCTCATGCATGCCCCCTGCCGGGATGAGCTCTCCAACCTGGGCATGTGCCTGACCTGGAATCAAACCAGTGATCTCATGGTTCATGGGTCCACGTCCAAGCACTGAACCATGCCATGTGGCAAACTATTCTTTTTATTATTGATTATTGACTCTATTACAGATGTTCCCAATTTCCCCCATCTCCATCCCATTTGCCTCCCTCTACCCTGCCCCCATTGCTTCTAGGCCCTCACCACATTATTGTCTATGTCCTTGGGCTATGCATATATGATTATACTTTAAAAATATAATTTTATTGATTTTAGAGAGAGGGAGGGAGAAGGGGAGATAGAAACATCAATGATGAGAGAGAATCACTTATAAGGTGCCTCCTGCACGTACCTCACCCCTATCTGAGAATTGAACCTACAGCCCGCGTATATTCCCTGACCAGGAATAGAACCATGACCTCCTGGTTCATAGGTTGCCGCTCAGCCATTGAGTCACAGCAGCTGCGCTATATTATTTAGAAATTGAAAAAACAATGTATTTATTGTTGCTAGTGTTACAGATGTCTCCCATTTTCCCCTGTGCATATATTCTTTGGGGGATCTCTCCCAGTCCTCCCCAGGCCCCGCTCCTGGGAGATCTGCCAGTCTGTTCCAGTTAACCAGGCCTCTGGCCCCATCTTATCTTTCCCCAGGGCCACTTGCTGAACCACATCACCTTTATTCACTAGTGTCATTCGCCCGGATGCTAGCCCTTCCCTTTGCTTTTGAGAAAACTACATTACCCAGAAAGGAATGGGCCTATGTGGGCGGAGCTAACGGGTATTTTTGGTGTCAGTGCATCCCATTAGGGCGGGACTTGCACCTTCCTCCTCCTGGCGGGCATTTTGACCTCTTCAGTTCAAGGACTCACAGGTTTCAGCCCACTGGATGTGAGTAGGAGGAGGCATAGGAGGCAGCGTCCTTGCTGTGCGGGGTGTGTCTGAGGCTGGTTGAGCACCAACAGGCTGGGAGTGGGGCCTCCGTGCCTCCGGGACTCCTCTCTGCCCACAGCGTCCCCGCAGCCTGACCCCATTTAACCCCCAGCCTTGGGGACAGGCGCTTCTCAGGTCCTGCCGCTCAGGAAGCCACATCCAGAACAGTGAGTCTCTCCTGGGTGGCACAGGGTGTGATGCCACTTTTAAGGACACGGGGACGGGCTGAGGCAGGAGGATTAGGAAAACCCGGGCCTGTTTTGGGTCTAAAGGCAATAAAGAGATGGGGTGTAGGTTTTGCACGAGGAGGTTTACTTTCACTCTCAGAACACTGGGAGCATAGATGGTTGTGAAAAAAGGAGGGACATTTTGTGGGGTAAGATTCTAACTTTTCCTGACATTGCTCACAGAAAGGACAGACTAGAAGACAGAAGACAGGAAGGTGAAGTCCTGTCAATGGTGAGGTAACTGGCAAGAGTGAGTACTGAGGACTGAGCTCTGAGGTAACACAGGCATCTGGAGGGCACCTGGCCTGTGGGCTGGGCAAGGGCACTGAGCAGCCTGAGCCCATAGATCCTGGCGGTGTTTGCCAGGCTCTCAACAGACCATTTTCTTTACAGGAATTCCTACAAATGCAGAATGAGTTCGGTGTACTGGACGGTGAAGATAATTTCAGGGCTTCACACTCTTGTGGCCTCTGAGATAGTTGTGTCCTGGGGCTGTCCCGCTGCTCTTGTATCCCTTGGACCTGGGGACTGTGAACAGACACTAAGCCCAGACTCCTAAGGTCATGACTAGGGCTTCATGTAGTGGACCTTGTATTTAGCAACCAGTGTAATGAGTGGTAGGTCCTGCAGGGCATTGGTTACAGATTGTGCAAAGGCTTGTAGGGAAGAGTGAGCTGATTTAGGAACCAGCAGATACTTAAATATATATATATGTGTGTAAATTTTCGATATAGAAAGGAAAGGAGAGGGAGAGGGACAGAGAAACGCTGATAAGCAAGAAACAAGGATTGGTTACAGCCTGCACAATCCCTATTGTGGATGTAGCCTATAACCAAGACATATGACTTCACCAGCGCATGGGTCTATACCAGTGATGGCGAACCTTTTGAGCTCAGTGTGTCAGCATTTTGAAAAACCCAGCTTAACTCTGGTGCCATGTCACATATAGAAATTTTTTGGTATTTGCAACTATAGTAAATCAAAGGTTTATATTTTTGATATTTTATATATTTAAATGCCATTTAACAAAGAAAAATCAACCAAAAAAATGAGTTCGCGTGTTACCTCTTACACGCGTGTCATAGGTTCGCCATCACTGGTCTGTACTCAACCAAGTGAGACACAACAGCCAGGACTGTAGATCACTTGAATATAGGAGCCCTGGCCGGTTTCGCTCAGTGGATGGAACATCGGCCTGTGGACTGAAGGCTCCCAGGTTCAGTTGTGGTCAAGGACACATGCCCAGGTTGCAGGCTTGATCCCCAGTATAGAGCATGCAGGAGGCAGCCAATCAGTGATTCTCTCTCATCATTGATGTTTCTATCTCTCTCTCCTTCTCCCTCTCTGAAATCAATAAAAATATATTTTAAAAAATATATAGGAAATCATGGTCAGGTTGGTAACAGTAGTAGTAGCTCAGAGGGGACAGTGTGAGCCTGAGGTCTAGTTTCTTGCTGGGGCCACAGTGGAAGGTGGGTATCACGACACAGCAGAGAGATAGAAGTTGTCATGTAGAATGTGGGGGAGAGGTAATAATTTTGCAGTGGCCAGGGCCTTTAAAAGATGAGTGGACCTCATATTATTTAGAGGCTGAAGAGTTATTCCAACAAAGTGAGACTAGGGCTGGTACATATTAACTTCTCTAAACACTCACCAGGATTTTGTTGTGACCCTTGGTGTGGCCTGCTTTTGGTGAGTTGCAGACAGTCTTGTGGATTAGCTTAGAGGCTTCAGTGGTCATCTGTGAAACTCACTGGGCATGGTCCGAATGCCATCGGGTGTGGCAATGAGTTGTGGTTAAGTGAGAGATGTTCGCAAGCATTCTCTGGACAACAAATGCTGAGTTAACTCAGAGGCCAAGGAGAGCTCTGTGGGGGCTGGGGCTGAGGGAGTGCAGCTGTAAGCCACGTATGGAAAAGAGTGATGTGCACTTGAAGGGGGAATGTGAATTGATGTCCATAGCACCCTGACATTGACAAGAGTGAATGACGAGAGAGTCCATTTCTGGTGGGGTCTGGATGATTCAATACAGTGACTTTTAGGGTGATTGCCTGTAAAGAGGGGTGTTTTGGTGCTACATTCTAGGTACAGAGCTTAGGTGCCATTTAACAAACTACCTGCCTTTTGTTGTTGGGGGTGACACATAAATTGATAGGAATGAGATAGCCTACATCAGTATTACCCAGGCTTCAAAATCTCCACTGGAATGGGTAAGGGAGAAGGGTCAGGGGTAAAAGATTATGGATGTGGTGAACTATAATTTTGGAAAAAAGTGATTAGGAAACAATTTGTCCTCACCACAGCAAATTTGCATTACCTTTGAAGTTGTGCTTCTGAGAATGAAGCTGTGTGAGAGAAGAACTCTGTGCAACAGGTAGTGCAAAACCATGGCCTCAGTACCTTGGGATTGGTGTCAAGAGGGTGCAGTGTCATGCCATGTATTTGGCGTCTTTGAGAAAAAATATGAGGGGATTGCCTGACAAGACCAGTATCAAATCACTCACACTATCTTTATGGCCAGCATCTCTCTTTAACCTATGGTTTTGACACCCACTCTGTTGTTAAAAGTCAGTGTGGTGTACACAGGAGTCCATAGCTCAGGTGTCTTATCTGCCTTTATTATAGTGGGAAGACAAAATGTCAGTAGGAATATAAGAAGACAATGGCTTTCATGGGATGAAGGCCTGGTATTTTCTCTGATGTGTGGAGTGGACAGAGCAGATGGATGTGGAGGGTGGGGAGTATGACAGACTACGAATATTAGGAGTGAAGCTGATCTTGGGCTGTACTGTCCCCATTATGATGGGATATGAACTTTGAGGACGTGGCCATTGTCTTCTCTCAGGAGGAATGGGGGCTCCTTGATGAGGCTCAGAGACTTCTGTACTGTGATGTGATGCTGGAAGTGTTTGCACTTGTGTCATCTGTAGGTAAGACCTTGATGTTCTCCCAGTGTCCTGAGGTGATGACCTCTCTTCCTTTATTCCTCAGGCAAAGCTTTCTCTCTCCCACAGTGGGAACATGGCCTGTGCTAATTTTCCCCACTGCCTTGTCAAATGTGCTGTGGCTGCCAGGGATGAGTGCGGTGACCCGCACCTTGGAGAGGGTCTGAAGGGTAGAGGTGGCGTGGGATGAAATACAAGAGACCATGAGACGGGGTTGGGGGGACTGGCACAAGGCACCAGCAACTTTATTCTTTACACACACTGTTTTATAGCTAAGCTGTGACTGGTCATGCTTCATAGATCACTGCTAGGACTTGGCCCATTATAGGGAAGTAGCAGATTGTTACAGGCTGGGCAAGACTGGGCAAGCTTTGCCTAGATCCATCTATGTTTGACAGTTACCATGACAATCAGGTTATGTTTTAGTAACTGCACTTTTAGCCACCGAGGTTGTGCCTCGGTCAAGCCTTGTCTAATTCCACTTTGCTGCAAACTCTTTAAGCCTTAAACCTTTCCTGAGTTTCCACCTTAAAACCTTCCAGGATCGACATAGGGTAGAGTCCAGGGCTTTGCCATGTCCTCTGGTCAGCTTAGACTTTGCCAGCAGCATGACGGTCTCCAACATCTCCCCCTTCTTTGTTTTTTAGTCGAAGCTCATGGATGGAGGTCTGGATAGCTCGCAAGCTGGCTCCGAGGATTCGGATGCCGAGTGGCAAGAAACAAAGAATAATTAATATTACGCTAATTGTCATTGCAGCACTCCATAGCAGAGACAAACCATGAAAATGAGAAAACCACCCTTCGAGGGTGTCAAAGATTTGCTTGGCCACCTCTGAGGGTGGAAGCAAAGGAGATTTAGCATTAGATATAGCCATAATTTTCTCATGTAATTTTAAAGTTATATAATCAATTATTGTTACTAAGTGCCGTTATTAAAACATAAGTGAATTATCAACACTAATAAAAGAGAAAAATGGTAATTGGCGTACGACGATACACTTTTCATTGGCTAATCAGGGCTATATGCAAATTAACTGCCAACTAAGATTGGCAGTTAACTGCCAACTAAGATTGGCAGTTAACTGCCAACAAGATGGCGGTTAATTTGCATATGTAGGCACAATGCAGGGAGGTGAAAGGGAAAGCAGGAAGAAGCCCCCTGCCACTGACAGTGATTGGAAACCCAGGGGAGAGCTAAGAGCTGGGGGGCAGGGCAAAGGCGGCCCTGGGGCCACATTTGCCCTGCCCCCCAGCCATGATCGGAGAATCAGGTGCCTTTTCCGCCCTGGCCAGTGATAGCAGGAAGTAGGGTTGGAGCCAGCGATGGGAGCTGGGCACAGTCGAAGCTGGCAGTCCCAGGAGCTAGGGGTCCCTTGCCTGGGCCTAAAGCGGAGCCCACGATCGCGGGGCCGCTGCAGCTGTGGGTCCCCGCTGCCCAGGCCGGACACCTCAGCCAGAGGCATCCTGCAGGGGCAGGGGCGGAGCCCGCGCGATCGCGATGCCCCCCGGTGCCACTGCAGGTCCCCGCCCCCTGGGCCGGACGCCTAGGCCAGAGGCGTCAGGCCTGGGCAAGGGGCCGATCCTGCGATTGGAGGGTGATGGGGGTCAACGCCTGAGGGCTCCCAGTATGTGAGAGGGGGCAGGCTGGGCTGAGGGACACTCCCCCACACACACACCCAGTGCACGAATTTCGTGCACCGGGCCCCTAGTATAAAACTATAATTAATCAATAATATCCCGTTACTAAGGTATTCATTAATTAATTTTGCCCCATTTCCTAGTTGGAGGTCAGGTTGTGTAACCTACTATCTACTTGTTGGGCTGTAAGGATAGAGATCTTTTAAAGCAAATCCTGATGTTATAGCAGAAGAAATAATTACCATAGTAGACATAATAAAAGCTATTAAGGAATATACAGAGGAACAGTAGGTACATTCAAGGTGATGGTCTGGTTAAACAATGCTTGAAAATGAGAGTCCCCCAAATGTCCATTAGGCCTCACCCAAGTCCCTTGAGTATAGTCCAAGTTGTTGGTAGTTAAAGGAGGATCAGGATTAGTCCAAGTCTGCGGAGTGAAGTTTGGTGGATCAATTATGAGTCTAGTGAACCTCAGCCAAAGTCACTGGCAAAACTCCAGTTAAGGCAATCAAAGCCAAAATCAATCCCTAGGAAGAGTTCCGAGTGAATGCTTTGAGCTTCGGCATCCAGCCTCTTCAAAGAGACCTAGGTGAGGAGGGGCCATCTCCGTCTGAAGGGTCTGCCAAGGACACCTCCACTGGAGCGTGTTCTGCCTCTTCCTCAGAGCTCCGATTGCAAACTCGGTCACTGGGGTCTGCATCTGGAACTTAAGCACAAGTATACCCTCTTCCCCAAGTTAGCAACTCCATACTGTTAGGATCTTTCTATTTTACTAAGGCAGCCCGATGGGCTCCCATGGTCTATTGTCGATCTGCAGCAGACAAACCCTGCGCGTCCAGATTTAAAAAATTTAAAGTAAATAGTGAATGTTGTAATATTTGGTGAGGAGAGTACGGACCCCCTAACTCCCCCTTCTTTTTGATTTTTTAGGGAACGATGTGCCCTTTTAACTATGCTTTGTTCTTGGGGATTCTAGTAATATGAGTGAAGAATTTATTTTACTAGGATTTAATTGCTTATAAAGATACTGGCTTTTTATGGTAGGTATCTTTATTAATAAAGTTAGTAAATTTAGTAAAGTTTTATGTCTGATTTACGAGGTGTAAATACTGCCTATCTCTAGCCTAATTTAAAATGTAGTAGCAAGGAGCTTTTGTTATTTTAAATTATATCTTAAAATTTATTGCTATATTTTAAGAAATTTTAAATGAAATAACTTGTTTTGCCCTTTCTTAGAGGCAAAAACTTAAAATATATATATTTATTAATTTTTTATTTAATAAAGCTTTTTATGTGATTTTAAGTATATTAAATTGGCTTTATTAAAAAATTCTTTAAGAGAATAGACTTTTGAAAACATTTCAGGGCCCATGAAATGTCCCAAAGTCATTTCTTGGTTATAGTTTTGAAATTTAACTTGAAAGATTATTAAATATATATGTGTATATATGATTTAAAGATTATATATTTTTATAATTATTAAGAGATATTAATTATTACATTTGGCTTACTGGCCTGTACTATTTGATTAATTTCTTTTTAATAGTTCTCTTTTTTTTCTTATAATTCCTTATTCTTAGAAACTTTACTCCTTTACAGCTAGTATTTCTCAGATTATTAAGAGCAGGTGCTTCCTTCCTTATGCAATTTTTAATATTTCTCTTCTTCTTTTCTGGCTTAAGAGATGGTTGATTATGGTCATGCCTGGGATTTAAACAATCCCGTATTAAATTCCATAAGAAAAATGCATTAACCGGTGTTTGAGTGGGAGTTGCAGAATGAAAATCACGTAATCTTTGTCTGACCTTCTGCCAAACTCCTATATTTACCATCCCTCTCTCAGGGAACGACGGGCAGACTTCCTGCACAAAATCTAAAAAACGCTCTAGCTGTGAAGTTGTTACACAAGCCCCTCTTGCCTGCAGCATGTTCTTTAACATCTGCGCATACAGAGAGCACTCATTGGTCTCTAATTGCCCCATTTTTACTCCCAATTAATTAGAACCAAATTTCCCCAGGAAAACTCACTTAACACTGAGACTTCTGACTTCGCCGGCAACTCTGGGGTCCTCACGAAGCCCACCTTCAAGTCCCAGTTCAGGCGCCAATCTGCGGTGACCTGCACCTTGGAGAGGGTCCGACGGGTAGAGGTGGCATGGGATGAAATACAAGAGACCATGAGACGGGGTTGGGAGGACTGGCACAAGGCACCAGCAACTTTATTCTTTACACACACTGTTTTATAGCTAAGCTGTGACTGGTCATGCTTCATAGATCACTGCTAGGACTTGGCCCATTATAGGGAAGTAGCAGATTGTTACAGGCTGGGCAAGACTGGGCAAGCTTTGCCTAGATCCATCTATGTTTGACAGTTACTATGACAATCAGGTTATGTTTTAGTAACTGCACTTTTAGCCACCGAGGTCGTGCCTCGGTCAAGCCTTGTCTAATTCCACTTTGCTGCAAACTCTTTAAGCCTTAAACCTTTCCTGAGTTTCCACCTTAAAACCTTCCAGGATCGACATAGGGTAGAGTCCAGGGCTTTGCCATGTCCTCTGGTCAGCTTAGACTTTGCCAGCAGCATGACGGTCCCCAACAGATGAGCTGGATGGAGAGCCCTGAACAAAGGACTCCATGAACATCCCTAACACCTGTTACCTCAAAAAGTAGAGGAAACAGAGAGTCAGGAGTCTTGCAGTGACCTTCATAGGTCCCAGCTTGCACTTTCTCTTCATGGGAGGCTGACAGTGTCCATATGCATGGCTTCAACTTCTGTACTCTTTCTCTGGGTAACGGTTCTTTGTGGCAACCTGGGTCATGTTATGGTCTTCACTTACATGAACTATGGCTGTTCTTTTAAGGCTTTCATTCAATTGTTTGTAATATTCTCTTTCCTGAATACTATAGCAATCTGTGTAGCTCTGGCCCAGTGATGACTGCTCACCTCTTCATCCCCTGTTTCTCTGCACTGGTGCCTCTGCAGTCATCTGCAACATTGACGTGCACACGTGTTATGTGATGCACATATGTGGTAATTAGTCCTCGAAACCAGCTACTCCTTTCTTGAATTTTACTTGGAGTAAGACGGAACCAACCTCTTGCTCAGCTTGCCCCCTTCCCCAGTCAATAAGCCCTGCTGAATGCTGTTAGTTGAAGGATTAGCCGGAGCTCCATATTCTAATCCATGTGGTGCTTGCCATTTTTGTGTCATATTTCTGGCGAGGCCTTTCTGTTTTGTGATCTTCATTAGCCCAGAAAGTTACAAGAGCCTCTTATTAATCCTTCCTGCACATCTCTTATTTTCAGACAATTGCATGTACCAACTGTGATATTTAACACACCTTTGCAATTGGAATTCCCCCTGTCTCCACATTCAACATTCATTTCCTCACCTTTTCTCACTTTTCAGGTTGTTGGCATAACATGGGTGATAAGGAGGCCTGTTCTGGTCAAAGTGTATCTATATAAGGAGAGTCACAGGTCAGGGCTTCTAAGACAGCTCCAGCCACCCAGAAGACCCTTCTATGTAAGCGGTGTTTCTCTGTGTTACAACATATTTAGCACCTGACTGAGTCACATGCAGAATACTTTGAGCAGAAAGCCATCTGTAGTGACACATGTGTTGGAGACGTCAGTTTCACTGCAAACCCTCACCAGCAACGGAGGAATGAATGTGGAGAGGAGCCCTGGAAACAAGCTATGGACAGGGCCTCCTTTGTGAACAGGTGCAGCTTCTACTTACCTTCGGTGCCTTCAACCAACAGGAAGGTTGGAGAATACTTTCAATAGAACTCAGAGATTCCCCAACACCAGGCCACTCTCAACCCTTAGGAACTACACTGTGGCAGTGGGATTTCCCAGGAATTTCTTTTTTTTTTTTTAATTAAATCTTTGTTTTTCAGATTATTACATTAGTTACTCTTTTTTCCCACCATAACTCCCCTCCACCCAGTTCCCACCCCACCCTCCGCCCTCACTCCCTACCCAATGTCCTCATCCATAGGTGCACGCTTATTGTCCAATCTCTTCCCTCACCCCACACCCCTTCTCCCCACCCCAAGAATAGTAAATTCCCTTTCTATGTCCCTGATTCTATTACAATTGCCAGTTCATACTGTTCATCAAATTATTTATTCCCTTGATTTTTAGATTCATTTGTTAATAGATGTGTATTTGTTGTTCATAATTTGTATCTTTTTTTTAATTAAATCTTTATTGTTCAGATTATTACATTTGTTCCTCTTTCCCCCCCCCCCATAACTCCCCTCCTCCCAGTTCCCGCCCCACCCTCCGCCCTCACTCCCCACCCACTGTCCTCATCCATAGGTGCACGATTTTTGTCCAGTCTCTTCCCGCATCTCCCACACCCCTTTCCCCCCCAAGAATAGTCAGTCAATTCCCTTTCTATGTCCCTGATTCTATTATAATCCCCAGTTCATTCTGTTCATCAGATTATTTATTCACTTGATTCTTAGATTCACTTGTTGATAGATGCATATTTGTTGTTCATAATTTGTATCTTTACCTTTTTCTTCCTCTTCCTCTTCTTAAAGGATACCTTTCAGCATTTCATATAATCCTGGTTTGGTGGTGATGAACTCCTTTAGCTTTTCCTTATCTGTGAAGCTCTTTATCTGACCTTCAATTCTGAATGATAGCTTTGCTGGATAAAGTAATCTTGGTTGTAGGTTCTTGGCATTCATCACTTTGAATATTTCTTGCCATTCCCTTCTGGCCTGCAAAGTTTCTGTTGAGAAATCAGATGACAGTCGTATGGGTATTCTCTTGTAGGTAACTGAGTTTCTTTCTCTTGCTGTTTTTAAGATTCTCTCTTTGTCTTTTGCTCTTGGCATTTTAATTATGATGTGTCTTGGTGTGGTCCTCTTTGGATTCCTTTTGTTTGGGGTTCTCTGTGCTTCTTGGACCTGTAAGTCCATTTCTTTCACCAGGTGGGGGAAGTTTTCTGTCATTATTTCTTCAAATAGGTTTTCAATATCTTGCTCTCTCTCATCTTCTGGCACCCCTATAATTCTGATGTTGGTACGCTTGAAGCTGTCCCAGAGGCTCCTTACACTATCCTCGCATTTTTGGATTCTTTTTTCATTTTGCTTTTCCGGTTGGGTGTTTTTTGCTTCCTCGCATTTCAAATCATTGACTTGATTCTTGCGCTCCTCTGGTCTGCTGTGAGTCTGTATAATATTCGTTATTTCAGTCCATGTATGCTTAATTTCTAGTTGGTTCCCCAATATAACATTGAGGGTCTCATTAGTTTTCTTGTAGATCTCATTAAGTTTATCGGCGGCTTCTAAACAGTTCTTGAGAGACCTTAAAAGTGTGTTTCTGAACTCTATATCTTCCATTGACAATTTTGTCCTGTTTCTTTGTCTCCGCATTTTGTTATGCTTCCTTGGTGCACCCCCTAGTGGTCTTTGTTCACAGTCTTATAGTTAAACCTTGATTATTGTAGCTAATACCAGGGAGGGTTTGACCTCCAGGCCAAGTGGCTATGAGAATCAGCTGTGTCAGCAGTGAGAGAACTTCTGTCCTCTAGGGAGGTGCTAATCTAGCCTTTGCCTGAGGCTATCCGGCAAATGCCTCTGTGCAGGGCTTGGGCGGGGCGGGTTGCACAGGATCAACAGGGTGGGCCGGAGAGAGCAGTTATGGCGGCTCTCAGTCCTGTCCCCAGGGGCTCTGCCTCTCTGAGTCCCAGCACCCGCTGCAAAGCTCGGAGAGAAAGCTGCACTCGCTCTGACCGAAGCCAGACAGTCCCGCTTCTCCCGTTTGAGTCTGGGTCCTTAAAGACTCGCCTGTATCTGGAGCTCAGAGTCTGCGACTCCCTCCCAATTGAAAACAACAACCGCGCCCTCCGCCGCCAGCCCGCTCCGCGCACTCCGCACCTCAGAATTTGACTTCAGCACTGCGCCTCCTCTGAGTGTCCGTATGCGTTTCTCTTTCCTCCTAGTTGTAGGACTTCTACTTAGCCAGCATTCCTGTGGTTCTGGGTGATGTCCGTTCCATCTTTTAGTTTCACTTTTGAAGTAGTTGTTCGAGGGCAGCAATCTCCGGCGTTAACCTATGCCGCCATCTTGGTTCTTTTCTGTTGTTCATAATTTGTATCTTTACCTTTTTCTTCTTCTTCCTCTTCTTAAAGGATACCTTTCAGCATTTCATATATTACTGGTTTGGTTGTGATGAACTCCTTTAGCTTTTTCTTATCTGTGAAGATCTTTATCTGGCCTTCACTGCTGAATTATAGTTTTGCTGGATAAAGTAGTCTTGGTTGTAGGTTCTTGGTATTCATCACTTTGAATATTTCTTGCCACTCCCTTCTGCCCTGCAAAGTTTCTGTTGAGAAATCAGCTGACAGTCGTATGGGTACTCCCTTGTAGGTAACTGGTTTTCTTTCTCTTGCTGCTTTTAGGATTCTCTCTTTGTCTTTTGCTCTTGGCATTTTAATTATGATGTGTCTTGGTGTGGTCCTCTTTGGATTCTTTTTGTTTGGGGTTCTCTGTGCTTCCTGGACTTGTAAGTCTATTTCTTTGACCAGGTAGGGGAAATTTTCTGTCATTATTTCTTCAAATAGGTGTTCAATATCTTGCTCTCTCTCTTCTTCTGGCACCCCTATAATTCGGATGTTGGTACGCTTGAAGCTGTCCCAGAGGCTCCTTGCACTATCTTCGTATTTTTGGATTCTTTTTTCATTTTGCTTTTCCGGTTGGGTGTTTTTTGTTTCTTCGTATTTCAAATCATTGACTTGATTCTTGCGATCCTCTGGTCTGTTGTTGGGAGTCTGTATAATGTTCTTTATTTCAGTCAGTGTATGCTTAATTTCTAGTTGGTCCTTTATCACAACATCGAGGGTCTCATTAGATTTCTTGAGGATCTCATTACATTTATCGGCGGTCTCACCAGTCTTCTTGAAGATCTCACTACATTTATCGGCGGTCTCACCAGTCTTTTCGAGGGCCTTATTAAGTTTATCGGCGGCTTTTAGACAGTTCTTTAAAGACCTTAAAAGTGTGGTTTTGAACTCTATATCCAGTAGTTTGCTTTCCTCCAATTCTGTCGTTTGTGTCCTGTTTCTTTGTCTCGGCATTTTTTATGCTTTGCCGTGTCTATAGAGTTCCTTTCTGTGCTAAGTGTCCCAATTACCTGAGGTAGACACTCTTGGTGCACCCCCTTGTGGGCTTTGTGCACAGTCTTGTTGTAATTAAGCCTTGATTGTTGTAGTTATCACTGTGAGGAATTGACCTCCAGGCCAATTGGCTGTGAGAATCAGCTGTGTCTGCAGTGAGAGAACTTCTGTGCTGGAGACACCCCTCTGGGGCTAGATTTGCTTCAATGGGGCTTTGGTGCTCACTGAGTCTTCCCCTTGAGTGTGTCTTTTACGATTCCACAGAGCTGAAAACTGGATGGTCCCACTCTGACCTCTGGGCTTCCTGGCTCCTGGATCTCTAGGGAGGTGCTAATCTAACCTTTGCCTGAGGCTATCCAGCAAAAGTCTCCCTGCAGGGCTTGGGCGGGGTGGGTCCCACGGGATCAACAGGGCAGGGTTAGCAATTATGGCTGCTCTCAGTCTTGCCCTCAGAGGCTCTGCTTCTCAGTGTCCCAGGAATTGCTGCAAGCCCCACGGAGAGAAAGTTGCCCTAGGGTTCTGAGCGATGCCAGACAGTCCCACTTCTCCCGTTTAAGTCTGGGTCCTTAGAGACTCTCCCGGAGCTGGAGCTCAGAGTCTGAGACTCCCTCCCAATTGAAAACAACAACCACGCCCTCAGCCGCCAGCCCGCTCCGCATGCCCTCCACACCTTAGTATTTTACTTCAGCAATGCACCTCCTCTGAGTCTCGGTATGTTTTACTCTTTCCTCCTAGTTGTAGAACTTACACTCAGCCAGCCTTCCTGTGGTTCTGGATGATGTCCGTTCTGTCTTTTAGTTGTATTTGTGAAGTGGTTGTTCGAGGCAGCAAACTCCGGTGTTTACCTATGCCGCCATCTTGGTTTCTCTCCCAGGAATTTCTTGATGGAAAAAGTCTTCATCAGGGGGGTGAATGTGAAAACGCTGGCAGCAACGACCTGAAAGTTGTTCAGATTCAGGGTGTCTGTTCTGGAGAACTTCTTTATGGGTGTAACAAATGTAAGAAGGTTTTTAGACGAATCTTTAACCTCATTGGACATAAGAGAGTTCACACTCGTGAAAAGCTGTATGAGTGTAGAGAATGTGGGATGTCCTTTAGTCAAAGGAGTCACCTCACTGGACATCTCAGAGTTCACACTGGAGAGAAGCCATATGAGTGTACTGAATGTGGGAAGTCTTTTAGCCAAAAATCTAACCTTATTAAACACCTGAGAGTTCACAGTGGTGACAAGCCATATGAGTGTTATGATTGTGGGAAGTTCTTCAGTGATAAGTCTTACCTTGAAGAACACCACAGAGTTCACAGTGGAGAAAAGCCATATGAATGTAGAGAATGTGGGATGTCCTTTCGGCAAAGGGCTCATCTCACTGCACACCTTAGAGTTCACACTGGAGAGAAGCCATATGAGTGTACTGAATGTGCGAAGTCTTTTAGCCAAAAATCTAACCTTATTAAACACCTGAGAGTTCACAGTGGTGACAAGCCATATGAGTGTTATGACTGTGGGAAGTTCTTTAGTGATAAGTCTTACCTTGAAGAACACCACAGAGTTCACAGTGGAGAAAAGCCATATGAATGTAGAGAATGTGGGATGTCCTTTCGGCAAAGGGCTCACCTCACTGTACATCTGAGAGTTCACACTGGAGAGAAGCCATATGAGTGTACTGAATGTGGGAAACTTTTAGCCAAAAATCTAACCTTATTAAACACCTGAAAGTTCACACTGGAGAGATGTGTTAAATGTGCAGGGAATATTTTTATTTTTCTCACTTAGAATAACAACACTGAAGGCAACTCTTTGGGACCTATTTCCCTAAATTTAAACCCCTTTTAATGGAACATACACTCTGTTAGATTCCTCATAAGTTTCAGGTACAAGTGCGGCTTGAAGGCGCTGTATTGCACTTGCTAACATGCCCAGATCTAACACCCGATTGATGTCACAGTGAGCATGTGTGGCTGAAGAGATTTCACCTCTACCACCTGGCTGACCTGAAGAGTGTGCATCAGTCACAAACCCTGTGTGCTCAGGGGAAATGTATTCTGTGTTCTCACTTGTGCTTGGGAAAATTCAGATTACTCCGAGCTCTTGACAGGATCTTCATTCCTTTCTCTCTGACTAGGGAATGCATGTGACCCAGGGTTTGTCCAGACTACATATCCTAAGCTAAGGAGTGCTACCACTTTCAGGGACATTGTGGGTCTCACATTATGCTTTTATGAATTGTTTTACTTTATAATTCACCAACCTGAAAATTGCTTAGTGTCCTCTAATTCTGGTTTATGATATTTAGTAAAGATGATTTTTCTTTCGTAGCTTTAATTTTTTAAAAAATGTCACTCTGGATGATTTGATACGAATATTGTGATCTATCATCACAGATATGGTGGGGTCCCAAACTGTCTGTTCTTTGGAAAGCGTATAATAATGTCAGAAAAATCACTCTGTCCAATATTGGCTTATATTATACCTTTGACCAAGGCAATGAAAGAAAGTTTGCGTAACTTTGTGGTTCTAATTTGCAGCCTGGTGCCTCTAATGTTGGTGAGGTCAGTGGTCCCTCAGAAAAGGAGTCCTTTTTTGTGCTTCTATAATTTTTCTAACATTATCCTCTGAGGAGTTTTAGGTTCTAATTCACCAACCTACAAACTGCTTGCTGTCCTCTGTTCAGGTTTATGATCTTTTAGTAAAGGTGTTTTTTTGCTTTTGTACCTTTAATTTTGTGGGTTATATTCACTGCATGGGATGATTTGAAAGGATAGTTGTGATCTGTCACACGCAGAGGGGAACAGATATGGTGGGGTCCCAAACTTTCTGAGCTTTGGAAGGCACATAATAATGGCAAGAAATCACTATTTGTCCAATATTGGTATATTTTGTATTGCTGACCAAGTCCTTTAACGAAAATCTGCATGAGTTTTTGGTTCTAATTTTTTAGCCTGGTGCCTGTATTATTGGTGAGGTCAATGATCACCCAGAAGAAGAGTCCTTTGTTGTGCTTCTGTGAACAATATGAATTATATTCTCCGTTCACAGTATGTCTTAAATACTGCGAAAGAGCCCTGTGCCATGATGTGTGAAATTTCTTAGGCTGGTTTCATTTGTTGTAGCACTGTGACGTGCAAGTAATATTGGGACAAACACTGTTTTCATAGTGAGTGGAAGGGACGGCAGTATATTGGATGAAAATTGCCTCTTCTGAACATTATCCACAAATGACACAGTCCTGAAGCTTGTTTGTTCTTTGTGTAGCTGAAGTGATTGGTTGTGAAAAGAATCTCATGGCCGAAACCGGTTTGGCTCAGTGGATAGAACGTCGGCCTGCGGACTGAAAGGTCCCAGGTTCGATTCCGGTCAAGGGCATGTACCTGGGTTGCGGGCATATCCCCAGTAGGAGATGTGCAGGAGGCAGCTGATCGATGTTTCTCTCTCATTGATGTTTCTAACTCTCTATCTCTCTCCCTTCCTCTCTGTAAAAAATCAATAAAATATATTTTTAAAAAAAAGAAAAGAAAAGAATCTCATGGTTTTGGGGATTTCCTGGGTCCCTCGATGGCAGCGGTTCTCAACCTGTGGGTTGCGACCCCTTTAGGGGTCGAGCGACCCTTTCATAGGGGTTGCCTAAATACATCCCGCATATCAGATATTTACATTATGATTCATAACAGTAGAAAAATTACAGTTATAAAGTAGCAACAAAAATAATTTTATGGTTGGGTGTCACCACAACATGAGGAACTGTATTAAAGGGTCGCAGCATTAGGAAGGTTGACAACCACTGCTGTGTGGTGTTCACCTCAAGGTTATCACAACAGGCAAGAACTCAAAGCTAGAGGAAGGATAATCGTATGATTAGTCCCAGATTATGTGTTTTTGACAATTCAGCATTCCTGATCATTCTGATGGCAGTAGTCTTCACTTTTTGACAATATTTGCTGCCACTGAGGCAACAATGATTCTCTCAGGAAATGAGAGAGATGGTCATGTCTATATAGAGTTGCCATTTTAATTTTCTAACAACAGAGGGATATCTATGTTTTTATGTGGAACCACATTTTAATGCTTTACTTAGGTATATGTATAACTGACATGCAATGAAAAGCACTTTTCTAATGTGCACTATTTGGTGAGGTTGAACATATGGATAAAGCTCAGAAATCATCACATGTAAAATATGCTTCTCTGTTACCTGTACCCATGGTGGGGCAAAAGTATGCTTATAGTTGTGAGTATGCAAAACACAGAATTTGTTTTCTTATTTTAAATAACTATCTATTTATATAAAAGGCTAATATGCAAAGTGTCCCCTTGGGAGTTTGAACGGGAGACCAGGAGTTCGATCGCTTGCTATGATGGGCACTGACCACCAGGAGGCAGCATGGAATGAAGGAAGGCCCTGGCCAGCAGCTGGAAGCTGAGAAAGGAAGGCTCTAGCCAGCAACCAGCAGCCAGGGAAGGAAGGCCCCGATCAGCCCTGATTGCCGGCCAGGCCTAGGCACCCTACCTGGTCAGGAATTTCGTGCACCGGGCCTCTAGTTTTATATATTTAAAATTTTATTTTTACTGATTTTTAGAGAGAAGATTCAGAAGGAGGGAAACATCAATCTTCTGCCTCCTGCATGCCCACTACTGCAGACCCAGGCACACATGTGACCTGATCTGGAATCAAACCAATGACCTTTCAGTGAACGTGATGATGCTCAAAAAAATAAGAAACAGTAGCCATGGAGACTTTATACTTTTATTATTATTTATTAACTGTTGTATTATTTTCAATACCAACAACTATAAACCTACCTTTGCACACCCTGTATTTACCTCTTGCCCTTTTATAATCTTTCGGATTCTCCAGTTCTCCATGCAGCCATTGATTTACCTCCTTTTACAATAGATTAGTTCATATTTTCCATAATTTTATAGGCACTATAAGGTGTATAATTTTTAACAAACACTGGCTTCCTTCATGCTACACAGGTATTTTTAGATTCAACAGTAATGTTTAGGTAAATAGCTAATTTTAATTTTTATTGCTAATAATGTTGTATTCTATGGATAACCACTTTATCCATTGATCTGTATATGGTTTCAGTTATTTCCACATTTGGGGTTTTATAAATAAAACTGGGAATATTGCATTCAGTTCTTCCTACAGGTGTATGTTTTATTTATCTAACTGTTGCAGTGTCAGTGAATGTGTTACATTTTAAGATATGCAGATCTGTGATCTAAAATGGTCATTCTCTTTGCCTTCCTACCCACCCACAGTAATGAAAATTCCAGCTTTTATATTACCCTGCCAGCACATATGACGGTATTTTTTAAAATAGTAGGCCAGTAAATGAGTATACTATTAACTTGTTTTTGTTTTGATAACATTTCCCTAAGAATCTTTGATGGTGAGCATTTTTTCTTGCTTTAATTTACACTGTCTTTATCTCCTTTGCTAAAATGTCTGCTCAGGATCTTTTGCCTATTTTTTAAGTTAATTTATTATTCTTACCAATAGGAGGACAGTGCAGCATCTAAGACAGTGATGGCGAACCTTTTGAGCTCGACATGTCAGCATTTTGAAAAACCCTAACTTAACGCTGGTGCCGTGTCACATATAGAAATTTTTTGATATTTGCAACCATAGTAAAACAAAGACTTATATTTTTGATATTTATTTTATATATTTAAATGCCACTTAACAAAGAAAAATCAACCAAAAAAATGAGTTCACGTGTCACCTCTGACACGCGCGTCATAGGTTCACCATCACTGATCTAAGACATGTGTTTGAGTTTCTCTCCTTCCTCAATGACTCAAGTGACTTCTTTGACATATGGAAGCATTAGTTTTCAATTCTAGAAAGAAAATTGTTTTTCTCAATTTTTATCCTATGGACAATTTATAGCCACTTGTAACATACACTTATAAGTTTAATCTGCATTGTTAACATTCCCCACCAGTATTATTTAAGTCTAAGCATTTAGTAATACATTAAGTGAAGTCTAGGTTTGTAGTATTTGTCAATTTCCCTGGTGTAAATACTTTCATCATCACCAGGTTCAAACTGCCAGAACAATGGCATTGGACATGGACATGATAAGATATTTCAGTAGTACATCGTTATATTTTATTTTCAACATACTAATAAAGTAGCAATATATGTGCTCAAGAAAATGCTATATAATAAAAGGGTAATGTGCAAATCGACCGAGCAGTGGAACAACTGGTCGCTATGATGCACACTGACCACCAGGGGACAGACGCTCAATGCAGGAGCTGCCCCCTGGTGGTTAGTGCACTCCCACAGAGGGAGTGCTACTCAGCCAGAAGCTGGGCTGAAGGCTGGCAAGTGTAACGGTTGTGGCAGGAGCCTCTCCTGCCACCGCAGCAGCACTAAGGATGTCCGACTGTGAAAGGGTGCAGGCCAGGCTGAAGGACAACCCTTCCCCCCCCTGGGTTGCATGAATGTCATACACCTGGCCTCTAGTTTATAATAAAACAGCTGAATTATTGGGAAGTGGCAAGTGTTAAATATTTTTAAGTTTGATACAATTGTAATTAATTTAAAGCATACGTTTTAACATATATATTAAAAATATGTTTTTATTGATTCAGAGAATAAGGGAGAGAGAGATAGAAACATCAGTGATGAGAATCATTGATCAGCTGCCTCCTGCATGCCCCACACTGTTTGTAAAGCCTGCAATCATGGCTTGTGCCCTGACCAGAATCTAACCCTGACTTCTTGGTTCATAAGTTGTACTCAACCATGATTAATATCAGCTGGGATAAAACACATTTTTTAACAAGCACTTTTATGTTTCCATATATGCCTGCCTCCCTGAAACAAAATCCTCCTCCACTTTTCAGTGCTTCCTAACTGGCATATGAAATTACTGCTGCAAGGACATAATCTACCTTTGTAATAGTTTATTTCAAATATCTATCCATATATATAAAAGCCAAGCGATCGGAACAACCTGAACGACCAGAATGACCAGTTGCTAAAGCGCACTGAGGCCAGCCAACCAGCCCTATGGGGATGAGACCAGCTAGCCAACCTCCTGTGGCCCTTCCTTCAGCTGGCCTTGGCCCTGATCAGCACTCTGGTCCTCCCCCACCTGACCAGCCCAGCCTCAATCAGGGGCAGGGCCAGCAGCCAACCTCCCAAGCCTCTCCCCTGCAGGCTGGATCCCACCTGTGCACAAATTCGTGCACTGGGCCTCTAGTCTTAACTAATAATAGAAAAACATGTGAATTGACTGTACCTTCACTACGCTAACCAGCCAATCAGGAGAGTATGCAAATTAACTCAAAAAAAGATGGCAGTTATTTTGCATACATCGGCTCCAAGCGGTAGAGCGAAGCCTGATGGCCCCGGGGCTGGAGCAGTGAAGCCTGGCGCCCCCAAGGCCGGAGCAGTGAAGCCTGACGCCCCCAAGGCCGGAGCAGTGAAGCCTGACGCCCCCAAGGCCGGAGCAGTGAAGCCTGACGCCCCCAAGGCCAGAGCAGTGAAGCCTGACGCCCCCGAGGCCAGAGCAGTGAAGCCTGACGGCCCCAAGGCCAGAGCAGCGAAGCCTGACGGCCCCGAGGCCGGAGCAGTGAAGCCTGACGCCCCCAAGGCCGGAGCAGTGAAGCCTGACGCCCCCAAGGCCAGAGCAGTGAAGCCTGACGCCCCCAAGGCCGGAGCAGTGAAGCCTGACGCCCCCAAGGCCAGAGCAGTGAAGCCTGACGGCCCCGAGGCCAGAGCAGCGAAGCCTGACGCCCCCAAGGCCAGAGCAGTGAAGCCTGACGCCCCCAAGGCCGGAGCAGTGAAGCCTGACGCCCCCAAGGCCAGAGCAGCGAAGCCTGACGCCCCCAAGGCCAGAGCAGTGAAGCCTGACGCCCCCAAGGCCGGAGCAGCGAAGCCTGATGCCCCCAAGGCCGGAGCAGCGAAGCCTGACGCCCCCAAGGCCAGAGCAGTGAAGCCTGACGCCCCCAAGGCCGGAGCAGTGAAGCCTGACGCCCCCAAGGCCGGAGCAGTGAAGCCTGACGCCCCCAAGGCTGGAGCAGTGAAGCCTGACGCCCCCAAGGCCAGAGCAGCGAAGCCTGACGCCCCCAAGGCCGGAGCAGTGAAGCCTGACGCCCCCAAGGCCAGAGCAGCGAAGCCTGACGCCCCCAAGGCCGGAGCAGTGAAGCCTGCTGGCTCCAGGGCCAGCTCCGGCCAGAGCCCAGCCAGAGCAAAGGCCTGGGTCCCGGGTGCCAAAGGCAAACTGGTGCCAGCAGCCAAGGGAAGGGAAGGCCTATTGCGCAAATCTCTTCATGCAACAGGCCTCTAGTATATATCTAAAAGTCTCATATGCAAAGTGCCCCCTTGGGAATTCATCAGGGAGATGGAGTTTGATTGCTCACTATGACATGCACTGACCACCAGGGGTCGGCACAGAATAAAGGAAGGCCCCAGGTGGCAGCCTGAAGGCCTGATCAGCGCTGATCACTGGCCAGGCCTAGGAACCCTACCCATGAACGAATTTTTTGCACCAGACCTCTAGTGTCCATGTAAAGAAAACAGTTATGAAACTTCATGAATCCTACCCCAGCCTTTTATCACTATCTGCCGTCATGGTAGTTCTGGTATCTATCTATTCTCAGATACTTTAGTGACTTATTTTATTTAAAACCCCCGATAAAATTGGCCATGGCCAGAGAGCTCAGTTGTTTAAAGGATCATCTCAATAATGCCAAAGTTGAAGGTTCCATTCTCACTCAGGGCCCATGCAAGAATCAAACAATGAATGTATAAAATTAATGTATAAAACAAATGGGTGTTTCTCTCCCCCCCCCACCCCATACTATCTCTAATCAATATATGTGTGTGGTGTTGTTTTTTTTTTACCAGATGAGTCAACACATGTGAACACCATCACAGACCAGCTGCCAGCAAGGTTCTCATAAGGGCAGAGCACACAGTGAGGGGGAGAACGGGAGGGGAGGGGCCCCTGCTGTCAGTGAGGAGGGTGGGGAACTGGGACTGAGCTGCACAGTCACCCACAGGGAATCAAGATACCAGTGCTCCCTGAGACTTAAAACCTAAGGGGCTGGAAAAAGTTCTGGGCCTGGACATGCCCCTTGTGGTCTCTGCCCCATCCATCCAGGAGTTGAGACTGAGGTGTTTTGTATTTTAGTGGTTGAGGAGCCCAGATTCCTCCTAGATATTCAGGAGCAGCCCCTGATACTTGAGGCCCTGAAATCAGTTCGCCTGCCTCCAGCCAGCCCACACACACCCCTGGGCCCCACAGGCATTGTTTGAATCTCTCTACTTTTGCATTTATGTGTAATTTTCCACTTTAATTTTATTAGAAATACCACCACCCAGCCAGTCCTGGAGATACCATGGATTCTCCAGGTAACGGTGCTTTGTTTTATTCAATGGCAAGAACATTCTGCAATACAAGCATTTCCAGAAGTTGAGCCTTGGTCTCAGCACATTGGGTGGAGGGGTGTATTGCAGGTGATGTCCCCCATCCTTAATTTTGGCCAGTTCAGAGAAGACCCCTGCTCCTGAAGTGAGGTGATGGACCTTGAACTCTGAGGGACAATAGATTATGGGATGTGAGGTTGGCGGGGCACAGAGATTGTGTATTGGGACAGGATTGATGATAGGGTTTCCTGCCAGCATATGGAGGAATGTCCATTGTGTGTATCCTGTGGCACTGTCTGGGTGGCCACAATTGTTTGTTTCTGTGTGTGTGTGTGTGTGTGTGTGTGTGTTCCCCTTCAAGGTATTGCCCATGTCTACTGTGTGGGTCTGTGTGAGCCTGGAGCCTGGACATAAGCCCGGCACCTGAGTGCCCAGCAGAGGCTGCGGGTGTTCTGTAACTGTGTGTTTCTGTGCTTGTGTTATCTGAATGTTTCTCTCTGAGTCTGTGCAGCCAATGGGAAAGTGAATATATTCTTCTCCCCGATCCCCCAGGTGAACCCCTTCTTCACCTTCTCTTACAGACACCTGGTGTCCCTCTGGAGGTCGCATCTCAGGCTCTAGGGATGGATTAAGCACAGGGTCAGTTCATAGAACCCCAGGCTGTAGCAAGGTGGGGAATTGGGGAAGACTCTGATGACTGACAGGGAATATAGAGTGTGGAATGGAAATGTTTGCGAAAGATTATGTGCATTGGTGGAGGATCTAGATGATCCAGGATCCTTGTGAAGGAATGCATGTCGGGGAATGTAGGGAAGCACGGGACTTGGTTGGAAAGTCTATAAAGAGGATTCTCCAAAAGGCCGGGGGCCTCTTAGGGGAACCTTGTTGAAGGCGGCAGCCCCTACCTTGACTTTTCCAAACAGAACTAATTCTCAAGGAAGGTGATGAATCTAAAAGGGTCCCTATGAGAATTTGGGGTCCACTGCCACCAGGCACAGTAGCCCCTGGGTATTTTACTGGAGTCTCTCTGTTTAGTCTTTAGACCCGACTGTGTAGAAGTAAGTGCTTTCTCAAGGATACTTACCCTGCTGACTGTATCTAGAGGTTAATTTTAGTTCAGGCTGTTGTTACAATAAAAGTCTAAGAAGGCAATTGAACACGGCTTCTTGGTGCCTATAGCCAAGCAGCTCCTTAGCCTCTCTTTCACAGAAACGTGTGTCTGAGTAATCTATTCATTCGTTGCTCAGGGTCTGCTGGTCAGCCTTGGCAAGTGGTGCCCCATGTGAGGACCAAGGAATACAACGAAACACAATGGAACCCTCAAAAAACTAACTGTGCAGTAAGTCATTGGGTCCCACTTGGGATTTCCAAGTTCAAGGGAATTTTTTCTCAGCTAAGGTTTCATAATGGGACAAAAGTTGTCCACAGAACAGCAGCAATATATCACAGTGCTGAAACAGTTATTAAAAGCAAGTTGTCCCTCTGTTACAGAAGAACAACTAAATGGCTTATTAAAAAACTAGAGGCCCAGTGCATAAAATTCGTGCTGGGGGGTGGGGCGGTCCCTCAGCCCGGCCTGCACCCTCTTGCAATCTGGGACCGCTGGCTCCTAATTGCTTGCCTGCCTCCCTGCCTGCCTGATCGCCCCTAACCACTCTGCCTGTCTGCCTCATCACCCCTAACCACTCTGCCTGCCTGCCTGATCGCCTCTAACCACTCTGCCTGCCTGCCTGATCACCCCTAACTGCCTCTGCCTTGGTCCCCACTGTCATGGCTTCGTAGGGAAGGATGTCTGGAATGAGGTCTGGAAGGTCATTTGGCTGTCCAGTCTAATTAGCACATTACCCTTTTATTATTATAGATTGTTATAATTTATAATCCTTGGTTCCTCGATGCTGGAACACTAGACCTTAGTTCCTTAATTCCCTTAATTCCTGGGAACAAGTGGGCAGGAATTTAAAGAGAAATCAAGCCCATAGAAAATGAGTGCCCTTATCATCATTAACTATGTGGGCTCTTTATTTGAGCTGCACTGTGCCCATTTCATATTGAAGATCAAAAGCCTACAGAGCTACAGGAGAATTTACTACTCCCCCCCACCCCCACCCCTTCCCTGAAGCGGAACCTGTAGAGCCTGTAATACTAAAGCCCTACCTCTGGAGGAAATATTTCCCTATCTTCCGCCTCTGGTGTGGGAAGGCTCATCAACGAGATTCTTAATTATGGGGTCCTGTGTCAGGCAAGCCATGTTAGAAGGAGAGCTTTTGGCTTGCCCAATTATGCAAAATCAACAAGGTAATAGAGTTTATGAGCCGCTCTCCTTTAACACCTTGAAAGAAATAAGGAAAAGTGTTAGAGAAAACGGGGTCAACAGTCCATTTACAAAAGGACTCCTTACTGCCGTTTCTGAAAATGATCACATGACTCCTTGGGACTGGCAGACTTGGGCCAAAACAACTCTGGATGCCAGTCAATATCTATTACGGAGAGCAGAATATGATGAGATCTGGGAGCAGCAGGCTAACCAAAATAACTTAGCAGGTACTGGTCATATTATGGCCCCGATGCTCCATCCAACAGCAAGTAGACCTGCACCCTCAAGTGTTTGCCCAAACCTCTCTCTGTGCACAACGGGCTTGGGAGCGCATTCCAGAAGGTGGAGCCCAGCAAGGCTCTTTTGTTAATGTACACCAGGGACAACAGGGATCTTATGTTGATTTTGTAAATTGCCTTACTCAATCCATTCGCCGGCAGATAAGTCATAGCCAGGCTGTAGATATTCTCTTGCTACAACTGGCATATGAGAATGCCAACGTTGATTGTCAAAAGGCTATACAGCCCATCAGGGGAAAGGCCACCACAAGTGGGGGAATTTATCAGAGCTGGTGGCTAGTAGGAACAGAAACCCACCGGAGTCAGATGCTGGCCATAGCCCTTCAAGGGAATAAGGGCAAGAAAGATTCCAAATGTTACCAATGTAGGGGGAAAAAGGAGGGGGCATTTAAAAAAGGATTGCAGGACTAAAATGCCAGCCTCCTGGCCTGAGAAATCTTGGCCCCATCTGTCTGTGCCTGCTGCCATAAGGAGCGACATTGGGCCAATCAATGTAAATCTAAATTTGACAGAGATGGCAATTCATTACCACCACTGCAGGGAAGCTCCCAGCGGGGCCAGTCCCGGGCCCCGCAACAAACCAGGACACGACCGATGGGCCTTCGTGAGGCAGACAGAAAATCCACCGTCTGCTCCCTCTGAGCAGCTACTGCTGCGAGCCCAGGGTTGGGCTTACCCCAACAGAAGTAATTCTCAAGGAAGGGGATGACCCTAAAAGTGTCCCTACGGGAATTTGGGGGCCACTGCCACTGGGCATTGTAGACATCATTTTGGGACTCTCTACCCTTAACTTAAAAGGGGTCACAGCAGTACCTAGAGTCATTGATAGTGATTATCAGGGAGAAATCCAGGTGCTCATGACATGCAAGGGATTGCATATTTTCCCTGTGCAAACGAAGATCGCACAACTGTTGTTATTATCACTCAGGGTCCCAAATGCTTTAGGAAAGGAGAGAAACCAAGAAGGGTTTGGCAGAAGGGGTTTATTGGAATCACCTAGTCACCAGGGAACGGTCCCTCCTCACTATAGAAATCCAAGGGAAAAAATTCACCGGATTGATGGATACCGGGGCAGACGGCTCTATACTTAGGCATCTTGACTGGACCTCCTCATGGCCCACAGTAAAATAAGATCAAAGGATAGTGGGAATAGGGGAAGTTTTCAGACATTACAAAGTTCTTGGCCTGTACTCTGTAAAAGGCCAGATGGGCAAATTGGCTACATACAACTCCTAATCTTACAAATTCCAGTCAATTTGTGGGGACGAGATCTTTTGCAGTAGGGGCTAACATTACAGACACCTTTTTAGAAATGGCCACTGTTGTTATATCTCCCCTACCCTTGACTTGGTTAAGCTAAACTCCTATATGGGTAGAACAGTGGCCCTTAAAGGGAGAAAAATCACAACAGGCTCATCTACTGATGAAAGAGCAGGTAGAATTGGAGCACATAGAACCTTCTAATTGCCCCTAGAATTCTCCTATTTTTGTAATTCCTAAAAAATAAAAAAGTAGAGGCTTTTACATGATTTAGGAGCCATTAATGCTAATATTCAACTCATGGGGGCTCTCCAGCCTGGATGTCCCTCCCCAGCCACGATCCCACAAGAATGGCCTATTATCCTATATAACAAAGAGGTGATATACAAATTGACTATCACACCCTCACAAGATGGCTGCCTACGACCAGGCTGGCAGGGGGGTTAGTAAGTGACGACCAAATGACTGAACAAGTGGGCGTGGGGCAACCAGGCTGGCAGGGGGGTTAGTGAGGGGCGACCAACAAGCAGGCTGCATGAGGTGACCAGGTTGGCAGGGGAATTATGAGGGACAATCAAACAACTGAACAAGCGGGCTGTGTAGGGTGACCAGGCCAGCAGGGGGGTTAGTGAGGGGCGACAAACAAGGAGGCTGCGTGGGGTGACCAGGCCGGCAGGGGAGTTATGAGGGACGACCAAATGAATGAACAAGTGGGTTGCGTGGGGCAACCAGGCCGGCAGGTGGGTTAGTGAGGGGCGACCAGGCTGGCAAGGGGGGCAGTTGGGGGCAACCAGGCTGGCATGGGGGACAGTTAGGGGCGATCAGGCTGGCATGCAGAGGCAGTGAGGGGCGACCAGGCTGGCAGGAGGGAGCAGTTATGGGCCACTAAGCAGGCAGGCAGGTGAGCAATTAGGAGCCAGTGATCCAGGATTGTGAGAGGGATGTCCCCCGAGGGGTCCCAGATTGGAGAGGATACAGGCTGGGCTGAGGGGGAACCTCCCCCACCCCGCATGAGTTTCATGCACCAGGCCTCTAGTTATAATAGATTTTAAATATTGTTTTTATACCATTCCTTTGGCTACCTGAGATTGGGAGAAATTTGCATTCACTCTCCCCTCAATTAACAATGAGGAACCTGCTCAGAGATATCACTGGAAAGTCCTCCCACAGGGAATGCCAAATAGCCTAACTATGTGCCAGTATCATGTACATCAGGCGCTTATGCCAACTAGGCAACGGTTCCCTTCTGGAAAAATCATCCATTGCGTGGAGGACATTGTACTTGCAGCCCCTAATAGGAACCTGTTATATTGTTTGTACTCTTTAGTACAAAAGGAAACGGCCTTAAGAGGCCTTTTAATAGCCCCTGAAAAGGTACAGATGTGACAAAACCATGGAAATATCTGGGGTATATCTTAACTGAAAGAACCATCAGACCCTAAAATGTTATCTTCGATAATAGGGAAATAAAAACCCTAAATGATTTTCAAAAATTTCTGGGAGATATAAATTGGGTAGAACAGGTTTTAAGCATTCCCACAGCAAATTTACAAAACCTGTTTAACATATTAAAAGGGGATCCAGCTTTGAATTCCCCAAGACAGCTCTCTGCTGAAGGGATAGGAGAACTCCGCTTGGTTGAGAATGCCCTCAATACACGATATTTAAATAGAATTTCTCCCCAGAATTCTCTTCAATTATTTTTTATTTCCCACCAGACAATCGCCTACAGGACTTATAGGGAACTGATTCCTGAATTGAGGTTCACTGAATGGTTGTTTTGCTCCCATTCTCCCTCCAAAATGTTATCACCTTATCTAGCTTTAATTTGCTTTTTAATCCTAGATGGGAGGCAGTGATGTGCTAAACTCACAGGACATGATCCTTAAGTCATTCGCCTCCCACTAACCAAGACTCAATTAGAGAAAGCAGTTTCCACTTCCATAGATTTACAAATTGTCCTAGCTGAATTCTTAGGGCAGATAGAGCATTCTCTCTGTGCTAAGACATTTTTTGTCACACACTAAGTTACTCTATTACACTAAGAATGTACATGCCCTAGCCAGCTTGGCTCAGTGGATAGAGCGTCAGCCTGCGGACTGATGGGTCCCAGGTTCGATTCTGGCCAAGGGCACATGCCTGGGTTGCAGGCTTGATCCCCAGTAGGGGGTGTTCAGGAGGCAGCCGATCAATGATTCTCTCATCATTGATGTTTCTATCTCTCTCTCCTTCTCCCTTCCTCTCTGAAATCAATAAAGACATATATTTAAAAAATAAATAAATAAAAATTATCATAAATTGTTAAAAAAACAAAACAAAAGAATGTATATATCCCTATCCCATCAGTGAACTCACCATGTTCACTGATGGCTCAGGAAAAAAACAGAAAAGCAGCCATTCAACTGGCCACCTGATGGTGCCATTAAGCAAGGGGGCTTCACATCAACTCAGCGAGCTGAAATTGGGGCACTGGTTTTAGGACTAGAAACATTTCCCTCGCAATCCCTGAACATTGTTAGTGATTCTGCCTACTCTGTTTATATTTTACAAAATTTAGAAACCTCACTTATTAAGCCTACATTAGAGCCATCCCTCTTAGCACAGTTCCTTCGCCTCCAGGCCTTACGAGATGGTCAATTACATCCTCTTTTTATATTTCATATCAGGTCTCACAGTTGCCTTCCTGGACCATTAGTACAGGCCAAGGAACAAGTGGACAACTTAGTAATGACAGCTACCTTAATGGAAGCCCAATCAACCCCATGAAGGATTCCATCAAAATTGGAGACAATTACACAAGGAATTTCAGGAACCCCAGAGGATAGCTAAACAAATTATTTTACAATGTCCTGATAGTCAAATGACAGGCACCTCACCACCCTCCATGGGAATTAATCCTGGGGGCCTACAGGCAAACAGATGTCACTCACATTGCCTCTTTTGGGAAACTCCGGTATGTACATGTAACTATAGACGCTTCTGATAGGATCAGTGCCCATGCTTTTCCCGGCGAATCCACACATTATGATGTTAAACATCTGTTACATTTGCCATTTTAGGAATCCCAACCAAAATAAAAACTGACAGTGGGCCTGCTTACAGCAGCCATGCCTTTGCCACTTTTTGCAGGAATCGGTCCATCCAACATTCCACAGGAATCCCTTATAATCCACAGGGCAGGCCATTGTCGAGCTTGCCCATTCCACCTTAAAGAGCAGGCTAGTAAAACAAAAAAGGGGGAATATAGGACTCAAGGATCCAGCTATGATGCTATCTAAAGCACTCTTTACCCTTAATTTTTGAATTTGAATAATTGCTTTCTATCCCCCATAGAGCGTCACTTTACTTCTTTAGGACCAACTAGAAACTACAGGTCTTGTGGCGAGATGTGGACACTAATAACTATAAAGGAACCAATGAATTATTCACTTGGGGGAGAGTATATGCATGTGTTTCTACCCCCCACAGGGCCGCTGTGGATTCCAACTCATCGGATTAAACCCTATGATGGCATGGCATGGGACCAATCCTCTCCCAGAAATGAAGAATCTGGGCCTGGGGACTCCACAGCCCCAAATGACGCACCTTCAGATGACCCAGACGGCCCCCGGAATAATCTGGGGAACGATGAAGAAGCTGATGGCAGAGGCTGAGCAACTGCTGAAAGATACTCATGCTCCACGCACCGCAGATAACCTTTTTCTTGCTATGACTTCCTTGATTCACCTCAACTCCTGTGCGGTATGGTTTGGCATTCTTGATTGGTTTTGGGCACCAGCATCTGCCACCTTATATTGGGCCCAAGTTATAGACCCACCTTTATTTAGACCCCTCACTTGGGGGACCCCCCCCCTTTTCCTGTGTCTAACAACCTAACATCCCTCTTAGGGGGAGTAGACTTGCCACCAATAGGCAGTCTTAAAAATGGGACACATTGGACACCTGTCCCTCAAAATGCCTCTTTTCATTCGAATTTACTACCCTTATGTGTTACCTCCTCCAATTCCTCTCTGTACTGTATGAGGGCTCATAATCAGATTTGGTTACATGTCACTCCTAAACCTGATCAGATTCAAGCCCAGCTAACCTTTCTCTTAGCAGGTAGTCTGGCCTGCAGTAATCTGACTAATGCTACTGTGCCTCCCACCCCTCAGTGAAAGCAAAATAAACGGTGGGACCCCTCTGCTGAGGCATTCCATTGGGAAGTTTGTCAAGGAAATCATGCCCATTTGACGGTCCTAGGGGACCAACAGGTTATAGATTGGGGCCCACATGGTCATTTGCAAGCCAACCATATTGACATTCTGGTTCACCATGTGTCTAATGCTAGTTACACCAGTTAAGCAGGCATGCCTGAGGTTTGGACTGAGGGAGGGATGAGTTCCCCATGACCTCAAGTACTAGGCTTGCCAGTTCAGGAAACTTTATGGAAACTAGACCATGTTTTCAGCCCTTTGAAATTGTGGCACGGTGACTGCCAGAAATCCTCTGGCCACTATAGTATAACTTTTACTAATAATCTTACTGACAATAGCTTGATTTGCACCACTTGCCCCTCTGTCTTTGTTATGGGCCCCAATCTACTAATAAACCATCGTTCATCTTTTCTAGTGCAGATTGGAGAAGGAGCTTATTTTGCATCCTGTATTACCACCCAGAATATTACTTCATTGACCATCAGCACTATTATGATACTTAGGAAACAAGCAGAAATCCTACTACTTGTTAATCTCACTAGGAAATGGCAAGGTTCATCAGCTACCAAAGTCTTAGAAAGAGCATTGAGTCAATTACAGCCAAAAAGATTTTTGGGAATGCTCATTGCAGCCATTATCTCAGCTGTTGTTATTCTTACTACCGTCAGTGTCGCTGTGGCAGCCCTTTCTGAGTCTGTGCAGACTACCACATTTGTAGACAATATGGCCTATAATGTAACTAGAGAATTCACTATACAACAGCACATAGATTAAAAAAAAATATTAGCTAGACAACAGGCAATAGAAGCAGCCATTGAATATCTGGGGGAAGGGCAGGGCGCTATAGCATACAGGCAAGTGCTTGATTGCGATTGGGAGCACAAGCACATATGTGTCTCCCCTTTAAAATGGGACAGTCGTCACCATCAATGGATTGATATTAAAAAGCATCTGTGGGGAGTTTTTCATGAGAACCTTACTGAAGAAATAAACATGTTAAAAGGCAAATTAGAGAGTCCTTACTTGCTATCAATAAACATGAAACACAGATTATTGCTTGAATACGGTAAAGGAACATTTGGAGTGGAACCACATGGTTTCCTAGAATCAGTTGGCACCTGATTGGACTAACAATTGCTGTCATTGTAATTCTCTTTGTTTTTCTTATAGTCTACAAAATCAGAACTCGGGCAGTGAACGCACTTTGCGGACCCTGACATTCCAAAGCAGAAATTCACCACCTCCCTCTGTCTTCTGCAGCCAGCAGAACAAAAAGGGGGAGATGTGGGAAAGCACAAGACTTGGTTGGAAAGTCTGTAAGGAGAATTCTCAAAAAGGTTGGGGGCTCTAGGGGTACTTTGCCAAAGGCAGCAGTTCCTGCCTTGGCTTTTCCAAACAAGTCCGAGCCCCTGGGTGTTTTGCTAGAATCTCTGTTTAGTCTTTTAGACCTGACCTTGTAGAAGCATGCACTTTCTCAAGAATACTTACCCTGCTGATTGTATCTAGAGGTTAATTTTAGTTCAAGCTGTTGTTACAATAAAAGCCTAAGGAAGCAGGCAATCGGGGCTGTTTTGGTGCCTCCTGCCAAGCAGCCCCTTAGCCTTCTCTTTCACAGAAATGTGTGTCAGAGTAATCCATTCATCCGTCGCTTAGGGTCTGCTAGTCAGTCCCAGCATTATATTTAACTATATATACTTGAAACATCAATGCCTTAATTGTTTAATTCTCTCCCAGGGAATTGATTGTTAACTTTAGAGAGAGAGGAACAGAGAGGAGGGACAGTATTGATATGAAAGGAAGTATGGATCAATTGCCTCCTCTGTGCTTTCTGAACAAGGAAAAAATTTGCAACCTAGTTATGTGCCCTTACTAGGAATCAAATAGGCCATAATTTTTTGGGGATGGGGATGCTTTATGGGAGGATACTCTAACCCACCTAGCAACCTGAGCAGGGCAGCACCTTAAATCTTAATGTTTCATTTAAGAGAGAAAATTAGTATGACTCAGCATTTGTGGGATCCCAAACTTTGTGTTTTCGAAGGCACATAATAATGGCAGAAAGTCACTCTTTGTCCAATATTGGGTTATTTTGCATTGCTGGCCAAGGCCTTGGAAGAAAGTCTGCATGACTCTGTGGTTCTAATTCGCATCCTGGTGCCTCTATTATTGGTGAGTTCAATGGTCACCCAGAATAGGAGTCCTTTGTTGCGCTTGTGTGAACAATATGAATTATATTCTCTGTTCACAGTAAGTATTATACAATTCTCAGCAATGTTTAGGGGAATTCTTCCACACATACTGTAAAGGAGCCATGTGTCATGTATAAAATTTCATAGGGTGATGTCAGTTGTTGTAAGACTCTGAGGTTTAAATGAAACCACAATTATTACAGAAACACTGTCTTCATAGTGAGTGGGAAAGACTGAAGTAAAAGGGATGAAAAATGCCTATTCTGAACATTATCCAAAAATGATCAAAGGTCTGTGGCTTGTGTGATCTTTATGTACAGATATTCTCAGGACCTATATACCTGTATTCTGTGGCGAAAGTCATTGGCAGAAAAAAGAAACAAAATAAATAAATAAATAAACAAAAGAGTTTTGGAGTCCCCTGGCCCATCTAGGGTGTTCACCTCAAGGTTTCCTCAACTGGTAAGACCTCAGAGCTAGAGGAAGGCTGATCCTATAATATCCCAGGTTGTATTTTTTTGTAACCAGTCAGCATTCCTGTTGATTCCATGGCAGTAGTCTTCACTGCTTGCCAATATTTGCTGCCCCAGAGGCAAGGCTGGTCCTCCCAGGAAATAAGGAAATGGTAGGGCCCATATAGGGTTGCCATTTTAATTTCCTGACAAGACAAGGATATCTAGGTCTTTATTTGGAAGTACTCTTTAAGGCTTTCTTAAGTACTAGAGGCCCGGTGCATGGATTCGTGCACCAGTGGGTCCCTCGGCCTTGCCTGCGGGGATCAGGCCGAAACTGGCTCTCCCACATCCCCCAAGGAGTCCTGATGTACGATCGGGCTGGGAAGGGACTGTGAGGGATTGCAGGAGAGGTCCAGGGCATGCCTGGTCCATCTCACCCAGTCCCAATTAACCAGACCCCAGGAGCAAGCTAACCTACCTGTCAGATTGTCTACACCCTGGTGGTCAGTACGCATCATAGTGACTGGTTGAATGGTCAAATGGACGGTCAGACTCTTAAGCATATCAGGCTTTTATTATATTGGATATTTATAACTGACATGCAACAAAACCCACTCTCTCAATGTGTACTATGTGGTGAGCTTGGACATATGGATAAACCTGTAAAAATATCACATGTGAAATAAACATATTTCTCACCCATTTACAGGTTAGGGCAAAAGTAGGCTTACAGATGTGAGTATGAAAAACACAAAGTTTATTCTCTTTTTAAAAATGTCTTTTATATATTTAAAATATTTTTATTGACCTTTTATTTTTCATTCTTTTATTGAACTTTTATAAAGAGAGAAAGGGAGAGAGGGAGAAATGGTGATATGAGAAAGAAACATTGAACTGCTGCCTCCTGCACGTCACCTACAGGGCATCCAGGCAGGCATGTGTTCTGACCTGGAATGGAACCAGTGACCTTTCAGGGAAAGGGTTGGTGCCCAACCAACTGAAGTACAATGGAAGGGAGGAGTTTATACTTGTATTATTACTTATTAACTATTGTATTAATTTCCATACCAACAACCCTAAACCTACTTTACCACACCCTATATTTACCTCTTGACCTTTTATAATCTCTCTTCCTTCCCCAGCTCTAAATGTAGTTATTGATTTTCCTTCCTTATAAGATTAGTTCATACTTTTCATGTTATAAACATTATAATGTGTGTATTCTTTAACAAATATTGGACTCTTTCTTGCTACACAGTTATTTTGAAATTCAACACTAATGCTTATGTGAAAAGTTAATTGTCTTTTATTGCTGAGTAGTATTGTGTTCTGTGAATAACCACTTTATTTATTGATCTATGTTTTTTGTTATTTCCCAGTTTGGTGTATTATAAATAAAATAGTGGCCCGGTGCATGAAATTTGTGCACATTTAAAGGCATTAATTACAGGAAATATTTTAATATTGCTATTTGCCCTTTCCCTGTAATAGAAGTGTCAGAGATGAAAGAAAATTAGTAAAATGTATATGAAAATTTTCCTCCTAAAAGTCTAGGGCACACACAGGACCCAGAGTCAAATCCCCGCCCACCCCACACCTTGAAATCGTGCGAAACCCAGATACGGCCAGCCCCATCCCCATTGGCCAAGATCCAGACCAGCTGGCTCCAAACCCGTCAAGTCCAGGGCCCCCATCAAGCCCTGCCAGGTGAGGGGTGCAGCCTGAGGTCCCCCATTCTGGCACCGGGGTAGGGGGCGTGCCTTGAGGTACCACGTCAAGCCCTGCTGGGTTGGGGGCGTGGCCTGAGGTCCCCCAGCGCATCACTGGAGTGGAGGGTGCAGCCTGATGTCCCCAAGCCCAGTACCAGGGTGGGGGTGCGGCCTGAAGTCCCCCATCAAGCCCTGCCAGGCACGGCCTGTGGTCCCCCGCCAGGCAGAGGGTGTGCCTTGAGGTCCTCTGTCAAGCTCCGCTGGGCTGGGGGCACGGCCTGAGGTCCCCCATCAAGCCCCGCCGGGTGGTGGGTACGATTTGAGGTCTCTTGTCAAGCCCTGCCAGGCGGGGGTCATAGCCTGAGGTCCCCCGGCCTTGTGCCAGGGCGGGGGGCAGGGCCTGAGATCCTGTCAAGCCCCACCGACCAGGGCTTGCAGCCTCAGGTCCCTGCTGATCTCTCATTGTGGCTTGTTATGGGAACCCCACCTCAGCTGTGGGAGCAGCCATCTTGTGACGGCGTTATGGCATGAGGATCAATTTGCATATTAACTCTATTATATAGGATTTTCTGGGAATATTGCATTCAGTTTTTTATATACATGAATGTTTTACTTATCTAACTTTGCAGTACAGGTGAGTGTTTTACCTTTTAAGATATGCAGAACTGTGATCTAAAATGGTCTTTCCCTTTGCCTTCCCAGCCACCCACAATAATGAAAATTCTAGTTTTCCTTTATTCCTGTGAGCACATGTGATGTTTAATATTTTTAAATTGTAGGCCCGAAAATCGGTATAGTGTGAACTTGTTCTGTTTTAAACCCATTTCCCTAAGATATTTTTATGGTAAGTGGTTCTTTATGCATTTATTTACATTAGCTTTATCTCTTGTTAAAATGTCTGGTTAGAAATTTCTGCCAATTTTAAAAATGAATTTATGATTTAACAATAGGAGGACAGTTCAGCATCTAAGACATCTGTTCTCACTTCTCTCATTCCTCAAAGACTCAACTGACTTCTTTGCCGTTTGGAACTATATATTTTGAATAATAGAAGCACAATTGTTTTTCTCAAATTTTATCTGATGTACAATTTAATGCCTACTTGCATATTACATTTATAAGTTTAATCTAAGTTGCTAATATTCTCCACCATTCATTTTAAGTTGAAGCACTGAATAATACATTAAGTGAAGTCAAGGTTTGTAGTATTTGGCAATTTTCCTGGTATAAATATTCTCATCATCGTCACTGTTTTTTTCTGGTAAGTATTAACATTTTATTTCAATTTAAGGTAGCAGAAATACAAAATAAGACATTTTGACAACTAGAGCTGATGTAAAATATCACCTTTTTTGAGATCTTTAAAATCTTGAGCAGCATTCTGCTCTGATGAGCCTGAACACCCGAGAGGAATATGGGCTCCTCAAGGAATAGAATCTAAAATATGAAATCTTAACATCTCGCTGGAAGTTAGAGACCACAAAGGGTATGTCCAGACCCACAGATTTTCCTGACCCCTTAAGTCTTAGTCTCAGGGAGCACAGATGTCATCATCTCCTATGGGTGATTGTACAGCAAAGACCCAGTTCCCCACCCTCCATACTGACATCAAGCACCTTCCCTCCTGTTCTCTCTGCCATTGCATGCTCTAGAGCAGCTGTGGGCAAACTACGGCCTGTTTGAAATGAATAAAACTAAAAAAAAAAAAAAAGACTGTATCCTTTTATGTAATGATGTTTACTTTGAATTTATATTAGTTCACACAAACACTCCATCCATGCTTTTGTTCCGGCCCTCCGGTCCAGTTTAAGAACCCATTGTGGCCCTTGAGTCAAAAGGTTTGCCCACCCCTGCTCTAGAGTCATTAGAACCGTGGCTGCTGGTTCATCACTGTTTCAGTAAAAGGAATTTGGTCATGAACTCACAGCCCACTTCTGAGTGTGACCTTTGAAAAATCCCTGGCTGCCGCGGTTCCCCCACTATGGTCGAGGAGAAGACCCACATGTAGAGAATGCTGATTATGAAAGGTACAGGACTGCAAGCATTCCAGCATCCATGTTCTTTGACATTAACATCAGTCACTATGCTTCCTCCGGGTTTCTTTATCTTTTGCATTGCCCAGGTGAGTGAGCGCTCAACCAGGTGGGGCTGATTGTAAAAATGCTGACATTAACATCAAAATGTTGATCCTGGGTTTTCATTTATTTGTGCCTGAACCTGTGCTAAATGTGGTCCCTCCATAGTTCTCTCCATCCCCATTGGAGAGAGCACTGGACCTAATTTTCCCTCCTTGTCCCATTATTCCTGGGTGTCCAAGCACACCCAGTAAATAATGAGAGCCCAGAGGACAGAAAGTGATGCTCGGAGCAACCCCAGGCACCTTCCCTATTAGGTGTCAGCCCAGCTTACACATGGGCAAGGGATTGACCTTCTCTTCAGGGACCAGGAGGACCACCCGACATCCCAGCCCTCTCCAGGGGTATCAAGCTCCTCATTCATGGGGGTGTATTAGGGTCCTAGTATTCTTCACCCTCAGCTTTCCCCCATTTGTATCCATCCACGTATTCTTTTCCAGGGATGCCAGATCTTCCAGCTATTCCTCGAAGGCTTAGAGTCTTCCCAAAAAGGTGCCTCCACACTCTATTCCTCCTTTCTGCCATCAGAGTCTTCCCCAGTTCTCCAACATCACTCAGCCTGCAGTTCTATGGCCCTTCACTTCATCCATCCATGAACCTGATAGAGGACCCCAAGGGGTTTACATTAATAAATGGGGTTTACATTAATTTAAATGGGTCCCATGGAGTCTCCTTAAGGGTTCTTATTCTAAGTGAGAAAAAGGAAACATTCCCTGCACATTTACGGCTTTTCTCCAGTGTGAACTCTCAGGTGTCTAACCAGGTTATGTTTGTAGCTAAACATTTCCCACATTCACTACACTAACTACATTCACCAGTGTGAACTCTCTTGTGTTTCCTGAGGCTATCACTTTTACTAAAGGATTTCCCACAATCACTACATTCATACAGGTGTTCTCCAGTGTGAACTCTGTAGTGTGTGGTGAGGTCAGTTCTTTGACTGAAGGACTTTTCACATTCACTACACTCATAATCTTTTCTCTAGCGTGAACTCTTTGGTGTTTAGCGAGGTGAGCCCTTTGACGAAAGGACTTCCCACAATCACTACATTCATATGGCTTTTCTCCAGAGTGGACTCTGTGGTGTATAATAAGGTCAGTCCTTTGTCTGAAATGCTTACCACATTTGCTACACCCAAATGGCTTTTCTCCAGTGTGAACTCTGCAGTGTCTGGCGAAGTTGGACATGTAACTGAAGAACTTCCCACAATCACTACACTTATATCGCTTTTCTCTAATGTGAATTCTGTTGTGTTTAATTAGAGCAGTGCTTTCACTGAAGACCTTCCCACAATCAGTACACTCAAACGGCTTTTCTCCAGTGTGAACTCTCCCATGTTGAGGGTGGTTAAAGATTGGTCTAAACACTTTCCCACATGTATTAGACTCATAAATCATATCTCCAGAGCAGAGACCTTTCTGAAAAGCAACTTTCTGTTTCTGGCTGGCAGATGTTTCACATTCAACCCACTGGTGATATCTTTTTCCACTGAGACATTCCTGTGAAATCTCATTGTTCCTGTGTGGCTCCTTGGTGTTAAGAGTGGCCTGGTGCTGGAGAAGCCCTGAGATGGCTGGGGAGTCTTCCCCAACCTCCGTCCTAGCTGCAGGCACCCCGGATAAGTAGAAGCAGCAACTGGTCCCAAGCGAGGACCTCTCCATATCTTCTTTACAGGGCTTCTCTCCACTGGCATCCTTCTGTTGCTGGTGAGGGTTTGCACTAAAACACAAGTCTCTCAAACATGCATCACTTAAGAACACATTCTTCTCAAAGTAAACCACTTGTAACTCACTCAGGTGCAAAATATCTTTTAACACTGAGAAGCACGGCTTACACAGATGGGTCCTCTGGGTGGCTGCGGCTGTCTTGGAAGCCCTGACCTGAGACTCTCCTACAGATACACTGTGCTCAGAATAGGCCTTCACATCATCCATCTTATGCCAATGACCTGAAAACAGAAATGATGAGGAAATGAATGTTGACAGGGTGAAGTCCCATTATAAAAGTGTATTGCACATACTATATTGGTTTCATGCAATTAGTTGAAAATGAAAGGCCGGAAAGATGGATTAATGAGAGGCCATTGTGAAGTTCTTGACCACTGAAGACCACAAAACAAGGGAGACTTCAACAGAAATAGAAAAACATGGCAAGCACTACGTGAAAGAGAAGCAGACTCTCCAGATCATTCTGCTGTTAACAGCATTCAGTAGATCTTCTCTGCTGGTGACATGGGCAAGCTGTGCAGAAGGTTGGTTACATCTCATTCCAAGTAAAATTCAATAAACAAGTAGCTGGTGTTTAAGCACGTATGTGCTCCTCCTAACACTTGCATAGGTCCATGTTGTAGTATACTGCAGAAAGAGATGTCCAGAGGAATGGGTGATGTAAAAAGGACACAAAGGTGAAGGTAGCCAAAGCTAGGAAGTCACTGATAAAATAATGAGTCAGCAAAGTGTCAAGGGTGGAAAAAGAAAGGTATAAATGAGGAATGACCTTTGTAACCTGCACCAAACACCATTAGACAGGAGCAGGTTCCTGGTACAATATGAACATCATCCTTTTGTCATACCTTCCCCAAGTTGCCACTCAGAAGGGCCAGGCATCTTCTGAGACCACCCTGTATGTTCACCCTGGAAAAAACCAGGGTTCTCCCTGCACCTCCTTCTCTAGAGATATGTACAAACTAAATATTCTGAGTATCAATGAAAGACAACAGAGCTGAGCAGCCATCACTTGACCATAGAATTCGGCTTGCAATAGTATTCAGGGAAGGTAATATTACAAACAACAATGGAAGGAGGGTCTTAAAAGAACAACCCCTGGTTCATGTATGTAAAGAAGATACCTGGCACAGGCATTCACCAAGGTCCTTATCTACAGGAAAGGTGCCGAAGTGGAGGCCATGGATCTGGATATAGTCACCCTCCCTGGGTGTGGAAGAGCAGGTGGGACCCATTAAGCTGTCTGTAAGACTGCTGACACCCAGACACTTCCTGCAGTTTCTGAGGCAACCGGTTTAGGGAGGTTTATGGAGTCTCTTGCTCAGGGCTCTCCACAGAGCTCAGCACTGGCAGCCACAGCTTATGGACAAGACAGCGGGGGAAATTAGCAGAGCCCATGGTCTGGCTTTGACAGAAAGAGAGAGAGAGGGTGCTATGTCTGGAGAATAAATGAAGAGTGGGCATCACTTCAGGACCCTAGGAGAGATGTGAAGGTCTTACCTACGAATGATACAAATGCAAACACTTCCAGCATCACATTGCAGTATAGACGTCTCTGAGACTCATCAAGGATCTCCCATTCCTCCTGAGAGAAGGCAATGGCCATGTCTTCAAAGTTCATATCCTGTCATAATGGAGACAGCACATCCCATGATAAGATTCTCTCTTCAGACTCCAAGCTTGTCATACTCTCCACCCTGCACATCCATCTGCTCCCCTACTCCCCACATCAGAGAAGACAGCAGGCCTTGGTTCCATCAAAGTCAATCTCTCCTTATATTCCTACTGATGCTGTGTCTGCTCTGACCCTCAAATGTGAGTCACACTGCCCCTTTTTAATAGCAGTGGATGCCAAGAATATAGAGTAGGAAGAGATGCTGCACATAAAGAGAATGTCATGGATTTGACACTGATCTTGTCAGGCAAAACCCATGTTGTCCTCCAAATTGTCCCTCCAAGACACCAAACAACATGGTAATGCCCATTACACTTCTGATTCCAATCCCAGTTTGCTGAGGTCATCACTTTGCATTACCTGCTGCCCATAGTTCTTTGATCCACACTTGTCTCACAGCTTCATTCTCAAGGCACAACTTCACTGGGAACACAAGTAAGCCATGACAAGGACAAGGTGTTTCCTAATCAGCTTCTTTTTCAAAATTCTAGTTCACCGCCTCTGTAATATATTTCCCTCTGATTCTTCTCTCTTCTCATTTCCCCATGCTGGTGGAGATTTTCAAGCGCAGGTGACACTGATGTATGCTCTCTCATTCCTATTGTTCACTGGGTCAGCCCTCAACAAGATATGGCAGGTGGGGAGATATACAGCCCCTAAACCCTGGCAATGGCATGTAGCACCACAGCAACCCATCTTGTTAGGAATTCCCCGTATTAAATCATATTTAATCATATTACCCTAAAATTCCCAGTATTAAATCATAAAGACACCATCAGAAATGGATGCCCTTTTCATTCACTCATATGTCAATATTGGTGACCTGCCGCCATGAATTCACACTCCCTCTCCAAGTGCAATCACTCTTCCTTACTATACCTCTCTCATTCCTGAACTCCCAGAGACACAGCCCCCATAACCATCTCCTGGGTTTTCTACTCAGTACTTAGCATGTGTGTTCCAGAGAATGCTTGGCAAATTCAAAGAAGATCAAGGGTTCCATCAACTCTGACAGTCCACAGTCATAGCAACAGTCTTGAACCTGCTAAGACCTCCCTCCCTGACTGTTTATTCCTTCAGCCTCACCTACTGAGAACCACATCACATTTCAGATGAGCATAGTCCACCTCCACTGGTGCTGCACCTGACTTCCCTTCACCAGTCACAGGCTTCATCACTCAAGTCCCATCACCTATTGGCCTCTACCCAATGCCCAGTGAGTCTCACAGATGACCCCTCATGGCCCTAAGCAAATCAACCGAACTGACTGCAACATCTCAGGCCACACCCAATGGCACAAAAAGTTCCTGGTGGATGCTTTAGAAGTAAATATGCACCAGTGGCAGTCTCAACTTGTTTGAATTACTCTTCAGCCTCCAATTTTAAAAAATCATCTAAACTCCTACTGGTCCATAATTCTTCACAAGCTTTTGAAGAAGTCTTCATCCTGAACTACCCCTCAGAGTCAGAGATGCTTATGAACTGCTCTCTGAAATCTCAGACTCTAACAGGCTAAAAAGAAAAGTGTTTGTATTCCCAATGAATATTACTTTTTTTACTATGATTTTCTCCATCTCAGTGGATGGTGCTTCCATACCTGCAGCTGCTACATCCAAAATGTCATGACTTCTCTGACTCTTATCTCTCTCTCACATCCTGAAAATTAGAATATTTAGGTGGCCACACCTAAAACACCAATCCATAATGCAACTGTTTCTTCCACTTCCACAGTCACCATCATGGGCCAGTTCCCATCACACTCACTAATGCTATCGTCCTACTATTTCTACTACCTCCCTCACACCCATATTGTCCATTATGCTGCAGCCACACAATCTAAGGAGACCTTGGTCACATCACCTGCCTCCACAGCTCCAAATCTCCCATTGCTCCTATAACATGCAAAACAGACACCCAAGTTGTCACAAAGTTCCTCTAGACCTGACTCCTGTCCTATTGTTACCTGTTCCCCTTTTTTTTTTTTTTTTTTTTTTAGAAAGAATACCTGCCAGTTCTGAAACCAGCTCTATCTTAACTCCAAGCCATGGCACATTATGGGACCTATGCCTGGGAGGACCTACAACTTTTCATTCCACTGGTGCCCCAAACAGGGACCTGGACTAAACATTTTGGGCTTGGTGTCTGATCGAGGTCCTCAGGTCTAAGGAGAGAACTGTCCCAGGAGACCACTATTGCTTAGGTTATAAGAGTGGGAGGCCCTAAAATAAGTTCCACAAACCAGTACCCCTAAGTGATTCTGCATTTGCAGGAATCTGTGGAAAAATTAAGGTTTGTTGAGAGCCTTTCAACCACCATCAGGATCCATGGACTCAGGCTGCTCAGTACCCTTAGCCAGCCTTAGGGCCAGGTGACCTTAAGATGCCTGCATTACCTCAGGGCTCAGTCCTCAGTGCACACGCTTGCCAGATGCATTACTTTTACAGGACTTCTCCTTCCTGTCCCTAACTGCTTTCCTCTCTCTTCTAGTCTGTTCTTCCTCTGAGCATTTTGGGTAAATGTTTAGAACCCTATCTCAGACCATATCCCTTGTTTTTGTCGCTATCATGGATGGCCCCACTTTCCTGATCTTAATGTAACAAACATTCAAAACTTGAAAGAATTTTTCTGAGTTTATTTTAGCAAAACTGACTACAATTGGCCAAAAGCAGAATCTCAAAGTATTGAGATAATGCTCCAGAAAATGTTTTTTCCCCCCTATTTTTTTACACTGCAATCAAAGGAGGAGATGTGAGTGGGCTGCATGAAATCCAATGGTGATAGACATGGGAGGCAAGAGCAAGTAAAGTGGGGAAACCTCTGGGATTGGATAAAAAGTAAAATGATAGACCTATGCTGTTGTACATAGGTTTTTACAGGATAGTTAACAGTCACTAATTAACAGCATAACAATAACAATGAGTGAATTTGTGGTCTCCACCCTGGCCCATTGGTTATTCCCTGAAAGGTCCAGAAAAAGGGAAGTTACATGTTACCCTGACATTCCAACAATATGTTACCATAGATGCAAAACAAACAAACAAACAAACAAATAAAACAAAAACAGACGGGCTTAGTTAGGTAAAGATTGAGTTTTGTCAGAAAAGAATATAGCCATAAAGTTTATGACTACTGGTCATAAACTGCATTTAGTTAAAAAGTTTTAATTACAGACCTTCCTTTGGGGTTATTTAGGTTTCCGAGTTTGCATGGCGGCCATGTTGGCGCTCCCCGAGATAGTCGGGTTAGCATGTGGCCCCTTTTCATCCACACTGAGAAGGAAAGTAAAATTCATCATGGAAAACTTGGCCTCATGTTCTTGGTTGCATTAAGACACAAAACAGGCCTGGGTTTCCCGAATCCTCCTGGCTCAGTCATATCACCCAGTCCTTACACTGTGGCATTACAGCCTGTCAACCTCTTCATCCCATCACACCCCGTGTCACCCACAAGCAACTCACTGTTCTGGATGCAGCGACCAGGGCTGCAGGACCTGAGAGACACCCACAGGCAAGGCTGGAGGGATAAATGGGGTGAGGCTGAGTCACACTCTGTAGCAGAGAGGACTGTGTGAAGCAGCAGGCCTCAAACCTGCCTGTTGCCTCCCATGCCTCATCCTCATTCCTGTCTCATTCCTGACTATCTCATTCCTAACAATGAGTGTGCCACCCCCAACAACAAAAGGCTGGTGGGTAGATAAATATCATTTAGGCCCTGTACCTGGCAGGTAGCACCAAAACACCCCTCTTTTCAGGCAATTACCCTAAAATTACCCTTATTTTATCTTCCAGACTCCACCAGAAATGGACTCTCCCTTCATGCACTCCTATGTCAATGTCAGGGCATTCTGGCCATGAAGTCACACTCCTCTCCAAGTGCTCCTCACGCTTTCTACCACGCCTCTCTCACACCTGCACTCCCACAGTTCGGGCCTCCATAGTCCTCTCCTCGCCCTCTTACTTATTACTCAGCATGCGTGGTCCAGAGAATGCTTGCCAAATTCAAACAGGATCAGTACTGTCCAGGAACTGACAGTCCACACTCACAGAGGCATTTTTGATTCCTACTATGAAGGCCTCTCTCTCCATGACTGTTTTTCCTTCAATCTAACCTATGAAGAACCAGAGTCAGATCTCAGATACAAGAGCCAACCTGTCCTGGTGCTGCATTTGATGTCCTTTCATCAGTCACAGCCAACATCTCTGCACTTAACCGTTACTCAATTCCCAGCTGTGCTGCCCTCTGTACCATGCTTAGTGAGTCTCACAGATGACCATTCAAGCCGCTAAGCTAATCTAGAAGACTGACTGTTACTCCCTCAGCCAGGCCACACTGAGGATCACAATATCCTGGTGAGTATTCAGAGAAGTAAATATGTACCAATCCAATCTCACCTAGTTTGAGTGACTCTTTGGCCTCCACTTAATCTCAGGTCCAATCATCTTTTAAAGGCCTTGGCCACTGCAAAACTATTATCTCTCCCCAACACTCTACATGACAGTTTGGTCCCTAAACTGTGTTGTGACACACACCTCCCACAGTGGCCCCAGCAGGAAAGCCAGTCCTCAGCCTCACACTGTCCCTTCTGAGCTACTACCACTGTTACCAACCTGACCATGATTCACTGTATTAAAGTGATGTACAGTCCTGGATGATGTGTCTCATTTGAACATAGAGTCATGCACTGGTGAGGTCACATGCCTGGGTTGTGGGCTGGATCCACCATAGGGGTTGTGCAGGCATCAGCCGATCCTTGTTTCTTGTTCATCCCTGTTTCTCAGTCTCTCTCACTCTCCCTTCTTTTCTACATCTAAAAATGTGTATATATATATATATGTATGTATGTATTTATTTATTTTTCCAAGAACATACCTCCAAGCTCCTGAATCAGCTCACTCTTCATTCCTAGCCTTCGCACATTCTGAAATCTATGCTCTGGAGGACCTCCCACTCATTACACTGGTTGCCAGAAACTAGGGCCACTGCATGAAGCCCTAGTTGTGGCCTTAGGATTCTGGGCTTAGTGTCTGTTCAAAGTACCCAGGTCCAAGGGCTACAAGAGAGGCTGGACAGTCCCAGGGCACTACTATCTCAGAGGCCACAAGTACATGAGGCCCTGATATAAGCTCCATAAACCAGTACACCTACCATAACCGATTCTGCGTTTGCAGGAATTCAGGGAAAGAAAATGGTCTGTTCAGAGTCTGGCAAACAAACACTGCCAGGATCTAGGGGTTCAGGCTGCTTGGTACCCTTGCCCAGCCCAGAGGCCAGGTGACCTTCAGATGCCTGCATTAATTCAGGGCCTCAGTCCTAAGTGCACGCTCTTGCCAAGTTTGCTATCTTTCAAAGGACTTCTCCTTCCTGTCCCCAACTGCTAGCCTCTCTCTTCTAGTGTGTTCTTCCTCTGAGGAGTTTTGGGAAAAGTTTAGAACCCTACCTCAGATAATGTCCCCATTTTATTCTCCACCATCGATGTCCCCAGGTTCCTGAGAATGAAACTCAAATGTCTCATGCAAAACAGCATCATCCTCTCTGTTGCCTTTAGACACAAAACAGGCCCAAGATTCCCAAATCTTCCCACCTCAGCCACAATAACCACCTCCTTACATGGTGGAATTGCAGCCTGCCACCCTCTTACACCTGACACACCTTGTATCAATCACAAGCGACTCAACGTTCTGGACGCTGTGACTTTGACTGCAGAGGACTTGATAGGCACCAGCACCTGAGGCTGGAGGGTAAATGGGGTGAGGCTGAGTTGAACTCTGTAAGCAAAGAGGAGCCTGGTGGGAAGGAGGCCTCCATACCGCCTATTGGGGATCAACAAGCCTCAGGCACACCCCTGAAAAGTGGGGACACTGCCACTCACTCCTAGTCCCCGTTGTGACTCAGCACTCTGGAGCTTCTGGCTATGTCAACAGAACAAAAAGGTCAAAAGGACCATCAGGAGAAAGACTCAGGAGGACACACCCAAACCAATGAGCACTAGGATAACGCGCCTGTCCTGGGCTTTCATTGGCTAAACCCAGTCATCATTACATGCAATGCCTTTTGGGTAATGTCCTTCTCCAGGACACACAGGTGGCATTCCGTTCGCTGTCACTGGCCCATCATTGCAAATATTGGTTTTTGGGTGCCTGAGTGGTGTTGGGAAATGACAACATTAGGTTAGTGGGGTGGTCTCAGGTTTCTTGGAAATGTCTGCAACTGATCTCTTGTTTTGAGATATTATTTCAGATTCCGTGAAGCTGAGAATGCCCCTTAGGTATAAAGTATTCTTTCATAATTCCTTTCCGGGGTCCAACCCCAGCAGGTCCAGGGGTTCCCAAAGGCGTAGACGGAGTTGGCGAAGAAGGAATGACATGGAGACAGCGTTCAGTTGATCAGCAGCCTAGCCAGGATCTCCAGCCAAGTTCTGGTCTCGATCTCCAGAGAGGTTCTGCTTTGGATCTCCAGGGAAGTTCTGTGGCCATGTTCCCTCGCTAGGCTCTCCAGCCAGGCTCCATCCAGGCTCTCCAGGCAGGCTCAGTCACCAGGTTCTAGTCAGGTTCTCTTGCCATGTTCTATAGTCAGGTTCGGTCCAGGATCTTTTGCCATGTTCTCTCGCTAGGTTCTGTCTCTAGGTTCTGAGGCCAGTTTCTGTCCAGGATCTTTTGCCATGTTCTCTCCAGAGAAGTTCTTCTGTCTCTAGAGAACGTTCTGTGTAGGTTCTGTGCCTAGGTTCTGTCTCTCTTGGTCCTGTCTTCTAAGTCCTGTCTCCTAAGTTCTGTGTCTTGCTGTCTAGTTACATCTGTATTTATACCAGTTGATTCAATCCTATCAATCTCTATTACAAAGGTTAGGGCATTTCTTATCTCCATTCCAGGGAGTAAAGATTATGTAGCTTAAGCATGATTGTTCGTAGTTAAAGTGATTAATTACCCGCCTGGCACTTAGTTGAGGGGTTTTATTCCCTCCCTAACTTCAGGGGAAAATCCCTACCTGGGGATTCAACCTTTCTTGGAGAGGTGACCTTGGTTAAAACACAGCGCCAAGAAGGTGAGCAAACATATTAAGAACCGTATGCCATATATGCCAGGTCCCTTGAAACAGCAAGGATGGACCGGCTCCCGGCAATTCCTGATGAGTACAAATCTAAATCTAAATGGGGATATATATATACATATATATATAATTTGATTTTTTTCAAGAGAGGAAGGGACAGGGAAAGAGAGAAACCTGGATCAGCTGCCTCCCACTTCCCCTTTACCCACCCACTGGGCATCCAGTCAGAGAACCTGGCTTGTGCCTCACCAGGAATTGAATGGGCAACCTTTCTGTGCATGGGAGGATACTCAAACATTAGAGCCATTCCAGCCATTAGAATTTTTATTTTTATTTTTAATATAACAATCGCACATTATTAAGAGAAAAATCAGTCTATGATAGAATATACACAATCTATCCAATTTCATTAAAAACGAATTTTCTTGGAGCCCATGCTGGCACCTAGGTCATGACCTCCCGGTAACATATGCAGCAGAGCTTGCTCCATTTCTCACTCACCATGGCCCCAAAGAACAGAGCGGCCACCAGCCTGCACTAGGACTAGAGAGGCCTTCAGAGCCACACACATGGCCCAGCACCAACTCTCCCTGGCAACTGCCCTGGGCCTTTTCCTGCCCACACCCACCTGCCCAGCTGCCACTGCTGCTCCCAGCCTTGACACCTGAGAGGAATCTGAGCTCCTCAACCACCTGAATCTGAAATAGTCCAGTCTCAACCCCTGGCTGGAAGGTGCAGAGGCCACAAGGGGCATATCCAGGCCTACAGCTTCTCTCAGCTGATTTGCTTTTAGTCCCAGAGATCACACTGATGTCATCATCCCCTGTGGGGGAGGGGAGGGATTGTGCAGCTCAGCCCAGGTTCCCGACCTGCTACACTGACAGCAAGGGCACCTCCCTTACTGTTCTCTCCATCAATGCCTGCTCTGCGTTCATTAGAACCCTGGCTGCTGGTTACTATACAGCCCCTGGGCTGTGCTGGTTTTCACGTGTGTGGACTGACTGGGTGATTAAAACATATATATACACACACACACACACACACACACACACACAGTAGAGGCCCGGAGCACAAAAATTTGTGCACTTGGGGGCAAGGGGGGTCCCTCAGCCCGGCCTGTGCCCTCTCGCAGTCTGGGACCCCTCAGGAGATAACAACCTGCTGGCTTAGGCCTGCTCCCGGGTGGCAGAGGGCAGGCCCAATCCCTAGGTGCAGCCCCTGGTCAGGCTCAGAGCAGGGCCTATTGGGGAGTTGGGACGCCACCCCCTGTCATGCACAGAGCAGGGCGGATCGGGAGGTTGTGATGCCACCCTCAGTCATGCTCAGGTAGGGCCGATTGGGGGGTTGGGGCACCGCCCCATCACACTCAAGGCAGGGTCGATGGGGAGGTTGCGGCGCCACCCCCTGTCAAGCACAGAGCAGGGCCCATCAGGGGGGTTGGGGCTCCGTACCCTGTCACGCACAGAGCAGGGTCAATCAGGGGGTTGGGGAGCTACCCCTGTCACTCACAGAGTAGGGCCGATAGGGGAGTTGGGGCACTGCCCCCTGTCACACAAAGAGCAGGGCGGATCAGGGGGTTGGGGTGCCGCACCCTGTCACACTCAGGGCAGGGCCAATGGGAAGGTTATGGCTCTACCCTGTCACACACAGAGCAGGGCCCATGGGGGGTGGTTGGGGCGCCGCCCTCTATCACCCACAGAGCAGGGCCGATCAGGGGGTTGGGGCCCCGCCACTGTCACACTCAGGGCAGGGCCGATGGGGAGGTTATGGCTCTACCCTGTCACACACAGAGCAGGGCCAGTGGGGGGGGGGGCGGGTTGGGGCACTGCACCCTGTCAGACACAGAGCAGGGCCGATCAGGGGGTTGGGGCGCTGCACCCTGTCACACAGAGAGCCGCAGAGTGATCAGGGGGTTTGGGCGCTGCCCCCTGTCACACTGATCCCGGTGCCAGGAGGCCTCACAGCTCCGCTGATCCCGGTGCTGGGAGGCATATTACCCTTTTACTATATAGGATAGAGGCCTGGTGCATGGGTGGGGGCCGGCTGGTTTGCCCTGAAGAGTGTCCTGGATCAGGGTGGGGATCCCCACTGGGGTGCCTGGCCAGCCTGGATGAGGGGATGATGGCTGTTTGTAGCTGGTCACACACCAGGGTGGGTGTCCCCACTGGGGTGCCTGGCCAGTCTGGATCAGGGGCTGAGGGCTGTTTTCTGGCTGACGGGTGACTGAAGCTCTTAAACGCTCCTTTTTGTCTTTTTCTTTTTTTATTCTGGGCCAGCTTTAGCTCTGAGGCTTGGCTCCAGCTCTTAGGCCTCCACTGCTGAAAGCAGGTTTCTGGGGTTTTGTTTAGCTTCTATATTTGTAACAATGTTTCAAACTGCAAGCTCAGAGGCGGGCAGCGGCAGGCAGGGAACGTTGGCTTCCTCTGTCACTGAAGCAAGCAAGCCTCATGTTTGCTTCAAGCTGCCTGGCTTCCGGCCGCCTTCTTGGCTGGCAGTTAATTTGCATATCACCCTGATTAGTCAATGGGAAGGGTAGTGGAGGTACAGCTAATTACCATGTTTCTCTTTTATTAGCTAGGATACACACACACACACACACACACACACACACACACACACACACACTAGAGGCCTGGTGCATGAAATTCATGCATGGGTGGGGTCCCTAGGCCTGGCCGGGGTCAGCTGCCAGCCAGGGCCTGCCAGCTGCTGGCTGGCACCTGCCAGCTACTGGACGTGGCCTGCCGGCTGCCGGATGGGGCATGCTGAACAGGGGGAGGGACTGTGGGCTGTTTGTCAGCCGGGGGAGGTTGGGTGGCTGTGGGAGGTTAGCTGTGCGAGCGCACTGACCACCAGGGGGCAGTTCCTGCATTGAGCGTCTGCCCCCTGGTGGTCAGTGCACATCATAGTGACTGGTTGACCAGTTGTTCCCATTATTCTGGTCATTAAGTTGTAATGGCTCCACAGGCATATATATATATTGATTTTAGAGAGAGAGAAAAATGGGGCAGAGAGGCGGGGAGAGAGAGAGAAGGGGGGGGCAATTGTTTAGTTCCATTATTTTTATACATTTTTTGGTTGGTTCTTGTAATCGCCCTGACAGGGGATGGAACATGCAACCATGGCATTATTGAGATGATTCTCTGACCCACTGCTTGGTCAGACATGTGTGGAATTGTAAGTGAAATAATCCAATAATGTACCTGAGAATAGATAGATACATAAAAACACCATGATGACAGAAAGCGGAGAAAGTCTGGAATAGGATTCATGGGGTTGCATAAGTGTCTTTTTTACATGGATATATTTCAATTAAGCTGTTTCAAAGGCAGATTGTATTATTGCAGCGGTTATTTTATATGCTGAGAATGAAGCACTGATAAAGGCAGAAGGAACTTGGTTTTAGTGATGCAAGCATGTATGGAAACACCAAAAAACACTTTTTTATTTTAAAATGTCCATTTTAAATCAATTCTACTTAAATCTAACTTTGAAAAAAGTTTAAAGTTAATGCCCCAATAATTTTACTGTTTTATTATGAAAGTGCTTGAGCATATTTGGTACTGGTGTATCAGCATATTGGAAATCTTATATAATAAAGAGGCAATATGCAAATTGACCATCAAGCCTTCATACAAGATAGCCGCCCCCATGTGGTCACAAGATGGCCGCCACAACATGGCCGGCAGGGGAGGGCAGTTGGGGGCAACCAGGATTGCAGGGGAGGGTTGTTGGGCGGGGGGGACCAGGCCTGCTGGGGAGGGCAGTTGGGGGCAACCAGGCCTGCAGGGGAAGGCCATTGGGGGCGACCAGGCCGGCAGGGGAGGGCAGTTAGGGGCAACCAGGCTGGCAGGGAGGTCAGTTAGGCGCCAATCAGGCTGGCAGGCAGAAGAGGTTAGAGGTAATCAGGCAGGCAGGCAGGTGAGTGGTTGGGAGCCAGCAGTCCCAGATTGTGAGAGGATGTCTGATTGCTGGATGTCTGACCGGCAGTCGGATATCTCCCAAGGGGACCCGGATTGGAGAGGGTGCAGGCTGGGCTGAGGGGACCCCCCCCCCACCCCAGTGCACAAATTTTGAGCACTGAGTCTCTAGTAAAATATAATGATGTGCTATTGCAATATCTTATTATGTCCATGTTCAGTGCCATCATTTGGGCAGTATGAACCTCAAAACAATGAGAGTACTTACACCAGGGATATTAACAAAGATTACAAATGTAGGCTTCATTTAATGCATTACTGAATGCTTAGACTTAACATATTTAACATTTCAGATTAAACCTGTAAGTATATAGTACAAGTGGGTTTAAATTGTACACAAAATAAAAATTGAGAAAGAAAAATTGAGAGTGTAAATGATTTGATACTGGTCTTGTCAGGCAATACCCTTGTAGTCCCTCAGATTGTTTCTCAAAGACAACAAATACATGGCATCACACTTCACCCTCTTGAGCCCAATCCCAAGGTGCTGGGGCCATTGCTTTGCACCACCTGCTGCACACTGTTCTTTGAACAACAGTTCTCCCACACAGCTTCATTCCCAGAGGCACAACTTCAAAGGTGAGGCAAATTTACAAGGACAGATTGTTTCCTAATCATCTTCTTTTCCAAAATTATAGTTCACCATCTCCATAATCTATTTCTCCTTACCATTCTCCCTTACTAATGCCAGTGGAGATTTTGAAGCCTGGCTAACACTAATGTAGGCTATCTCATTCCTATCAACCAGTGTGTCAGCCCCAACAACAAAAGGCAGGTGGTTAGTTAAATGGCACCTAAGCTCTGTACCTAGAATGTAGTATTATAAAAAACACCCTCTTTACAGGTAATCACCCTAAAATTCACCTTATTGGATCACTGAACCACCACCACAAATGGACTTTCCCATCATTCACTCCTGAGGCAATGTTAGGGTGCCGTAGCCATGAATTCACATTCCCTCTGCAAGTGCACATCACTCTTTACAAACCTCTCTCACACCTGAACTCCCTCAGCCCCAGCCCCCATAGTCCTCTCCTCAGCCTTCTACTTATTATTCATCATGTGTGTGCCAGAGAACGCTTGCCAACATCTCTCTCTTAACGCCACTCAAGTCTCAGCCCTGATGGTCCTCTGCACCATGCCCAGTGAGTCTTACAGATGACCACTCAAGCCTCTAAGCTAATCCACAATGCAACTCCCCACATACAGGCCACACCAAGGGACACAACAAAATCCTGGTGTTTAGAGAAGTTAATGTATCAGCCCTAGTCTCATCTTATCTGAATAACTCTTCAGCCTCCAATTAATCTCACGTCCACTCATCTTTTAAAGGGCTTGGCCACTGAAAAACCATTATCTCTCCCCCACACTCTACATGACAACTTCTGTCCCTATGCTGTGTAGTGACACCCACCTCCCACAAACAGTGGCCCCAGCAAGAAAACCAGTCCTCAGGTTCACACAGTCCCTTCTGAGCTACTAATACCATTACCGCAGTGACCATGATTCCCTGTATTAAAGTGATCTACAGTCCTGGCTGATGTGTCTCAGTTGGCTGAGCACTGATCCATGCACGGGTGAGGTCACATGCCTGGTTTGTGGGCTGGATCCAGAGTAAGGGTCACGCAAGTGACAACCAATCCTTGTTTCTTGCTCATCACTGTTTCTCTCTCTCCCTCTCCCTTCACTCTATATCATATATATATATATATATATATATATATATATATTAAAGCCTGCGGATTTCAGAATCAGCTCACTCTTCACTCCAAGCCTTTGCACATTCTGGAACCAATGTCCTGGAGGACCTCCCACTCATTACACTGGTTGCTAAATACAAGGTCCACGTCATGAAGCTCTAGCCATGCCCACAGGAATCCGGGCTTAGTGTCTTTTCAAAGTACCCAGGTCCGAGGGCTACAAGAGCAGCTGGACAGTCCGGGACTCTACTCTCTCAGAGGCCACAAGTGTGTGAGGTTCTGAAATAAGCTCCACAAACCCGTACACCTAATTCATTCTGCATTTGCAGGAATTCGTGGAAATAAAATGGTCTAGCCTTGACCAGTTTGGCTCAGTGGATAGAGCATCAGCCTGCGGACTGAAAGGTCCGAGGTTCGATTCCAGTCAAGGGCATTTACCTTGGTTGCGGATACATCGCCAGTAGGGGGTGTACAAGAGGCAGCTGATTGATGTTTCGCTCTCATCGATGTTTCTAACTCTCTATCCCTCTCCCTTCCTCTCTGTAAAAAAATCAATAAAATATATTAAAAAGAAAATGGTCTACTGAGAGCCTGACAACCACCACCCTGATCTAGGGGCTCAGGCAGCTCAGTGCCCTTGCCCAGCCCAGAGGCCAGGTGCCCTCCAGATGCCTGTGTTATCTCAGGGCTCAGTCCTCAGGGCTCACTCGTGCCAGTTCCCTGATCATTTACAGGACTTCCCCTTCCTGTCCACAGCTGCTGTCCTGTGTCTTCCAGTCTGTCCTTCCTCTGAGCAATGTTAGGAAAGTTAGAACCCTGCCTCAGAAAATGTCCCTCTTTTTTTCACAGCCATCTGTTATTAGGTCTGACCAAGTAATTGAGTCAATACCCACTCCCTTTATGCCATTTCACAATGGACATTCTACTTGCTTAGACCACATTCCACTTGCTATAAGACTGTTATCTCTCCCCTCCAGAGTTTCCCAAAAATCAGACCTAAACAGAGAATTCTCTGCCCAGAAAACACCCACCCTAGAGTCCTTTAAAATCTCTGACTACCCGTCTTTGGGTGATGGTGCCATTTATTAGCTCAAGATGACCTAATAAATTCATAATTCTTTACCCTTTTTGGCCTCGTGCGTTCCTCCTTCTGCGATCCTAACATCTGGTGCGGAAACCTGGGAGGGTTCTATGGGGATAGGGAGCCATCGCCCCCGTCACCCTACGTGTGCTACTTGGACAGCAGCAGGCAGTGGCAGCTCAACCTGGGCTTACCTCCAAATCCTACTCAGTGACTCGATTGCCAGCCTGGATTAGCCCTCCTTCCCGAGCCAGCCAAGGATTAAGCCGGATCCGGAACCTCTCCTTCTCCACTGCTGACCCTCCATCCCACACCAGCCAATCTTCTCTAGGCGAACAATGATCCACAATTTCCCTCATCTGGGGTCTCCTGCCACTCTCTCTCACTGACTTCTCCAAAGTCTCTTATCTTAAAAGTCCTAGCACTAGGCCAGAAGACTCCTCAACCGTTTGGCTTTGGGTCCCTCCTGAGTGGGGGCACTAAGTCCAGAGGGTCACTCTCATCTCTCAGGAAATTGGTTTAGCTGGGGAGATGCCTGACCTAAACAGGCACCTTTGGGCTTGTGGTCTGTCACTCACCCTTCCTCTCTTGTGGGCCACACCACACTCCCTCTGCACACTCACTGGGGAGATCATCCCAACCACCTCATTTTCTTTTGTAACACTGTTTGGCCATAATATAAACTAGATGATACGTCTCAATGGCCTAAAAATGGCACTTTTAATTTTAACACATTGCACCATTTAGATAATTGCTGTCACCTCATGGTGCCACCTTTCCAGATGAAAACCCATCCCCGGAACACCTCCATCACATGAGCTGGAGTCCCCTGTTACAGCCACCAGTTTAGACCACCAGACCCCATCTTACCCTCATCTATCGCTCACCCAATGCGGATGTAGCCCCCAATATCAGTCTTTACCTGTCCCCGTAACCCACCATGTCCGACACAAGAGGGCAGTTCAGATCATCCCTCCCCTCATAACCCTGGGCATCACAGCAGAGGATGCAACTGGCACAGGGGGCCTAACCACTGCTCCAACCTGTTTTGAAATCCTGTCTCAGGACCTACAAGAAAGCTCTGGATGCCAGCAGGGGCAAAACTGGGGAACAAGAACCTCGCCCCCAGGGTACCTCCCCTCCCCTAGCAAATAACAAGTCAGGCCACTGAGACCCCTGACCTTTTCTCCCTAAGGATCACATCAGGCCTCAGGTATTTCAGCTCCAGGCCCAGAAAAGCAGCAAAAGCAGACAGTGACGCCGTGGCGGCCTCAGCACCAGCTTCTGCCTCCCAGTCCCCCAACAGGACCGTTTCCGGGCCTCCCAGGCGGCCCAGTAAATCCATGATTCTTCTCCCTTTGGGCCGCGTGTGCCTCCTTCCGCGGCCCTAACATCTATGGCCCCAGCGTCCTGAGAGTGAAGGTAAAACTCCTCCTGCAAACCCTCACCTCGTCTCTCTGCTGCCTTCACACCCACAACAGCCCGGGTCCCGAGTCCTCCCTGCGCAGTCGCCCCATCACGTCCTGACAAGGCGGCCCTGCAGCCTTTCACCCTCTTCCCCCATCGGCCCCGTGTCACCCCCGAGGGACTCACCATTCTGAGCGCGGGGACCTGGGCGGCGGGACCTGAGAGGCCGGTCCCCAAGGCTGGAGGGTGAAATGGGGTCCGGCTGCGGGGACGCTGTGAGCAGGGAGGAGTCCGGGAGGCACGGGGACCCCAATCTCGGGCTGTTGGGCTCAAGGAGCCTCAGACACACCCCGCACGGCAGGCGCGCTGCCTCCCAGGCCGCCTCCTCCTCGCAACCAGCGCCCTGAAGCCTGGGAGTCTGTGGAGACCTGAGAGCTTAAAACGACCACCGCGAAGAGGAAGCAGGAAGTCCCACCCTAACCGGATGCGCAGACACCAAAATGCCCTTTAGCTCCGCCCACGCGGGCGCATTTCCTTCTGGGTAATGTAGTTTTTCCAACCGCCCAGCATCCTAGCCAATGACTTCGGTGTTGTGGCCCAGCAAGTAATGCCTGAGGAGGAAGATAGGACCAGAGGCCTGGCTAACTGGCACAAACTGATGAATCTCAGAGGGAAGAGGGTGGGGAGAAATGCAAGAAATCCACCAAAGGATATAGACACAGGGGAAATGGAATACATCTGTAATATCAACAATAAAAAAAACATGTATTTTTAAAATAATGTAGCCCAGCTGGTGCGGCTCAATGACTGAGCCTCAAGTTATGAACCTGGAGGAGAGGGTTCTGTTTTAACATTTATTTGTTTATTTACTTATATTTTAAAATTATTTATTGTTTAACGTATTACATATAGTATTACATATGTCTCCTTTTTCCTTCATTAAGATCTCCCCAGCCACCCCCACCCCACAGCACATGCCCTCACCCCCCATATGTCTTCATCCATTGGTTATGCTTATATGCATGCATACAAGTGCTTTGGTTGGTCTCTTAACCCCTCTCTCCCCTGATTTCCCTCAGAAGTTTGACAGTCTGTTTGATGCTTCTGTGTCTCTAAATCTATTTTTCTTCATCAATTTATGCTGTTCATTACATTCCACAAATGATGAGGTCGTGTGATACTGGTTCTGTTCCTGGTCAGGGCACATACATGGGTTGCAGGCTCAATTCCCAGTGTGGGGGTGGAGTCCAACAGGAGGCAACTAATCAGCGATTCTCTCTCATCATTGATGTTTTTATCTCTCCCTCTCCTTCGACTCTCTAAAATCAACAAAAATATTTTAAACAAAGTATGTACATATATGCATAGCCCACGGACATGGGCAATAATGTGGTGAGGGCCTAGAAGCAGTGGGGGCAGGGTAGAGGGAGTAAAGGGGGGAGGTGTGTGGGGGGAATTGGGAACATCTGTAATAGAGTCAATAATAAAATAGAATGGTGTGCACAGCTGGCAAGCTCAGTGGTTGGGAGTGTACCCATGAACCAAGATGTCGCTGGTTTGATTCCAGGTCAAGGCACACACCCGGGGGGCAGGGGGTGCTCCATCCCAGTAGGGGGAAAGTCTTGTAAGAAAAATCATGCCTTGCTCTGTCTTTATAGAGGATGTCCCAGGCATAACTGTGTTGTGGAACAGGAACCAGCCTGGAGCGGGTCTGCCTCAGGTTGGCCTGCAGTGTTTGAGTTCTTGAATTCATGCAGAAAAGATTTCACAACGTGAATTCACAGATTTTGAGGGAATATTTATTAAAACTGGGAAAAACGAAAAAACAAACAAACAACAACTAGGGCTTAGGATGGAACAAGGAACAGCAGAGAAAATAGGCGAGGGTCCTTTTGCCTCCTAGAAACATTGTGGAAAATAAATGAGCCAAAGGCAGAGGGGGGGGGGGCTGCTGTGAGCTCACTGGAGAATCAGAGAAAGGAAGGCCTTGAGCACAGGTTCAGAGGGTTAGCCCGGGATGGGCTGTCGCTGCTCATTGCTGCCTCCGTTGCAGGTTGAATGGGATCCCTTAAGCTTAGGAGAGCCTGGCCGGTGTGATTCAATGGTTGAGTACTGACCTATGAGCCTGGAGGTCATGGTTGGATTCCCTGTCAGGGCACATGCTCAGGTGGTGGGCTGGATCCCTGTTGTATTACATGCAGGAGGCAGCCTATCAGTGATTCTCTCTCATCATTGATGTTGCTCTCTCTCTCCTCCCTTCCTTTCTGAATCAATAAAAAATATATTTTTGAATGTATGTTTTAAATCAATTATACTTCCATTAAAGTTAAAAAATGATTAAAACTTGCCACTTCCCAAGTACTTTACTATTGTATTACGAATGTTCTTGAGCATGTTTGTACCTACTGTATCAATAACTTGGAAATAAAATATAATGATTTGCTACTGAAATATCTTAGCAGGCCCATGTTTGGTGATATCACTTTGGAAGTTTGAAAGTGATGATAATGGAAGTATATACAACAGAAAATTTGACAAATACTACAAACCTTGACTTCACTTAATATACTATTGAATCCTTTAACTTAAAATGAGTGGTGGAGAATGTTAGCAATGTTGTTAATCTTGTAAGAGTATCATGCAAGTGGGCTTTAAATCGCACATAGGATACAATTTGAGAAAAACAATTTTCTTTCCAGTATTCAAAACATATAGTTCCAAATGGTAAAGAAGTCAGTTGAGTCCTTGAGGAAAGAGTGAAGTGAAAACAGATGTTTTAGATGCTGAACTGTCTTCCTATTAATTAAATCATAAATTCATTTTAAAAATTGGCGTGTCTGAGCAGACTTTTCAACAAAAGAGATAAAGACAGTGTCAATCAATGCATAAAGAAATGCTCATCATAAAAATTTCTTAGGGAAATGGATTTAAAACAAAACATCATTGATGAGAGAGAATCATTGATCCACCGCATCCTGCACGCCCCCTACTGGAGTTTGAGCCCACGACTTGGGCATGAGCCCTTTATCTGAACTAAACCAGGGACCTTTCAGTTCACAGGTCGACTCTCTTTCCACTGAGCCAAGCCAGCTAGGGCTGAATTTACTCTCTTTCAGGAAACATTAAGAATGCTACTCTACCAGTATGCTGAAAAAATATATATGTAAAAGGCTAAGCAGCTGCCTGACTGCCTGACAAGTAGCTATGATGCATAATGACCACCAGGCTGCAGATGCTCAATGCAGGAGCTGCCGAATTGTGGTTACTTGGCAGCAGCGGTTCTCGGGTGATGCACCACAGAACCAGAGAGGGGGGAGCTGGATTTCGGGATGCGTCACCCGAGAACTGCCCTCTCACAATCCAGGAACCCTCTGGGGATATTGAAGCGCTGGATTTGGCCTAATCCCTCCAGGCCAGGCCGAGGGACTCCACCTGTGGGAGGGACCCTTCAAGCCACGGTGCCGCCCCAGGTGTTGCTGGCTGGGGAGGGACTGTGGGAGGTTGGCTCTATGGCTTGTGGGGACAGTCTCACCCAGTCCCGCCCCGCCAGCCACTTTCTAATTAATTTCCTTTCAATGTGCATGAATCCATGCACCCGGTCACTAGTAAAATATGATGTACTACATAATGGCTTAGGACCATGTTCAATGCCATCATTTTGGCAGTTCCAATGTGGTGATGATGAGTATTGACACCAGGGAAATTGTCAACTACTACTAATCTAGACTTCGCCTAATGTATTAATAAATGCTTAGACTTAAAGAACACTGGTGGAGGATGTTAACAATGCAGATTAAACTTATAAGTGTATGGTACAAGTGAGCTATAAATCAGACATAAGATAAAAATTGAGAAAAACTATTTTGTTTATAGAATTCAAAACCAAGAATTCCATATGGCAAAGAAGTCACTCGAGTCATTGAGGAGTGAGTGAAATTCAAACGTATGTCTTAGAGGCTGCACTGTCCTATTGTGTAGAATAAGAAATTAACTTTTGAAGTAGGTAAAAAATTCTGAGCAGACATTTTAACAAAGGAGATAAAGAAAGTGTAAAGAAATGCGTGAAGAATTAGTCACCATCAAACATTTTTAGGGAAATGGAATTAAAACAAAACCAAGTTAACAGTATACTCACGGATGGGGCTAGTATTGAAAAGGATTAACCTTCCCCTTTGCTGGCAGGGTTGCAGAAAAATGGAATTTTCATTAGTGTGGGTGGGAAGGCAAAGTGATTGACCATTGTAGATCACAGTTCCCCATATATTAAAATGTAACACATTCACTGACACTGGAACACTATGATAAGTAAGACATACACCTGTAGGAAAAACTGAACACAATATCCGCAGCTGTTTTATTTAGAAAACCCGAAACGTAGAAATAACTGAAACCATAGACAGCTCAATAGTTGAAGTGGTTATCCATAGAATACAGTATTTCCTAGCAATAAAAAATTAACTATTTAAATAAATATTAGTTTCGAATCTCAAAATATCTGTGTAGCATGAAGGAAGCCAGTGTTTCTTAAAGAGAATTCACCTTATAGTGCCAGTAAAATTATGAAAAATATGAACTACTCTATTGTACAGGAAGGTAAATCAATGCCTGTATGGAGGGCTGGGTAGGCAGAAAGCTGACCAAAGGATTGGAAGTAAATACAGGGTAAGGCAATAGTGGGTTTACAACTGATGGTAATGAAAATAATACAATAATTAATAATAACACAAATATAAACTCTCCATGGCCACTGTGCCTCATTTTACTGGGCGTGATCACATTCACTGAAAGCCACTGGTTTGATTCCAGGGCAGGCACATGCCATCCTGAATCCCCAGGAATGGTCATGCAGGAGGCAGGCGATTGCTGTTTCTCTCTCCCTTCCTTTCAACATTTAATAAAAATACATTTTAGCCCTAGCTGGTTTGGCTCACTGGATAGAGCGTCGGCCAGGGGACTGAAGAGTCCTGGGTTTGATTCTGGTCAAGGGCACGTACCTTGGTTGCGGCCACATCCCGAGTGGGGGGTGTGCAGGAGGCAGCTGATCGATGCTTCTCTCTCATCGATGTTTCTAACTCTCTATCCCTCTCCCTTCCTCTCTGTAAAAAATCAATAAAATATATTTTAAAAAAATACATTTTAAAATATATAAAATAGTTACTTGAAAAAGAGAATTAACTGTGTGTTTGGCACACTCACAACAGTAAGTCTACTTTTCCCCCCCCACATGGATGTGGGTAACAGAAGCAAATTTTACCTGTGATGGTTTCTCAGCTTTATCTGTATGTTCAACCTCAGCAAATATTGCACATTAGAAAAGTGCATTTCCTTGGTTGTCAGTTATATATAAACCTAAGTAAAGCCTTGAGATGTGGTTCCATATAAATCCTAGACATCCCTCTGTTGTTAGAAAATTAAGATGGCAACTCTATATAGTCACAACCATCTCTCTCCTCATTTCTTGGGAGGACCAGCCTTGCCTCAGTGGCAGCAAATATTGGCAATCAGTGAAGACTATTGCCATCAGCCCATACGGTGTGACTAAGTGGTTGAGCATTGACCTGTGAACCAGGACGTCACGGTTCAATTGCTGGTCAGGGCACATGCCCAGGTTGTGGGCTCCATCCCCTGGGTGGGGTGTGCAGGAGGCAGCCGAGCAATGATTCTCACTCATCATTGGTATTTCTCTCTCTCTCTCTCTCTCCCTTTCTCACTGAAATCAATAAAACTATATATTTAAAAAACAACAACAAACTATTGACATTAAAATTAACAGGAATGCTGAGTGATTACAAAAGACATATCTGGGACAGATTACAGGATTATCCTTCCTCTAGCTTTGACTTCTTGCCTGTTGAGCAACTTAAACGCACAAAGTCATGTGGCCTTTCTTTCAAGCCCATGGGCTGCAGTAAATAATAAGCCAATATTGGACAAAAAGTGATTTCCTGCCATGATGCTGTCCCTTCCAAACCACATCCATTTTTGGATAAACACAATATTCATCTCTACATGCTGAAAGATCACATTTGTGTTTGCAAATCATCTGTGGCCGTGAATAAAACCAAAATTAAAGGTACAAATGTAAACACACCTTTAAAAAAGATCCTAAACCAGAGCAGAGGAGAGCAAGCAGTTTGCAGGTTGGTGAGTAAGAATCCCCCAAATTTATCAAAGCATAATGTGAGTACCACAATGTCCATGAAAGAGGTAGCACTTCCTAGCTGAGAAGGGGTGCTCTGGATGAATCCTGGGTCAGGTCCATTTTCTCGTCATAGAGAAATGAATGAAGATACTGCCAAGGGCTTGGAGGAACCATAATTACTTCAAGCAGAAGTGACAACACAGAACACATTCCCCTGAGCACCCAGGGATGATGACCGATGCACACTCCTCAGGTGAGTCAGGTGTTAGAGGTGAAATCTCTTCAGCAACGAACACGGCGACACCATTTGGGTCGTAGGTCTGGCATGTTAGCAAGTACAATGCAGTTCCTTCAAGTCTCACTTGTATTGGAAATTTATGAGGAATCTAGCAGAGTGTATGTTCTCATAAATGGAGTTTACATTCAAGTAAGTGGGTCCCATAGAGTCTCCTTAAGTGTTTTTATTCTAAGTGAGAAAAGTAAAAAATTCCCTGCACCTTTACAGCTTTTCTCCAGTGTGAACTCTCTTGTGATGTGTATTCAGGCTAGAACTTTGACGAAAGGACTTCCCACATTCACTACACTCATAAGGTTTTTCTCCAGTGTGAATTCTGTGGTGTTTAATAAGGTCAGTCCTTCGAGTGAAATGCTTACCACATTCGCTACAACCATATGACTTTTCTCCAGGGTGAACTCTTGGGTGTCTAGCTGGTTTATGTTTGTAGCTAAAAGATTTTCCACATTCACTATACTTACTACATTCACGAGTCTGAACTCTCTTGTGTCGACTGAGGCTATAGCTTTTACTAAAGGATTTCCCACAATTACTACACTCATACGGCTTTTCACCAGTGTGAACTCTTTGGTGTTTAGTGAGGTCAGTCTTTTGACTGAAATGCTTCCCACATTCACTACATGCATATGGCTTTTCTCCAGTGTGAATTCTTTGGTGGGTAATAAGGTCAGTCCTCTGACTGAAATGCTTACCACATTCGCTACACCCATATGGCTTTTCTCCAGTGTGAACTCTGCGGTGTCTAGTGAAGTCAGACATGTAACTGAAGGACTTCTCACAGTCACTACACTCATATGGCTTTCCCCTAGTGTGAACTCTGCTGTGTTTAATGAGAGCAGTGCTTTCACTGAAGACCCTTCCACAATCAGTACCTTCACTGGGCTTTTCTCCAGTGTGAACTCTGCTGTGTTTAATGAGAGCAGTGCTTTCACTGAAGACCCTTCCACAATCAGTACCTTCACTGGGCTTTTCTCCAGTGTGAACTCTGCTGTGTTTAATGAGAGCAGTGCTTTCACTGAAGACCTTTCCACAATCAGTACCTTCACTGGGCTTTTCTCCAGTGTGAACTCTTCCATGTTGAGGTTGGTTAAAGATTTGTCTAAACCGTTTCCCACATTTATTAGACTCATAAATCATATCTCCAGAGCAGAGACCTTTCTGAAAAGCAACTTTCTGTTTCTGGCTGGCAGCTGTTTCACATTCAACCCACTGGTGATGTCTTTTTCCACTGAGACATTCCTGTGAAATCTCATTGTTCCTGTGTGGCTCCTTGGTGTTAAGAGTGGCCTGGTGCTGGAGAAGCTCTGAGATGGCTGGGGAGTCTTCCCCAACCTCCGTCCTAGCTGCAGGCACCTTGGATAAGTAGAAGCAGCAATTGGTCCCAAGCGAGGACCTCTCCATATCTTCTTTACAGGGCTTCTCTCCACTGGCATTCTTCTGTTGCTGGTGAGGGTGTGCACTGGAACACAAGTCTCTAACACACCCATCACTTAAGAACACATTCTTCTCAAAGAAAACCACTTGTAACTCACTCAGGTGCAAAATATCTTTTAACACTGAGAAGCACGGCTTACACAGATGGGTCCTCTGGGTGGGTGCGGCTGTCTTGGAAGCCCTGACCTGAGACTCTCCTACAGATACACAGTGCTCAGAATAGGCCTCCACATCATCCATCTTATGCCAAGGACCTGAAAACAGAGAAATGATGAGGAAATGAATGTTGACTCTGGTGACAGGGGGAAATCCCATTATAAAAGTGTGTTGGACATACTACATTGGTTTCGTGCAATTGGCTGAAAATGAAAGACCTGAAAGATAAATTAGTAAGAGGCCCCTGTGAAGTTCTTGACCACTGAAGATCACAAAACAAGGGAGATTTCAACAGAAATAGAGCAAAAACATGGCAAGCACCACATGGAAGAGAAGTGGACTGTCCAGCTCATTCTGCTGCAAACAGCATTCAGTAGATCTTCTCTGCTGGTGACATGGGCAAGCTGTGCAGAAGGTTGGTTACATCTCATTCCAAGTAAAATTCTATACACAAGTAGCTGGTGTTTGAGGGGTGTTTAAGCACATATGTGCTCCTCATAACACTTGCATAGGTCCATGTTGTAGAATACTGCAGAAAGAGATGTGCAGAGGAACAGGCGATGTAAAAAGGACACAAAAGCGAAGATAGACAAAGCTACAAAGTCACTGATAAAATGACAAGTCAGCAAAGTATCAAGTGTGGAAAAGGAAAGGTATAAATGAGGTGTTGCCATTGGAACCTGCGCCAAACACTATTGTACAGCAGCAGCTTCCAGGTACAATATGAACACCATCCTTATGTCATACCTTCCCCAAGTAGCCACTCAGAAGGGCCAGGCATCTTCTGAGACCATCCTGTATGTTCACCCTGGAGAAAACCAGGGTTCTCCCTGAACCTCATTCTCTAGAAATATGTGCAAACTAAATATTCCGAGTATCAATGATTGACAACAGAGGTGAGCAGCCATCACTATCCCATGACATCTGGCTTGCAATATTATTGTGGAAAGGTAATATTACAAACAACAATTGAAGGAGGGTCTTAAAAGAACACCCCCTGGTTCAGGCATTCAACAAGGTCCTCATCTACAGGAAATGCTCAGAAGTGGAGGCCACGGATCTGGATATAGTCACCCTCCCTGGGAGAGGAAGAGCAGGTGCGACCCATTAAGCTGTCTGTACATGTGTTGACACCCACACACTTCCTGCAGTTTCTGAGGCAACGGGTGTTAAGGAGGTTTATGGAGTCTATTGCTCAGAGCTCTCCGCAGAGCTCAGCACTGGCAGCCATAGTCCATTTGACAAGACAGTGGGGGAAATGAGCAGAGCCCATGGTCTTGATTTGAGAGAGAGAGTGATATGTCTGGAGAATAAATAAAGAGTGGGCATCACTTCAGGACCCTAGGAGAGATGTGAAGGTCTTACCTACAAATGATACAGGTGCAAACACTTCCAGCATCACATCACAGTACAGATGTCTCTGAGCCTCATCAAGGATCTCCCACTCCTTCCGAGAGAACGCAATGGCCACGTCCTCAAAGTTCATATCCTGTCATAATGGAGACAGCACATCCCATGATAAGATTCTCTCTTGAGATTCCAAGCTTGTTATACTCCTCACCCTGCACATCTACTTGCTCCCTCTACTCCCCACATCAGAGAAGATAGCAGGCCTTGGTCCATCAAAGTCAATCTCTCCTTATATTCCTACTGATGCTGTGTCTTCCCCCAACAATAAAGGCAAATGAACAGATACAAGATACCTGTGCTCTGATCCTCAAATGTGAGTCACACTGCCCCTTTTCAATAGCAGTGGGTGTCAGGAACATAGAGTAGGAAGAGATGCTGCACATAAAGAGAATGTCATGGATTTGACACTGGTCTTGTCAGGCAATACCCGTGTTGTCCTCCAAATTGTCCCTCCAAGACACCAAACAACATGGTAATGCCCATTACACTTCTGACTCCAATCCCAGTTTGCTGAGGTCATCACTTTGCATTACCTACTGCCCATAGTTCTTTGATCCACACTTGTCTCACACAGCTTCATTCCCAGAGGCACAACTTCACTGGGAACACAAATAAGCCATGACAAGGACAGGGTGTTTCCTAATCAGCTTCTTTTTCAAAATTGTAACTCACCACCTCTGTAATACATTTCCCTCTGACTCTTCTCTCTTCTCCTTTCCCCATACCAGTGGAGATTTTCAAGCGCAGGTGACACTGATGTATGCTCTCTCATTCCTATTGTTCACTGGGTCAGCCCTCAACTGGAAATGACAGGTGGGCACATATATGTCACCTAAGCTCTGGACCTGGCATGTAGCACCACAGCAACCCATCTTGTTAGAAATTATCCTAAAATTCCCCATATCATATCATAAAGACACCATCAGAAATGGATGCCCTTTTCATTCACTCATATGTCAATATTGGGGCCCTGCCCTCATGAATTCACACTCCCTCTCCAAGTGCAAATCACTCTGCCTACTACACCTCTCTCATTCCTGAACTCGCAGAGCCTCAGCCCCTATAGCCATCTCTTGGGTTTTCTACTCAGTACTCAGCATGTGTGTTTCAGAGAATGCTTGTCAAATTCAAAGATCAAGGATTCTACCAACTCTGATAGTCCACAGTCATAGCAACTGTCTTGAACCTGCTATGAAGGCCTCCCTCCCTGACTATTCCTTCAACCTCACCTACTGAGAACACATCACATGTCAGATATCCATAGTCCACCTCCACTGGTGGTGCACCTGATGTCACTTCCCCAGTCACAGGCTTCATCACTCAAGTCCCATCACCTATGGCCCTCTACCCAATGCCCGGTGAGTCTCACAGATGACCCCTCATGGACCTAAGCAAATCAACCAGACTGACTGCAACATCTCAGGCCACACCCAATGGCACAAAAAGTTCCTGGTGGATGTTTTAGAAGTAAATATGCACCATTCCCAGTCTCAACTTGTTTGAATTACTCTTCAGCCTCCAATTTTAAAAAATCACCTACACTCCTTCCTGGTCCATAACTCTCCACAAGCTTTGGAAGAAGTCTTCATCCTAAACTACCCCTCAGAGCTGGAGATGCTCATGAACTGCTCTCTGAAATCTCAGACTCTAACAGGCTAGAAAGAAAAGTGTTTGTATCCCCAAGGAATATTACTCTCCTATGATTTTCTCCATCTCAGTGAATGGTGCTTCCACACCTGCAGCTGCTAAATCCTAAATGTCATGACTTTTCTGACTCTCCTCTCTCTCTCTCTCTCTCTCTCTCTCTCTCTCTCTCTCTCTCTCACACGCACGCACGCACGCACACACACACACACACACACACACACACACAACCTGAAAATTAGAATATTTAGGTGGCCACATCTAAAACACCAATCCATAATGCAACTGTTTCTTCCACTTCCACAGCCACCATCATGGGCCAGTTCCCATCACACTCACTAAGACTATCTTCCTAGTATTTCTACCACCTCCCTCGTGCCCATATTGTTCATCATGCTGCAGCCCCAGAATCTAAGGATCCCTGGTCACATCCCCTGCCTCCACTGCTCCAAATCGCCCATTGCTCCCATAACAGGCAAAACAGACACAAAGTTCCTCTAGACCTGACTCCTGTCCCATTGTTACCTGTTCCCTTTTTTTTTTTTTTTTTTTTAAAAAGAATACCTGCCAGTTCTGAAATCAGCTCCATCTTATCTCCAAGCCATGGCACATTCTGGGACCTATGCCTGGGAGGACCCACAACTTCTCATTCTACTGGTTGCCCCAAACAGGGACCACTTCATATAACACTGGACCTGGACTGAACATATGGGCTTGGTGTCTGATCAAGGTCCTCAGGTCGAAGGAGAGGAGAGTCCCAGGAGACCACTATCTCTTAGGCTACCAGAGTGGGAGGCCCTAAAATAAGTTCCACAAACTAGTACCCTGTAAGTGATTCTGCATTTGCGGAATCTGTGGAAAAATTAAGGTTTGCTGAGAGACTGTCAACCACCGCCAGGATCCATGGACTCATGCTGCTCAGTAGCCTTACCCAGCCCTAGGGCCAGGTGACCTCAAGATGCCTGCATTACCTCAGGGCTCAGTCCTCAGTGCACATTCTTGCCAGATGCATTACTTTTACAGGACTTCTCCTTCCTGTCCCTAACAGCTCTCCTCTCTCTTCCAGTCTGTTCTTCCTCTGAGCATTTTGGGTTAAAGTTTAGAACCCTGTCTCAGACTATATCCCTTGTTTCTGTCACTATCATGGATGGCCCCACCTTCCTGATCTTAATGTAATGTTACAGAGTAGGAAAATTTTTAGGCCTGCTTAATGACCTAGCCGCCTCAGCAGCTTGACAGCCTGTGCAAAGTTTCTAGGAACTGAGCTCACAAACCTGAGCAATGGCCCACAAAGAACAAACAGATAAAAATTAAGAATAGTCCTGACCTTTAAATTACCCAGAAATGAATAACAGGAGGATGAATAGCTTGGCTAAAACTACACAATTAGCTTTTGTAACACGGCTTTGCTTGCTATGCGGAACCTGAACACGGATGTAGTTGTCCCCTTTAAATACTGAACTCTGCAGATGGTTGGGGCCGCTTCTCTCTTGGGCTTCCCGAGTGGAGGAGTGGACACTGGCCAGTGTCTAAATTTTAATCAGTCTGGAGTTCTGGTCATTCTGTCACTCGTGTTCCACAACAGTAACAAACATTCAAAACTTTAAAGAATTTTTGTGAGTTTATTTTAGCAAAACTGAATACAATTGGCCAAAAGCAGAATCTCAAAGTTTTGAGATAATGCTCCAGAGAATGGTGTTTTTTTCCCCTTATTTTTTTACACTGCAATCAAAGGAGGAGATGTGAGTGAGCTACATGAAATCCAATGGTGATATATTAGGGAGGCAAGAGCAAGTAAAGTAGGGAAACCTCTGGGATTAGATAAAAAGTAAAATGATAGACCTATGCTGTTTTACATAGGTTTGTAGAGGATAGTTAACAGTCACTAACAGGATAATAATAACAATGAATGAATTTGTGGTCTCCACCCTGGCCCACTGGTTATTCCCGAAGGGTCCAGAAAAAGGGAAGTTACAAGTTACCTTGACATTCCAATCATATGTTGTCATAGATACAAAAAACAACAGACAGGCTTAGTTAGGTAAAGATTGACTTTTTTTAAAAAATATATTTTATTGATTTTTTACAGAGAGGAAGGGAGAGAGATAGAGAGTTAGAAACATCAGTGAGAGAGTAACATCGATCAGCTGCCTCCTGCACATCTCCTACTGGGGATGTGCCCGCAACCCAGGTACATGCCCTTGACCGGAATCAAACCTGGGACCTTTCAGTCCGCAGGCTGACACTCTATCCACTGAGCCAAACCGGTTTCAGCAAAGATTGACTTTTGTCAGAAAAGAATCTATCCTAGGACATGACTACTTGCCACAAACAGCATTTAGTTAAGTTTTAATTTCAGACCTTCCTTTGGGGTTATTTAGGTCTCTGAGTTTGCATGGCTGCCATGTAGGCCTTCCCTGAGATAGTCGGGTTAGCATGTGGCCCCTTTTCATCCACACTGAGAAGGAAAGTAAAATTCATCATGGAAAACTTGGCCTCATGTTCTTGGCTGCATTAAGACACAAAACAGGCCTGGGTTTCCCGAATCCTCCTGGCTCAGTCATATCACCCAGCCCTTACACAGTGGCATTACAGCCTGTCAACCTCTTCATCCCATCACACCCTGTGTCACCCACAAGCAACTCACTGTTCTGGATGCAGCGACCAGGGCTGCAGGACCTGAGAGACACCCACAGGCAAGGCTGGAGGGATAAATGGGGTGAGGCTGAGTCACACTCCGTAGCAGAGAGGACTCTGTGAAGCAGCAGGCCTCAAACCTGCCTGTTGCCTCCCATGCCTCATCCTCATTCCTGTCTCATTCCTGACTAACTCATTCCTAACAATGAGTATGCCACCCCCAACAACAAAAGGCTGGTGGGTAGATAAATATCATTTAAGCCCTGTACCTGGCAGGTAGCACCAAAACACCCCTCTTTTCAGGCAATTACCCTAAAATTACCCTTATTTTATCTTCCAGACTCCACCAGATATGGACTCGCCCTTCATTCACTCTTATGTCAATGGCAGGGTGCTCTGGCCATGAAGTCACACTCCCTCTCCAAGTGCACATCACTCTTTCTACCACACCTCCCTCCCACCTGCACTCCTACAGTCCCGGACCCCACAGTCATCTCCTCGCCCTCTTACTTATTACTCAGCATGTATGGTCTAGAGAATGCTTGCCAATTCCAACAGAATCAAACTGTCCAGACACTGATAGTGCACATTTATAGAGGCAGTCTTTAGTCCTGCCATGAAGGCCTCTCTCCATGACTGTTTTTCCTTCAATCTAACCTATGAAGAACCACAATCAGATCTCAGATACAAGAGCCAACCTCCCCTGGTGTTGCACTTGATGTCCTTTCACCAGTCACAGCCAACATCTCTGCACTTAACCGTGACTGAAGTCCCAGCTGCGCTGGCCCTCTGTACCATGCCCAGTGAGTCTCACAGATGACCATTCAAGCCATTAAGCTAACCAAAAAGACTGACTGTTACTCCCCAAGTCAGGCTACACTGAGGGTCACAACAATATCCTGGTGAGTATTTAGAGAAGTAAATATGTACCAAACCAATCTCATCTTATTTGAATTACCCTTTGGCCTCCAATTAATCTCAGGTCCACTCATCTTTTAAATGCCTTGGCCACTGCAAAACGATTATCTCTCCCCGACACTCTACATGACATCTTCTGTCCCTATGTTGTGTTGTGACACCCCCTCCGACAAACAGTGGCCCCAGTAGGAAAGCCAGTCCTCAGCCTCACACTTCTGAGCTACTACTACCATTACCAACCTGACCATGATTCGCTGTATTAAAGTGATCTACAGTCCTGGCTGATGTGTCCTGGTTGAGCATAGACCCATGCACTGGGGAGGTCACATGCCTGGTTTGTGGGCTGGATCCACCATAGGGGTTGTGCAGGCATCAGCCGATCCTTGTTTCTTGCTCATCACTGTTTCTCTGTCTCTCTCCCTCTCTCTTCCTTTTGGCATCTAATATATCTATATATCTATATTAGTTTTTCCAAGAACATAACTGCTGGTGCCTGAGTCAGCTCACTCTTCACTCCAAGCCTTTGCACATTTTGGAACCTAAGCTCTAGAGGACCTCCCACTCATTACACTGGTTGCGAAATACAAGGTCCACTTCATGAAGCCCTAATCAGGGGCTTAGGATTCTGGGTTTAGTGGGTTTTCAAACTCCCCAGGTCCAAGGGCTACAAGAGCAGCTGGACAGTCCCAGGACTCTACTCTCTCAGAGGCCACAAGTGTGTGAGGCCCTGATATAAGCTCTACAAACCCATACACCTAATTGATTCTGCATTTGCAGGAATTTGTGGGGGGAAAAAATAGTCTGTTGAGAGCCTATGGGCTCAGGCTGCTCAGTGCCCTTGCCCAGCCCAGAGGCCAGGTGCCCTCTAGATGCCCGTGTTATCTCAGGGCTCAGTCCTCAGTGCTCACTCTTGCCAGTTCCCTTATCATTTACAGGACTTCCCCTTCCTGTCCACAACTTCTGTCCTCTGTCTTCTAGTCTGTTCTTCCTCTGAGCAATTTTAGGAAAAGTTAGAACCCTACCTCAGAAAAAGTCCCCCCACCCTTTTTTTCACAACCATCTTTTGCTAGGTCTCATCAAATAATTGAATCGATACCCACTCCCCTGGGAACTGACCTTTATGCCATTTCACAATGAACATTCTAATTGCTTAGACCACATTCCACTTGCTATAAGACTGTTATCTCTCCCCTCCAGAGTTTCCCAGAATCCAGACTTAAACAGAGAATTCCCCGCCCAGAAAAAGCCCACCTAGAGTCCTTTAAAAACCTCTGACTCCCGGTCTTTGGGTGATGGTGTCCTTTTGGGGTTCAGCCCTTCTGGTATCAAGATGACCTAATCTATATATATAAAAGCCAAGTGACTAGTATGCCAGTACAATTGGAACAACCAGTTGCTTTGATGCGCACTGCGGCCCCGATCGGCCCCCCAACCACGATCGGGGGCAGGGCCAGCCAACCGCCTGCGTCCTCTCCCCCTGGCTGGCCCAGCCCCCAGTCGGCCCTCCTCACCCCGATCGGGGGTGGGGCTGGCCGGCTGACCTCCCCCCAGCTGGCCCGGCCCCAATTGGTCCCAATCGGGTGGGCCAGCTGGACCCTACCCATGCACGAATTTGTGCACCAGGCCTCTAGTAAATTCATAATTCTTTACCTTTTTTGACCTCGTGCGTTCCTCCTTCAGTGATCCTAACATTTGGTGCGGAAACCTGGGAGGGTTCTATGGGGATAGGGAGCCATCGCCCCCGTCACCCTAAGTGTGCTACTTGGACAGCAGCAGGCAGTGGCAGCTCAACCTGGGCTTACCTCCAAATCCTACTCGGTGACTCGATTGCCAGCCTGGATTAGCCCTCCTTCCCTAGCCAGCCAAGGATTAAGCCGGATCGGGAACCTCTCCTTCTCCACTGCCGACCCTCCATCCCACATTGGCCAATCTTCTCTAGGTGAACAATGATCCACAATTTCCCTCGTCTGGGGTCTTCTGCCCACTCTCTCTCACTGACTTCTCGAAAGTCTCTTATCTTAAAAGTCCTAGCGCTAGGCAAGAAGACTCGTCAGCCATTTGGCTTTGGGTCCTTCTGGATTGGGGTGCCCAGTCCAAAGGGTCACCTCTCATTTCTCATGGTGATTTGTTTTACTGGGGGGTGCCTGACCTAAAGAGTCACCTTTAGATTTGTGGTCTGTCCCTCACTCTTCCTCTCTCGTGGGCCACACTACACTCCCTCTGCACACTCACGGGAGAGATCATGCCCAACCACCTCATTTTCTTTTGTAACACTGTTTGGCCATAATATAAACTAGATAAGTCTCAATGGCCTAAAAATGGCGCTTTTAGTTTTAGCACATTGCACAATTCAGATAACTGCTGTCACTGCAATGGAAAATGGTCAGAGATTCCCTATGCCCAGGTCATTTTCACTCTTCGGTCCCAATCCTCTTTCTCAGTTCTGCTATACCCATCAGATCTTTCTCCTTCACACAAAACATCATACCCCTAACACTTCTGATTCTGAATCTACTTGTGACCCAGTACACCAACAACCTCCATCTCCTAACACATCACTTCCCACATCTGCAGTAGATTCCCAAAACTCAGACCCTCCGAACCAGCAACCACCTTCTCCCCCAGCCCCTGAGAGCCCAAATCCCAAGAACTCGAGCTCCAATACAGCCTTTTCCCACCTTACACTTGCTCTCAGGCCACCCTAAGACTGCCTTCCTCAACAGCTGCTTCTATTCCTGCGCCCATTCTACCCCTGAGAGAGGGAGCAGGAACTGAGGGTACTGGCTGGGTATACATCCCATTTTCCATGTCTGACCTCGCACAGATGGAGAGGCATCTCAGGTCGTTTTCCCCCGACCTGACCCCCTTTACTCAGGAATTTAAGTACCGGACCCAGTCCCATGACCACCTGGCATGACATCTGAGTTACCCTGTCATCCGCTCTCACCCCAGAGGAGAAGGAGCACATCTGACTAGCAGCTCAGGACCATGCCGTGCCCTCTGTAGACAGGACTCGGGGGCCAAAGATGAAATTATCAGGTCAGTTCTCCAGGGTGTAGGCTCTGTAGTCTGTCTCATTGTCGGACTCAAAAAGGCCGCCATTAAGGCGGTCAATGATGACAAACTTAATGAAATCACTCAGGGCCCTGACGAAAACCCAGCTCTCCTCTCCAGCCTCACGGAGGCCTCACGCACATTTACCACCTTAGAACCCACCTCCCCAGGGGGAGCCCTCCTTCTGAACAGCCATTTTATATTCCGATCAGCCCCCCCACACACACCATAAACTTCAAAAAGGAGACACAGGTCCACAAACGCCTCAAAAAGACCCCGTTAACCTGATTGTTAAGGTCTTTAATAATAGAGACACGGAGACCCAAATCTAAAAACAAAGGTGAGATCAGGCCAAGGTTGAGGTCCACGTGAAGGCCTTTCAGCTCCTAGCCACCACTCTCAAGCACCCCAAATAATCTACTGGTCCTCCAACCGAGGGTAAGTCAGGTGCTAAGCCTCTTCCGGGCCCATGCTTCCAATGCAACAAGGAAGGACACTGGACCAAGTCCTCTCAAACCCGAGATCCCCAGCTGTGCCCTGCCCACGATGAAGAAGGGAAGGCCACTGGAAATCAGACCGCAATCTGGGCCCTCCACCAAGTAGGGAGGGATTCCATAATACAGGGAAATAACAGAGCAGACAGGAGGCCGAGACAGTAGCTCAGAGGAAGCCTCCGTCTCCCCAACTCTTAGCTACACCCCATACAACACCCAAATACTCTCCAGAGGAACTTCAGTCCCTAGTAGCTCTTGGGGCTATGCAGGAAGATCCATGGTTAAAATTTCAGGGAAAATATATCCTTCCCCAGGGACAGGCCTGTGATATCTTATGGGCTATTCACAACTCCCTGCGTATAGGATACATTTACAACTCCTACAACCCCTCATCACATGTCCTAGCCTAGCCTTCCTACTGCAAGAGGTCACCAAGACCTGTTCTACTTGTCACTCACTATCTCCCCAAGCACAGGTTAGATCAGACCTCCTTCTCCCCCCAACTCATCAGGCCAGGGACCAAATCCCTGCACAAGACTGGCAAATTGACTTCACTCACATGCCTCCTATTAAAAAAAAAACACACAAAAAAAACATCAAAACACCAAATATCTCTTAACCCTCATAGATACCTTCTCAGGCTGGGTAGAAGCATTCCCCATTGAGTCTGAAAATTCCATTGAGCCCACACAAGCTCCCATTCAGCATATCATTCCCAGATTATTCCCTCTGCTCCTCATTGCAATCAGATAATGGACCTGCTTTCCTATCTCAAATAACTCAACAGGTCTCCTCCACTCTGAACACCCTGTGGAACTTACCCCCCCTCCCCCACCTGCCCCAAACAAGGTAGAAAAAGGGAAATTCCTTCCTTAGGTCTTGAAGGATGGTAGCAATCATCTCAGGTAGAAACTGTAGTTTAACTCTACCCCTGCTGTTTGGTTTCTGGACTGTTACAGTTACGCCCCTCTTGTGAAATAAAATAAAGGCAACTGGCTGACATAGAATGAGGAAGGAGGTCAGAGCTCCAGTCAGGCGAGACCGAGCTCCCCAAGGCTAGCACAATGCTTCCTCTTGCAGCTTCTTAGCCAAACAGAGCAAGGCTCCCTGCTGTGGTTTTTCCAGTATGTACTGCGTTTAGCCAACCGTGTTGTGGTTTCTCTGAATAAAAAGCTGGCCTAGAACCAGGGTCGCCCCACCATGTCCGACTCAAGAGGGCAGTTCAGATCATCCCTCCCCTCATAACCCTGGGCATCACAGCAGAGGATGGAACTGGCACAGGGGGCCTAACCACTGCTCCATCCTGTTTGGAAATCCTGCCTCAGGACCTACAAGAAAGCTCTGGATGCCAGCAAGGGGCAAAACTGGGGAACAAGAACCTCGCCCCCAGGGTACCTCCCCTCCCCTAGCAAATAACTCGTCAGGCAACTGAGACCCCTGACCTTTCCTCCCTAAGGATCACATCAGGCCTCAGGTGCATTTCAGCTCCAGGCCCAGAAAAGCAGCAAAAGCAGACAGCGACGCTGTGCCAGCCTCGGCGCCAGCTTCTGCCTCCCAGGTCCCCCAACAGGACCGTTTCCGGGCCTCCCAGGCGGCCCAGTAAATCCATGATTCTTCTCCCTTTGGGCCCGGTGTGTCCCTCCCCGCGACCCTAACATCCGTGTCCCCAGCGTCCTGAGAGTGAAGGTAAAACGCCTCCTGCAAACCCTCACCTCGTCTCTCTGCTGCCTTTACACCCACAACAGCCCGGGTCCCGAGTCCTCCCTGCGCAGTCGCCCCATCACGTCCTGACAAGGCGGCCCTGCAGCCGTTCACCCTCTTCCCCCATCGGCTCCGTGTCACCCCCGAGGGACTCACCATTCTGAGCGCGGGGACCTGGGCGGCGGGACCTGAGAGGCCGGTCCCCCAGGCTGGAGGGTGAAATGGGGTCCGGCTGCGGGGATGCTGTGAGCAGAGAGGAGTCCGGGAGGCATGGGGACCCCGATCTCGGGCTGTTGGGGCTCAAGGAGCCTCAGACACACCCCGCACAGCAGGCGCGCTGCCTCCCAGGCCGCCTCCTCCTCGCAACCAGCGACCTGAAGCTTGGGAGTCTGCGGACAAAGACCTGAGAGGTTAAAATGACCACCGCGAGGAGGAAGGTGGAAGTCCCGCGGTATCCTGAAGCACAGACACCAAAATGCCCTTTAGCTCCGCCCACGCGGGCGCATTTCCTTCTGGGTAATGTAGTTTTCTCCACAGCCCGGGGAATACTAGCATCCCAGCCAATGACTTGGGGAATAAAGGTGTTGTGGCCCAGGGAGTGATGCCTGGGGAGGGACTAGATGGGACCAGAGGCCTGGCTAAAGGGAACAGACTGAGGCATCTCCAAGGTGAAGAGGGAGGGGAGGAATGCAAGAGATCCACCAAAGAATATATACACAGGGGGGAAATGGGAGACATCTGCAATACTATCAGCAATAAAAAATACATGTACTTAAAAATTTTTTTTAAAAAATAATATAGCCCAGCTGGTGTGGCTCAATGGTTGAATCTCAAGCTATGAACCAGGAGGTCATGATTCTTTTTTTTTGTTTGTTTTTATTTATTTATTTCTTAAAATTCTTTATTGTTGAAAGTATTACCTATATAATTACACTAGAGGCCCGGTGCACGAAATTCGTGCACTGGGGGATGGGGTTCCCTCAGCCAAGCCTGCCCCTCAGTCCGGGAGCCCTCAGTGGATGTCCTACTGATGGCCACAGTCTGGCAGCAGAGGCTTGGGGCAGGCGTCGTGTGTGTGTGTGTGTGTGTGTGTGTGTGTGTGTGTGTGTGTGTCCCCACTGGTGGTCTGCTCCCAGCCACATTGGAGGCTCAGAGTAGGCGCTGTGTGTGTGTGTGTGTGTGTGTGTGTGTGTGTCTGCTGGGGGCCTGCCCCCAGCCACACCCTGGAGGCTTGGAGCAGGCCCCTTCTCTGTTGATCTCTCAGGCTCCTGGCCTCCACTGCATGTTGTAGTCTCCCTTGAGCTGTGGCCAGGGTGGGGCACCCTTTCCTGCTCTGGGATCCCAGTGGCGACCCACGGGCAGGCACACCTGGGGGCTGGCTGCAGGCCGCCCTTTCCTGCTCCATGATTGCAGCGGTGATCCAGCAGGCAGGCGCACACGGGGGCTGGCTGCAGGCCCCCCTTTCTTTCTGTGGGATCACTGGGGCAACCCAGGGGCAGGCTCACATGGGGGCTGGCCAGAGGCCGCTCTTTCCTGTTCCATGATTGCTGTGGTGATCCCATTGGCAGGCGCACATGGGGGCTGGCTAGAGGCCGCCCTTTCCTGCTCCGTGATCGCCACCATGATCCCACAGGCAGACACACACGGGGGCTGGCTAGAGGCCACGCTTTCCTGCTGTGGGATCTCCAGTTGTGGATCAGGGTAGGGGCGGCCAGGGAAGAGGCAGGGGCCCGCCTCTTCCCTGCCCCCCTCCGGCTTCTCTGATCACCCGCAGGGGGGCAGGCAAAGGCAGCCGGTTCTCCGATCCAGGGCCAGGGGCAGTGCCTCCCGGCTCTTGCCTGCTGCCTGTATTTCCAATCACCATCCTTTCCCTATGGCCTCCCACCATTGTGCCCATGTGTGCAAATTAACCACCATCTTTGTTGGCGGTTAACCGCCATCTTTCTTGGCAGTTAATTTGCATATCACCCTGATTAGCCAATGGGAAGTGTAGCGGAGGTATGGTTAATTACCCTTTTTGTCTTTTATTAGATAGGATATGTCTCCTTTTTCCTCCATTGGCTTCTCCCCGGCCATCCCCACTCCTCAGCACATGCCCTCACCTCCTTAGTGTCTGTGTACATTGGTGCTGCTTATATGCATGCATACAAGTCCTTTGGTTGAACTCTTACCCCCCTTCTCCCCCCCCCACCCGCCCCACCGCAACCCCCTGCCTTCCCTCTGAAGTTTGTCAGTCTGTTCAATGCTCCTATGTCTCTGAATCTATTTTTGTTCATCAGTTTATGCCAACCGTGGGCAAACTATGGCCCGCAGGCCGGATCTGGCTCGTTTGAAATGAATAAAACTATTGAAATAAAAGACCGTATCCTTTTATGTAATGATGTTTACTTTGAATTTATATTAGTTCACACAAACACTCCATCCATGCTTTTGTTCCGGCCCTCTGGTCCAGTTTAAGAACCCATTGTGGCCCTCGAGTCAAAAAGCTTGCCCACCCCTGGTTTATGCTGTTCATTATATTCTGCAAATGATGAGGTCATTGTTGTAATGTACCCTGCGAATCACAGAAGGACGCCTCAAGAAGTCGAATTAAAGAGTCACATTTATTGCAATCCAGGGCTATGAGGGGCCATTCCCCAAATCTCATAGTAACAAGGTGGTCGCAGCTCCAAGGTTATATAGGCAAAAAATCACAAAGATATTGATTACATCCCAGGGTTTGGAATGAGGAACCTGGCTGGCAAAAAGCAGTTTACAGAAGAAGAATTAAGCATGTTAATTATAGTTTTGGGTCTCGGGGTCACTGAATTGAAAGAAATACATTGTCTAGAGCCCTTGGGTCTGGAATGAGGAACCTAGTTTGCAAAAAGAAGTTTAAACAACATGTTCAAACACATTATCTAGAGCCCTTGGGTAACCCGGGTTAAACTTCGGCATGTTATCTAAATTACAGTTTGGGGTCCAGAGCCCTCTGACCTTGGGGTAACTGTGCTGTCCTTCCCAGGTGAAGGAAAAATGTGCTTTCTAAGACCAGTATGACCACAACCCATGGGATATTCACATTACAATCAATAAGGCATTTAATCCAATGGGATGATTTATATAATTCAGAAAATCAAAATAACCTGTGCATTGTTAAACAAAGCAAATAGGTACATAAGCCAAACAGCAGGGTTAAAGTTAAACTATAATTTCCACCTGAGATGGTTGCTACCGTACTTCACCATGTAATACTGGTTCTTTTCCTGGTCAGGGCACAGCCATGGGTTGCAGGCTTAATTCCTAGTACGGGGCTGGGGAGGTGCAGGAGGCAGTTAATCAGCGATTTTCTCTCATCATTGATGTTTTTATCTCTCCCTTTCCCTTCCACTCTCTAAAATCAATAAAAAATATTTTTTAAAATTATAAACTTATATGCATAGGCATATACAATAATGGACATATTCAATAATGTGGTGAGAGCCTAGAAGCAGTGGGGCAGGGTAGAGGGAGAAAAATGGGGAAGAGTATGACAAAAATTGGGAACATCTATAATAGAGTGAACAATAAAAAAGAAGAGTGTTCACAGTTGGCGTGGCTCAGTGGTTGGGTGTAGACCCATGAACCAAAATATCGTTGTTTCAATTCCAGGTCAACACACATGCCCAGGTTGGGGGCCCCATCCCAGTAGGGGGAATTCTGGAGGCAGCTGGTCAATGACTCTCTCTCATCATTGATGTTTCTTCCTCTCCCTTTTTCTCTAAAAAATCAAGAAAGACATTTAAAAAATGAATAGTGTTATGATTGATTTGACTCAACAAAAGCAAAGTGAGTGTGGGTCATGGCATTTTCTTCCAAGTCTTGTAAGCAAATTCATGCCTTTCTCTGTCTTTATAGAGGATGTCCCAGGCATAACTGTGTTGTGGAACAGGAAGCAGCCTGGAGCGGGTCTGCCTCAGGTTGGCCTGCAATGTTTGAGTTCTTGACTTCATGCAGAAAAGATTTCACAAAACAAGTTCAGAGATTTTGAGAGAATATTTATTAAAGCTGGGCATAGTGAAGAAAAACTAGGCCTTAGGATGGAACAAGGAACAGCAGAGAGACTAGGTGAGGGTCCTTTGGCTCCTAGAAACATTGTGGGAAATAAATGAGCCAAATGGGGGCGCTGCTGCCAGCTCACTGGAGAATCAGAGAAAAGAAGGCCTTGAGCGTCAGTTCAGGGGTTATCTCACGATGAGCTGTCGCTGCTCATTGCTGCCCCAGTTGCAGGTTGAGTGGGATAACCGGGCTGGTGTGGTTCAATGGTTGAGCATTGACCTATGACCCTGGAGGTCATGGTTGGATTCCCTGTCAGGACACATGCTCAGGTGGTGGGCTGGATCCCTGTTGTATAACATGCAGGAGGCAGCCTATCAGTGATTCTCTCTCATCATTGATGTTTCTATCTCTCTCTCCTCCCTTCCTCTCTGAAATAAAAAAAAAAATTTTTTTTGAATGTATGTTTTAAATCAATTATACTTACACCAATGTTTAAAAAAATGATGAAAACGTGCCACTTCCAAATTATTTTACTATTGTATTATGAATGTTCTTGAGCATGTTCATACCTACTGTATCAATAAGTTGGAAATGAAATATAATGATTTGCTACTGAAATATCTTAGCAGGCCCATGTTCAGTGCTACCACTTTGGAAGTTTGAAAGTGATGATGATGATAATATTTACACCAGAAAAATTGACAAATACTACAAACCTTGACTTCATTTAATACAGTATTGAATGCTTTAACTTGAAATGAATGTTGGAGAATGTTAGCAACATAGGTTAATCTTGTAAGTGTATCATGCAAATAGGCTTTAAATTATACATAGGACCCTAGCTGGTTTGGCTCAATGGATAAAGCGTCGGCCTGCAGACTGAAGGGTCCCAGGTTCGATTCCATTCAAGGGCACATGCCTGGGTTGTGGGCTCGATCCCCAGTGGGAGGTGTGCAGGAGGCAGCCAATCAATGATTCTCTCTCATCATTGATGTTTCTATCTCTCCCTTTCTCTCTGAAATCAATAAAATTATATTAAAAATGAATTATATATAGGATACAATTTGAGAAAAACAACTTTCTTTCCAATATTTCAAAACATATAGTTCCAAATGGAAACAAAATCAGTTGAGTTCTTGAGGAACGAGTGAAGTGAAAACAGATGTTTTAGATGCTGAACTGTCTTCTTATTGATTAAATCGTAAATTCCTTTTAAAAATTGGCAAAAGTGCCCTGACTGGTTTGGCTCAGTGGGTAGAGTGTTCGCCTTTGAACTGAAGGGTCTGAGGTTCAATTCCAGTCAAGGGCATGTACCTGGGTTGCGGGCACATCCCCAGTGGGGGGTGTGCAGGAGGCAGATGATCAATGTTTCTAACACTCTATCCCTCTCCTTTCCTCTTTGTAAAAAATCAATAAAATATTTTTTAAAAAATTGGCAAGCCCTAACCGGTTTGGCACACCAGTGGGGTGTGTGCAAGAGGCAGCTGATCAATGTTTCTAACTTTCTATCCCTCTCCCTTCCTCTCTGTAAAAAATCAATAAAATATATTTATAAAAAAAATTGGCAAAAGTTTCTGACCAGACTTTTCAACAAAAGAGATAAAGACAGTGTAAATAAATTCATAAAGAAATGCTCACTATAACAATTTCTTAAGGAAATGGATTTAAAACAAAATAAGTTAACACTATACTCATTTCTGGGTTTACAATTTAAAAATATTAAACATCACATGTGCTTACAGGGATAATTAAAAACTAGAATTTTCATTATTGTGGGTGGCTGGGAAGGCAAAGGGAAGGACCATTTTAGATCACATTACTGCATATCTTAAAAAGTAAAACACCTATACTGCCACAGGTAGATAAGAAAAACATCCTATCTAATAATAGACAAACATGGTAATTAACTGTAGCTCCGACACGCTTCCCATTGGCTAATCAGGGCGATATGCAAATTAACTGCCAACTAAGATGGCGATTAATTTGCATACTTGCAATGATGGGAGGCAAAAGGGGAAGGATGGAAGACAGTGATCAGAAACCCAGGCGCAGGAAAGAGCCAGGGAGCAGGGCAAAGGTCGGCCCTGGAGGCCACCTTTGCCCTGCCACCAGAGGGTGATCAGAGAAGCCTGGGGGGTGGGGCAGGAAAGCAGCCTCCGCCAGTGTCCCCGGCCACTGCTTCTCTGCCCCGCACCTGGCTTCTGCGATAGGTGACCACAGAAGCCAGGTGCAGGGGCGATCACAGAAGCCAGGTGTGGGGCAGGGAAGCGGCTGCTGCCAGCATCCCGGCAGTGGCTTCCCTGTCCCGCACCCAGCTTCTGCGATTGGTGATGCTTATTTTTGCATGACACATAACTGACTGCCCCCCTGTAAGTACAGTAGAAGAAGAAGCCCCAAAAGTAGAAGCCGCCCACCTTTGGTCCAGGCGCCAGCGCCTGGGGCTGGCTGCAGCCCAGGAGATGGATAAGCTGCCAGCCAGAGTTCCCAGGCTGCAGCCACCCGGAGAAGCTGCCAGCCCTGTGGTCACGGGGAACCAGCGCCTGTGGCCAGGGAAATAGGTTCCCTCTTCTCCTACTGCAGTCATTACTTCAATAGTCCCCTTCTGAATTTCTCTCCTGTGCTGCAACCCAACTCCACTTTTCTTTGGAAGGATACGGAACAGAGAGAGCAGTGTTAAAAGCTTACATTTTTAAGCCAGTAAGGTTGGTACTTAAACATATAAATGGAAAACTAGGGTCCTTAAGGTAACAAAGGCTACAAAGGACAGGGACAGCGCATGACCTATTATATCCAGCAATCCACATGGGGACTGAAAACTTTGCGATGATGACAATTACAGAAGATATGAATCAACTAAAATAGTTGACAGGGACAATTCTTCCATCTTTGAAAAGATCTACATCAAATCTGTTTAAATAGATTTTCATCTGCATAATATAACACATTCTGACAAGACCACCACCACCACCAATGTGGTCAGTGTTGTGCCGATAAATGTTTAATCACTGAGGGATACCCCCCTCGAGTGCACAAATTTTTGTGCATCGGGCTACTAGTTGATTATAAATTGCATTCAGATCCAGAGATAGAGAAGCATTGATCAGACTGTCAAACCCCAGAGGGAAGGTAGGGGAGGGTGAGGGTAAGGGGGAGAGATCAACGAAAGGACATACATATATGTATGCATGCATATAAGCCTAACCAATGGACACAGACAACAGGGAGTAGGAGCGTCTGGGAGGTAATGGTGGGATGAGGACACATATGTAATACCTTAATCAATAAAGAAATTAAAACATGTTTTAATTTATTTCAGAGAAGTTAGAGAGAGGGAGAGATATAGAAACATCAATGATGAGAGATCATTATCGATAGACTGCCTCCTACAGACCCCCTATTGGGGTGGAACCCACAACTTAGCATGTCCTTTGACCAGGAAGCTGAAGATAGTCATTGTGGTTGGTTTGGACAACCAGGATCGGAAAGCGTGGTCATGGCTGAACTGTGGGCCCTGTGGACAGAGTTGACCTTCTCTGCAGGAGGCCGCACAGTTTGCCTTGAGCCCCAGGCTGCCTTCCGATGGGTACTTTGTACACAGAGGGAAATTTTCAGAACTGAATGCAAATAAAAAGACCAGTGGGGTACACTTTTGCTTAAAAGTGTATCTGTAAGGTACTTTAGTATACTCACCACAATGATAGGACCCCAGAGGAAAGTGACATGCACAGAGGCAGAATTGATGATAAGCATCCACGGGATTTCAGAGGATCTGGCCAAAATCACAACAACAGGACAGGATATGGAATAAAAGAAATAAAATTTGAGATAATGAGAAGCCTTGGACATTTACAATAAATCTATCTCAAGAAATCATCTTTAGAAAGCCCAAATCAGCTTCCAAGATGCCCTTATTGGATTCCTGTGTTTTAAGACTGCAAGACCTGGCCAGTTAAGTCAGTGGTTAGAGCTTTGGTCCCAGGAGCAAATGGTCCCTGGTTCCATTATGGTCAAGGGCAAAGACCTCAGTTGTGGGTTTAATCCTAAGGCCATGTCAGGGCACATAAGGGAGGCAACCCATTGATGTGTCTCTCTCTTGAGGATCTCTCTCTCTCTGTCTTTCTCTCCACCTCCTCCTACCATTCCACTCTATATAGAAGTCAAGGAGAAAAAAACAAACAAGCCTTAGGTGAGGATAAAATAAGTATTCTATATATTTAAAATTATATCCATTGACTTTTTAAAAAGAGATGAAGAGAGAGAGAGAGAGAGAGAGAGAGAGAGAGAGAGAGAGAGAGAGATGAGAAACATCAAGTAGCTGCCTCCTGTATGCCACCTAAAGGGAATCCAGGAAAGTATATTCCCTGACCTGGAATGGAACCAGTGACCTTTCAGGGCAAGGGATGGTGCCAACCTACTGAAGTACAATGTTGAGGGAAGAGTTTATACTTGCATTATTATTTATGAACTAGAGGCCTGGTGCATGAAATCCATCACTCGGGGGGTGCCTCAGGCCGTCTTCTGCCCTCTTGCAGTCTGGGAGCCCTCCGGGGATGTCTGACTGCCCTGGAGGTGGGAGAAGCTCCTGCCACCACCACTGTACTCTCCAGTTATAAGCCCAGCTTCTGTCTGAGTGGTGCTACCCCTGTGGGAGTGTGCTAACCACCAAGGAGCAGCTCTTGCATTGAGCATATGCCCTCTGGTGGTCAGTTCGTGTCATAGTGACTCCTTGGTCGATTTGCATATTAGCCTTCTATTATAGAGGATTATTGAATTAATTTCCATACAACAACTCTAAAGCTACTTTACCACACCCTATATTTACCTCCTGTCTTTCATCATCTATCTTCTACCTTCCACATTCCTAAATGCATTTATTCATTTTCTTCCCTTACAAGAGTAGTTCATATTTTTCATAATATTGTAAGCACTATAAGGTACGTATTCTTCAACAAATATTGGTCTCTTTCATGATACACAGTTATTTTACATTCAACACTAATACTTATGTTAAATGTTAATTCTTTTTTATTGCTGAGTAGTATTGTGTTCTGTATATGAACACTTTAACTATTAATCTGTTTATGGTTTTTGTTATTTCCAGGTTTGGGGTATTATAAATAAATTTTCTGGATATGTTGTATTCAAGTATTTATATAAATGAATGTTTTAGTATCTAAATGTTACAGTGTAGGTGCGTGTTATGCTTTTGAAGATATGCAAAACTGTGATCTAAAATGGTCATTCCCTTTGCCTTCCCAGACACACACAATACTGAAAATTCTAGTTTTTCTTTATCCTTGTAAACACATGCAATGTTTACTATTTTTAAATTGTTGGCCCAAAAATCAGTATAGTATTAACTTGTTTTGTTTTAAATCCATTTCCATAAGAAATTTTTATGGTGAGCATTTCTTTTTTTAAAAAAATATATTTTATTGATTTTTTACAGAGAGGAAGGGAGAGAGATACAGAGTTAGAAACATCGATGAGAGAGAAACATCGATTAGCTGCCTCCTGCACATAACCCACTGGGAATGTGCCCGCAACCAAGGTACATGCCCTTGACCGGAATTGAACCCGGGACCCTTCAGTCCGCAGGCCGACGCTCTATCCACTGAGCCAAACCAGTTTCGGCGGTGAGCATTTCTTTATACATTTATTTCTGCTGTCTTTATCTCTTTTGTTGAAAGTTTTGGTCAGAAATTTTTGCAATTTTAAAATGAAATTAGGATTTAACCGATAGGAGGACAGTTCAGCATCTAAGACATCTGTATTCACTTCACTCATTCCTTAAAGACCCAATTGGTTTATTTGCCAATGGGAACTATATGTTTTGAATACTGAAAGCAAAACAGTTTTTCTCAAACTTTATCTCATGCACAATTTAATGCCCACTTGCAAGATACACTTTTAAGTTTAATCTATGTTGCTAACATTCTCGACCATTCATTTTAAGTTAAAGCATTCAATAGTACATTAGTGAAGTTAAGTTTTGTACTATTTATCAATTTTCTTGGTGTAAAATACTCTCATCATGATCAGTTTCAAAATGACAAAATGATGGCAGTGAACATGGGCCTGATAAGGTATTTCAGTACCAAATCATTACATATCATTTCCAACATGCTGAGGCAGTAGGTACAAATATACTCAAGAACATCCATGATAAAATAGGAAAATAATGGAAAGTGGCAAGTTTTAAACATTTTAAACTTTGATGTAAGTATAATTGATTTAAAGCATACATTCAAAATATTTTTATTGATTTAAGAGAGGAAGGGAGAGAGAGAGAGAGAGAGAGAGAGAGAGAGAGAGAGAGAGAGAGAGAAACATCATGATAAGAAAGAATCGCTGTTAGATTGCTTCCTGCATGCACCACAATATGAATTCAGCCCACCACCTGAGCATGTGTCCTGACCAGGAATTGATCAGTGACCTGCGGGGTCATGGTTTAAGAGTCAACCACTGAACCACACCAGCTGGGCTCTTCTAAGACTTTCAGGGATCCCACTCAAGCTGTAACCAGGGTAGCAATGAGCAGTGGCAGCTCATTCTAGGCTAATCCCTGAATCTGCTCACAAGACCTCCTTTACTCTGAATGCCCAGCGAGCTAACAGCAGCCTCACTTGGGCTCATTTATTTCCCACAATGTTCCTAGAGAGGCAAAAGAGCCACGCCTGGTCTCTGTGCTGTTGCTTGTTCTTTCAGAAGGCCTACATTTTTTCATTATCCCCAGCTTCAATTAACGTGCCCTCAAAATCTTCTGAACTCGGGTTGTGAAATCTTTTCTAACATGAAGTAATGAACTCAAACTCTACAGACCAAGCTGAGGCAGACCCGCTCTAGGCTCCTTCCTGTTGCTTAACACAGCTATGCCTGGGACATACTCTATAAAGAGAGACCAAGGCATGATTTTTCTTTGAGAACTTGAAAGAAGTGTGATAGCCCTCATTCACCTCAGTGTTGTTGACTCAAATCAATCTTAACACTATTCCTTTTTTTAATTGATTTTTTAGAGAGAGAGGGAGATGTAGAAACATCAATGATGAGAGAGAATCATTGATCAGCTGTCTCTTGCGTGCCCCCTACAGGGATGGAGCTCCCGAACCTAGGCATGTGCCCTGACCTGTCTATGTCCATGGACTATGCATATATGTATATACTTTTAAAAATCTATTTTTATTAATTTTGGACAGAGGAAGAGAGGGGGAGAGATAAATACATCAATGATGAGAGAGAATTACTGATTTGCTGCCTCCTGCACGTCCCCACCCCCACCCAATTGGGAATTGAACCTACAACCCATGTATGTTCCCTGACCAGGAATAGAACCATGACCTCATGGATCATAGGTCAATGCTCAACCATTGAGCCACACCAGCTGGGCATGTTATTTAAAATTGAAAAAAGAATTTTTTTTTTTTTTTTTTTTTTATCGTTGACAGTATTACAGATGTCTCCCATTTTCCCCTGTGCATATATTCTTTGGGGGATCTCACCCAGTCCTCCCCACAGCCCTCTCCTGGGAGATCTGCCAGTCTGTTCCAGTTAACCAGGCCTCTGGTCCCATCTTATCTTTCCCCAGGTCCTCTTGCTGAACACATCACCTTTATTCTCCAGTGTCATTGGCTGGGAACCTAGCCATCCTGTGGGCGTTTGAGAAAACTACATTACCCAGAAAGCAACGCCTGATGTGGGCGGAGCTAAAGGGCACTTTTGTTGTCAGGGCATCCGGTTAGGGCGGGACTTCCGCCTTCCTTTTTCTGGCGGGCATTTTGACCCCTTCAGTTTCTTCAAAGCTTCACATTCCTCAGCCCACTGGTCCTGAGTAGGAGGAGGCCTAGGAGGCAGCGTCCTTGCTGTGCGGGGTGTGTCTGAGGCTGGTTGAGCACCAACAGGCTGGGAGTGGGGCCTCCGTGCCTCCGGGACTCTCCTCCGCCGGCAGCGTTCCCGCAGCCTGACCCCGTTTAACTCCCCAGCCTTGGGGACCGGCGCCTCTCAGGTCCCGCTGCCCAGGAAGCCGCATCCAGAACAGTGAGTCTCTCCTGGGTGACACAGGGTGTGATGGGGGATGAGGGCCACAGGCTGCAGTGCCACCTTCTAAGAACACGGTGGCGGGGCTGAGGCAGGAGGATTAGGAAAACCCGGGCCTGTTTTGGGTCTAAAGCAACAAACAGATGAGGTGTGGGTTTTGCAGGAGGAGTTTTACTTTCACTTTCAGAACCCGGGGCCATAGATGGTTGTGAAAAAAGGAGGGAATATTCTGAGGCCGGATTCTAACTTTTCCTAACTTTTCTCAGAGGAAGGACAGACCGGAAGACAGAGGACAGCAGCTGTGGATGGGAGGGGAAGTCCTGTAAATGATAAGGGAACTGGCAGAGTGAGCACTGAGGACTGAGCCCCGAGATAACACAGGCATCTGGAGGGCACCTCCCCTCTGGGCTGGGCAAGGGTAATGAGCAGGTGAGCCCATAGACCAGCGGTTCTCAACCTTCCTAATGCCGCGACCCTTTAATACAGTTCCTCACGTTGTGGTGACCCCCAATTTCATTCTTACAAATTGAACATAATTAAAGCATAGTGATTAATCACAAAAACTATATGTAATTATATGTGTTTTCCCATGGTCTTAGGCGACCCCCATGAAAGAGCCGTTCGACCCCCAAAGGGGTCATGACCCACAGTTTAAGAACCGCTGCCATAGAGCCTGCTGGTAGCCAGGCTCTAAACAGACCATTTTCTTTCCCTGAATTCCCGCAAATGCAGGGTTGAATGGTGTACGGGTTTGAGGAGATTCTTTCAGGGCCTCACACACTTATGGCCTCTAACGTACTGGTGTCCTGGGACTGTCAGCTGCTCTTGTAGCCCTTGGCCCTGGGGACGTTGACCAGACACTAAGCCCAGAATCCTAAGGGTAGGAGTAGGGCTTCATGACGTGGACCTTGTTGTCAAAAGGGAGGTCCTATAGGGTATAGGTTCCAGAATATGCAAAAGCTTAGAGTGAAGAGTGAGCTGAATCAGGAACTGGCAGGTAGGATTAAAACAAAACAAAACAAAACAAAACACTATACACACACACACACACACACACACACACACACACACACACACATACTAGAGGCCCAGTGCACAAAAATTTGTGCACTGGGGGGAGGTCCCTCAGCCCAGCCTGTGCCCATTCACCGTTTAGGACCCCTTGGGGGATGTCCACCTGTCGACTTAGGCCCACTCTCCGGGGGATCAGGCCTAAGCTTGCAGTCAGACATCCTTCTGGCAGTCAGGGAGCCCTTGGGGGATGTCCGACTAAAGGCTTAGGCCCCCAAGGGAACGGGTCTAAACCATTTGTTGGACATTCTTAGTGCTGTCACTGAGGTGGGAGAGGCTCCTGCCACCACCACTGTGCTGGCCAGCCATGAGCCAGCTTCTGGCTGAGTGGCACTCCCCATATGGAAGTGCACTGACCACCAGGGGGCAGCTCCTGCATTGAGCGTCTGCCCCCTGGTGGCCAGTGCGCATCATAGCAACCGGTCATTCTGCCGTTCAGTCAGGGTGCATATTAGCCTTTTATTATTATATAGGATGTCCCTATTTCTCCCCTTCTCCCCCTCTACCCAGCTCTTAACCCCCAATTTCACTCTGGCTATCACCATACTGTTGTCTGTGTCCATGGGTAGAGCATATATTTTCTTTGGCTAATCCCTTCTTTAAAGTCACTTTAAATTTTTATTTTCAGCTAAGTGGTTATAACTGCACTAGTATATATTTTCTATCATATCATTTAGAATTAAGATATTTTTTAATTGAACCCCTGTAAATTTTAGCAAAAATTAATAAATTGTGCTAGAAGCAATTAGGAGATTTTTCATGTAATGCAGATACATTTCAATTAATATTTTATTAATTTTTAATTTTTGAATATTTTAATTTGAAATAATCTCATACATGTAAAAAAACCTATAAAATACTACAGCATATTGTAAGTACCCTTCACCCAATTTCTTAGGTGTTAATAATTTAAACATAACCATTATACAACTAACAAAATTTGGAATATATTTTTCTTATGATCTCTTTAATGTTACTTAAATCCTTTTACTTTGTGTTTGTTAATCTTCACCCAAGGATATTTTTCCATTGAATTTTAGAGAGAGTAAAGGGAAAGGGAGAGAGACATTGATTGGTTGCCTCCTGCACATGCTCTGATAGGGACTGGGGATCAAGCCAGCAACTGAGGTACATGCCTTTGACTGGAATCGAACCTGGACCCTTCAGTCCACGGGCTAATGCTCTATCCACTGAGCAAACAGGCTGCAGCTTAATTCATTTACTTTTAATCTATATGTGTCTTTATATTTAAAGTGGGTTTTGTTTTTTATTCACCCTCATAATCTGTCTTTTAATTGGTGCATTTATGCCCCTGACTTTCAGAGTGCTTACTGATAGAGTTATTGCCATATCAGGTGGCTTCTGGGGCTTCTGGGGCCGGCCTGGTTCTTCTGGGCTGGCCTGCAGCCCGGGATTGGATCCGATCACGGCCGGCAGGCAGGCGGCTTCTGGGGTTGCACACGGGGCCTGGATGGCGGCTCTCACTGTCCCGCCCTGCCTGCAGTATGCAAATTAGCTGCCATCTTTGTTGGTGGTTAATTTGCATATCACACTGATTAGCCAATGGGAAGCATAGCGAAGGTACCATCAATTACCATGTTTGTCTATTATTAGGTAGGATGGAGAGAGAGAGAGAGAGATTGATTGATTGATTTTAGAGGTAGAAATGGAGGAAGAGAGACAGAGAAACAGTGATGAGCAAGAAACAAGGATTGGTTGCTGCCTGCACAACCCCTGTTATAGATCCAGCCCACAACCCAGGCATGAGATCTCACAAATGCATGGGTCTATGCTCAACCAACTGAACCACATCATTCAGGACTGCAGATCACTTTAATACAGGGAATCATGGTCACTGTGGTAATGGTATTAGTAGCTCAGAAGGGACATTGTGAGCCTGGCTTTCTGCTGGTCCACTGTTTGTGGCAGGTGGGTATCAGAACAGAGCATAGCAATAGAAGTTGAAATGTAGAGTGTGGGGGAGAGATAATGGTTTTGCAGTGGCCAGGGCCTTTAAAAGATGAGTGGATATGAGAGGAATTGGAGGCTGGAGAGTAATTCAAACAATAGGAGATTGGGTTGGTACATATTTATTTCTGTAAACACTCACCAGAATATTGTTGTGACCCTCAGTATGCCCTGGCTGGGGAGTAACAGTCAGTCTTGTGCATTAGCTTAGTGACTTGAATCTGTGAGACTCTCTGGGCATGGTACAGAGGGCATCCACAGCTGGGACTTGAGTAACGGTTAAGTGGAGAGGTGTTGGCTGTGACTGGTGAAAGGACATCAAGTGCAGCACCAGGGGAGGTGGGTTCAGGGTATCTGAGATCTGATTGTGGTTCTTCATAGGTTAGATTGAAGGAAAAACAGTCATGGAGAGAGGCTTTCATAGCAGGACTGAAGGCTGCGTCTATGAGTGTGGACTATTAGAGTCAGGGCAGTATGTGATCCTGTTTGAACTTGGCAAGCATTCTCTGGACAACACATGCTGAGTAATAAGTAAGAGCGCAAGGAGATGACTGTGGGGTCCGGGACTGTAGGAGTGGAGGTGTTAGAGAGGTGTGGAAGATAGAGTGATGTGCACTTGGAGAGGGAGTGTGACTTCATGGCCAGAGCACCCTGACATTGACATAAGAGTGAATGAAGGGAGAGTCCATTTCGGGTGCAGTCTGGATGATAAAATAAGGGTTATTTGGGGGTAATTGCCTGAAAAGAGGTGTGTTTTGGTACTACTTGCCAGGTTCAGAGCTTAGGTGACATTTATGTACCCACCTGCCTTTTGTTGTTGGGGGAGACACACTGATTCTTAGGAATGAGATAGCATACATCAGTGTTACCCGGGCTTGGAAATCTCCACGGGCATGGGTAAGGGAGAAGGGTAAGAAAGAAATGGATTATGGAGGTGGCAATCTATAATTTTGGAAAGTAAGGTAATTAGGAAACAACCCGTCCTCGCCACAGCAAATTTGCATTACCTTTGAAGTTGTGCCTCTGGGAATGAAGCTGTGTGAGAGAAGTGTTCAAAGAACTATGTGCAGCAGGTAGTACAAAGCGATGAGCTCAGCACCCTGGGATTGTGGTTTGAGGGTGAAGTGTGATGCCATGTTTTTGGTGTCTTTGAGGAACAATCTGAGGGACTACAAAGGTAATGCCTGACAAGACCAATATCAAATCACTCACACTCTCTTTATGGCCAACATCTCTTCCTACCCTCTGTTCTTGACACCCACTCTACTGTCAAGAGGAAGTATGGCGTACGTGTGAATCCCATAGCTCAGTTATGTTCTATCTGCTCAACTGCCTTTATTGTGGGAAGACAAAATATCACTAGAAATATAAGATGACAGTGATTTTCATGTTATGAAGGCCTGGCATCCTCTCTGGTGTGTAGAGTGGAGAGAGCAGATTGATGTGTAGGATGGAATATGACAGAGTTGGAAACTTAGGAGTGAATCTGGTCCCGGGCTGAACTGTCCCCATTATGACGGGATATGAACGTTGAGGACGTGGACATTGCCTTCTCTCAGGAGGAATGGGGGCTCCTTGATGAGGCTCAGAGACTTCTGTACTATGATGTGATGCTGGAAGTGTTTGCACTGTTATCATCTGTAAGTAAGACCTTCACCTTCTCCCAGTGTCCTGAGATGATCTCCGCTCTTCCTTTATTCCTCTGATGTAGCTTTCACTCTTCTACAGCCAGACCATGGGCTCTGCGACTTTCCCCAATGTGTTGTCAGATGTGCTATGGCTGCCGTGGGTGAGGTCTGTGGAGAGCCGTGAGCCAGGGACTCCACAAACATCCCTAACACTCATTGCCTCAGACAGTGCAGGATGTGTCTGGGAGTCAGGAGTCTTACAGACAGCTTAATGGGTCCCACCTGCTGTTTCTCTCCCTGGGAGGATGACTTTGTCCAGATCCATGGCTTCCATTTCTACCTCCTTCCTCTAGCCAAAGGTCCTTGGTGACTGCCTGTGCCAGGTTAGGGTCTTTACTTAAATGAACCTTAAACTGTACTTACAAGATCACACTTCAGTTGTTTGTAATACCATCTTCTGTAAATACAATTGCAAGCTCTAGACCAGTGCTGGCTGGCTATCTCTGTCATCTTTCATTAATACTTGGAATATTTCTGTTGTACGTATTTGTAGAGACGAATGTGCAGGATGAACCCTGATATTTTTTTACAGTGTGAACATGCAGGATGGTCTCAGAAGAGGCCTGCCCTGTTGAGTTCCAACTGTGGGCTAGATATGATGTAAGTAAGGTTAGTTTTTAGATGATACCAAGGACCTGCTCATTTCCAACAGTGTTTACGTGCAAGTACCATGGGCAGTAGCACATTTCTACCTTTTCTTTTTATTTATTTATTTTTTTTAAATTTTATTTTATTGCTTAAAGTATTACAAAGAGTATCACATATGTCTCTCTCCCCCCCCCCATTGGCATTCCCTCCACCTCCCCTACCCCCCAGTGTCTTATTTCCATTGGTTATGCATATATGCATACATACAAGTCCTTTGGTTGATCTCTTACCCCCCACTCCAGTCCCCCAACCCTCCCCAGCCTTCCCGCTGTAGTTTGACAGTCTGTTTGATGCTGCTTTGCCTATGTATCTATTTTTGTTCATCAGTTTTTTAATGGTCTTTATTATCCATAAATGAGTGAAATCATGTGGCATTTTTCGTTCATTAACTGGCTTATTTCACTTAGCATAATGCTGTCCAGTTCCATCCACGCTGCTGCAAATGGTAAGAATTCCTTCTTTTTTGCAGCAGCATAGTATTCCATCATGTAGATGTACCACAGTTTTCTAATCCATTCATCTGCTGATGGGCACTTAGGCTGTTTCCAGGTCTTCACTATGGTAACTTGTTTTGCTATGAACATATGGGTACATATATCCTTTCTGATTGGTGTTTCTGGTTTCTTGGGATATATTCCTCGAAGTGGGATTACTGGGTCAAATTTAACTTTTTGAGGAAACTCCATACTGTCTTCCATAGTGGCTGTATCAGTCTGCATTCTCACCAGCAGTGCAAGAGTGTTCCTTTTTCTCCACATCCTCTCCAGCACTTGTCTTTTGTTTATTTGTTGATGATAGCCATTCTGACAAGTGTGAGATGATACCTCATTGTTGTTTTGATTTGCATCTCTTGGATGATTAGTGACTTGGAGCATGTTTTCATATGTCTCTTGGCTTTCTGAATGTCCTCTTTTGAAAGGTGTCTATTTAGTTCCTTTGCCCATTTTTTGATTGGATTGTTTATCTTCCTTTTGTTAAGTTGTATGAGTTCCCTATAAATGTTGGAGATTAAACCCTTATTGGTGATAACATTGGCGAGTATGTTTCCCCACGCAGTGGGTTTTCTTGTTGTTTTGTTGATGGTTTCTTTTGCTGTGCAGAAGCTTTTTATTTTGATGTAGTCCCATTTGTTTATTTTCTCTTTAGGTTCCAATGCCCTAGGTCTAGGAGCTGTATCAGTGAAGAAATTGCTTCAGCATATGTCTGAGATTTTGTTGCCTTTGGATTCCTCTAGTATTTTTATGATTTCCCGTCTTACACTTAAGTCCTTTATCCATTTTGAGTTTATTTTTGTGTATGGTGTAAGTTGGTGGTCTAGTTTCATTTTATTGCATGTATCTGTTCAATTTTCCCAACACCATTTATTGAAGAGACTGTCTTGACTCCATTGTAAGTTCTTGCCTCCTTCGTCAGATATTAATTGAGCATATTGGTTCAGGTGGATTTCTGGATTCTCTATTCTATTCCATTGATTTGTATGTCTGTTCTTGTGCCAGTGCCAGGCAGTATTGAGAACAGTGGCTTTGTAATACAGCTTGATATCAGGTATTGAGATCCCCATTACTTTGTTCTTCTTTCTCAGGATCGCTGCAGCTATTCGGGGTCTTTTTTATTCCAGATGAATTTTTGGAGAGTTCGTTCTAGGTCTGTGAAATATGCTGTTGGTATTTTAATGGGAAGTGCGTTGAATTTATAGATTGCTTTGGGTAGTATGGACAGTTTAATGATGTTGATTCTACCAATCCATGAACATTGTATGTTCTTCCATCTGTTTATGTCTTCCTCTATCTCTTTTTTCAGCGTCCTGTAGTTTTCTGAGTAGAGGTCTTTTACCTCTTTAGTTAGGTTTATTCCTAGGTATCTTAATTTTTTTGGTGTGATGGTAAATGTGATTGCTTTTTTAGTCTCTCTTTCTGTAAGTTCACTATTGGTGTATAGAAATATGTCTGAGATTTTGTTGCCTTTGGATTCCTCTAGTATTTTTATGATTTCCCGTCTTACACTTAAGTCCTTTATCCATTTTGAGTTTATTTTTGTGTATGGTGTAAGTTGGTGGTCTAGTTTCATTTTATTGCATGTATCTGTTCAATTTTCCCAACACCATTTATTGAAGAGACTATCTTGACTCCATTGTAAGTTCTTGCCTCTTTCGTCAGATATTAATTGAGCATATTGGTTCGGGTGGATTTCTGGATTCTCTATTCTATTCCATTGATTTGTATGTCTGTTCTTGTGCCAGTGCCAGGCAGTATTGAGAACAGTGGCCATAGATTTCTTGGTGTTGATTTTGTATCCTGCTACATTGCCGAATTCATGTATTAAGTCTAACAGTTTTTTGATGGAGTCTTTAGGGTTTTTTTATGTACAATATCATGTCATCTGAGAATAAGGACAGTTTTACTTCTTTTCCAATTTGGATGCCTTTTCTTCTTCTTGTCTAGTCACAATGGGTAATACTACATTTCTACTTTTTTTTTTTTTTTTTTGCCATACTTGACACTGTGCTAACTTGTCATTTCACCTGTGACTTCCTGGCCTTTGACTACCTTCAACTGTGTGGCCTTTTTGCATCACCTGTTCCTCTGCATTGCTCCATCTTCAGTATTCTCTAACATTGACCTGTACATGTGTTATGAGATGCACCTACAAGCTTAAATAGTTCTTGAACATCAGCTACTAATTTATGATTAGTGACTTGAAATAAACACATGAAATAAACTTAATCTGTCACCAATGTACAGGGTGGAGCAAAAATAGGTTTATAATAGTGAGCACCCAAAACACATAGTTTATTGTTTTTAAAAAAGTATTTTAAACATGACTTTTATTGATTCTTTTAGGGAGAATGGGAAGGATGGGGGGAGAGAGAAACATTGCTTTTATTGATTCTTTTAGGGAGAATGGGAACGAAGAGGGGAGAGAAAAACATCTATATGAGAGATATATGTTAATCTGATGCCTCTTGCATGCCCCCTACTGGGGTTTGAGGAAGACATGTTCTAGTGCCTGACCTGTTGTAGTGACCTTTAAGTGTACGGGATGATGCCTAACTGAGTGAGTAACACTAACCAGGGCAGAGTAAATTCTTGTATTATTATTTGTTAATTATTGTATTACTTCCCATACCAACAACTCTAACCCTACTTTTGGCATACCCTATGTTTACCTTCTGCCCTTTTACAAACTCTCTCTCTACCTTCCCCAGTCCTACAAGTAGGCATTGATTTTCCTTCCATTACAACACAGTAGTGCATATTTTTCATAATCTTATAGGCACTAGAAGGTGTGTGCTCTTTAACAAATATTGGTTTCCTTCACCCTACATAGTTATTTTGAGATTCAACACAAATTGTGTACTGTGAATTACTACTTTATGTGTCTATGATTTTGGTTATTTCTAGGTTTGGGGTATTATAGAGAAATCTGCTGGGCATATTGTGTTTAGTTCATTATCTAGATGTATGTTTTACTGATCAAACTGTTGTTGTGTAGGTGAATGTTTTACATTGTAAGATATGTAGAACTGTGATCTAAAATGCTTATTTCCTTTGCATTCCCACCCACCCACAGTAATGAAAATTCCCGTTTTTCTGAAACTCTGCCAGCACATACGATGGTAAATTTTTTTAAACACTAGCCCAATAAATGAGTATAGGATTAGCTCACCTTTGTTTTACTTTCATTTACCTAACAATTTTTGATGGTGAGCATTTGTTTCATACATATATTCACATTGTCTTTATCATATTTGTTAAAATGTCTGCTCAGAATCTTTTAACAATTTTTAAAATGAATTTATTACCTGGAGAGCATTATGCTAAGCAAAATAAGCCAGTCAGAGAAAGATCAGTATCACATGATATCATCATTTGTGGAATATAATGAATAGCATAAACCAGCGGTTCTCAACCTGTGGGTCACGGCCCCTTTGGGGGTTAAACGATCCCTTCACAGGGGTCGTGTAAGACCATTGGAAAACACATATATAATTATATATTGTTTTTGTGATTAATCACTATGCTTTAATCATGTTCAATTTGTAACAATGAAATTGGGGGTCGCCACAACAGGAGGAACTTTATTAAAGGGTCGCGGCATTAGGAAGGTTGAGGACCACTGGCATAAAGTGATGAACAAAAATCGATTCAGAGACAAAAGCATCAAAGAGACCTTCAAACCTCAGAAAAAAGGCATGAGAGGGTGAGCGGGGTTTGGAGGATAAGAGATCAGCCAAAGAACTTGTATGGGTATAAGCATAATCAATGGGCCCAGACAATGCGGGAGTGGAAGCCAGGGTGGGGGAGGAGGGGTTCGGCTGGAGAGGTCAAAGGGTTGAAAATGGGACATAAGTAACTCTTTCAACAATAAGAAATTAAAAATATAAAATGAGCCCTAGCTTGTTTGCCTCAATGGATAGAACGTCAGCCTATGGACTGAAGGGTCCCAGGTTCAATTCAAGTCAAGGGCACATGCCCAGTTGTGGGCTCCATTCCTAGTGGGGTGTGCACAGGAGGCAGGCAATCAATTATTCTCTCTCATCATCGATGTTTCTCTCTCTCTCTCTCTCTCTCTCTCTCTCTCTCTCTCTCTCTCTCTCTATATATATATATATATATATATATATATATATATATATATATATATATATATATACTGAGTGGCCAGATTATTATGACCACGCCATCAGTACTTCATTGACACTTCCAAAAATATTGAATATTGAAAACTTTCTAAGAAAATACTCTCAAGGTATTAGTATTATTATTTGCATAACTAATTCACTTCATTGTACTGATGGGGTGGTCATAATCATTTGGCTGGTCATAATAATCTGAATATATATATATATATATATATATATATATATATATATATATATATAATCCCTATTTCTCTGTCTCAAATCAATATTTGTGTTTTAATCAACTAGTCAGTCCACACACATGTGAACACCAGCACAGCCCAGGGACCTGTGGTGACTAGCAGCCATGGTTCTCTTCAGGGCAGAGCATGCAATGGATGATCCAAAGAACAGTATGGGAGGTGTCCTTTATGTCAGTGTAGCAGGTGGGGGAACCAGGCTGAGCTGCACAGTCACCCACAGGGCATGATGACATCAGTGTGGTCCCTGGGACTAAAACCAGAGCAGCCGGGCACTAACATTGACAGACGAGTGAATGAAAAGGGAGTCCATTTCTGATGGTGTCTTCATGATATGATATGGGAAATTTTAGGATAATTTCTAACAAGATGGGTTGTTGTGGTGCTACATGCGAGGTCCAGAGCTTAGGTGACATATATGTGTCCACCTGTCATTTGTAGTTGAGGGCTGACCCAGTGAACAATAGGAATGAGAGCATACATCAGTGTCACCTGCACTTGAAAATCTCCACCAGCATGGGGAAGGGAGAACAGAGAAGGTTGAGAGAGAAATATATTACAGAGGTGGTGAAGTAGAATTTTAGAAAATAAACTAGTTAGAAAACAACCTGTCCTTGTGATGGCTTATTTATGTCATTTGTGAAGATGTGCCTCTGGGAATGAAGCTGTGAGACAAATGTGGATCAAAGAACTACAGGCAGCAGGTAATGCGAAGTGATGGCCTCAGCAAACTGGGATTGGAGTTGGAAGTGTCATGTGCATTACCATTTTGGTGTCTTTGAAGGACAATTTGGAGGACAACATGGGTATTGCGTGACAAGACCAGTGTCAAGTCACTCACACTCCCTTTATGTGCAACATCTCATCCTACCCTATGTTACTGACAGCCACTGTTATTGAAAAGGGGCAGTCTGACTCTCATTTGAGGTCCAGAGCACAGGTATGTTATAAGTGCTCATCTGCCTTTATTGTTGTGAGAGACACAGCATCAATCTACACTAATAAAAGACAAACATGCCAATTGCCTGTATCTTCGCTATGCCTTAAGCCACGCCCAGCAGTCAATCAGAGTGACTATATGCAAATTAACCAAACAAGATGGTGGCCGGCAGCCACAGAGCTTGAGCAAGCAGGAGGCTTGGTTGCCCCAATGATGGAGGAAGCCAAGCTTCCTGCTTGCCACGGCGGGCTCTGAGCTCCACTCAAAGCAACAAAGTTTCAATTATAGAAGGTAAATAAACCGCAGATACCTGCTTTCAGCTGGCCATGGCCACGGAGCTGGAGTGACCAGGAGGCTTCCCTCCCGCCCACCCTGGCCAGCTCTGAGCTCCTCTCAAAGCTACAAAGTTTCAATTATAGAAGGTAAATAAATCCCAGAATTTAAAAAGAAAAGAAAAGAAGGAGAGACTGGGAGCTTCCATTGCCGGGAGGCTTGGCCAGCCTGGAAACAGCCCTCAGCCCCTCACCCAGACTGGTCAGGCACCCCAGTGGGACTCCCCACCCTAAAGGGGGTGTGGCCAGCCTGAAAACAGCTATCAGCCCCACAACCAGGCTGGCCAGGCACCCCAGTGGGACCCCCACCCTGATCCGGGTCACCTTTCAGGGCAAACCAGCCAGCCCCTACACATGCACCAGGCCTCTATCCTATATAATAAAAGGGTAATATGCAAACTGACCCTAACAGCACAACGACTGGGAATGACTGGTCACTATGACACACACTGACCACCAGGGGGCAGGAGCTGCCCCCTGGAGGTCAGTGCACTCCCACAGTCGGAGCTCTCCTCAGCCACAAGTCAGGCTGACGGCTGCCAGTATAGCGGTGTTGGTAGGAGCCTCTCCCGCTTCCTCAGCAGCGCTAAGGATGTCCAACTGCAGCTTACGCCTGCTCCCTCTGGCAAGTGGACATCCCCCGAGGGCTGTTGGGCTGCCAGAGGGTTGTGTGACTACCAGCTTGGGCCTTCTCCACCAGGGAGTGGGCCTAAGCCAGCAGGTGGACATCCTCCAAGGGGTCCCAGACTGCAAGACAACATACCTGGACTGACAGACAGCCCCCCCCACCCCCCAGTGCACAAATTTTTGTGCACTGGGCCTCTAGTAGGAATATAAGGAGAGATTGACTTTGATGGGACTAATGCCTGCTGTGTTCCCTGATGTGGGGAGTAGAGGAAGCAGATGGATGTGCAGGGTGGGGAGTGTTACAAATTGGCTTCTCAAGAGAGAATCTTATCATGGGATGTACTGTCCTCATTATGACAGGATATGAACTTTGAGGACGTGGCCATTGCGTTCGCTCAGGAGGAGTGGGAGATCCTTGATGAGGCTCAGAGATGTCTGTACTGTGATGTGATGCTGGAAGTGTTTTCATTTGTATCATTCATAGGTAAGACCTTCATCTCTCCTAGTGTCCTGAAGTGATGCCCACTCTTTATTTATTCTCCAGACATAGCACTCTCTCTCTCAAAGCAAGACCATGGGCTCTGCTAATTTCCCCCACTGTCTTGTGAAATGGGCTGTGGCTGCCAGTGCTGAGCTCTCAGAGAGCCCTGAGCAATAGACTCCACAAACTTCCCTGACACCAGTTGCCTCAGAAACTGCAGGAAGTGTCTGGGTGTCAGCAATCTTACAGACAGCCTAATGGGTCCCTCCTGTTCTTCCTCACCCAGGAAGGGTGACTATTTCCAGATCCATGGCTTCCACTTCTGCACCTTTCCTGTAGATAAGGACCTTGGTGAATGCCTGTGCCAGGTATCTTCTTTATATACATGAACCAGGGGCTGTTTTTGTAAGACGCTCCTTCCATTGTTGTTTGTAATATTACCTTCTGTGAATACTATTCAAGCGGAATGCTATGGGCAAGTGATGGCTGCTCACCTCTGTTGTCTTTCATTCATACTTGGAATATTTAGTTTGTACGTATTTCTAGAGAAGGAGGTGCAGGGAGAACCTTGGGTTTCTGCAGGGTGAACGTACAGGATGGTCCTAGAGGAAGCCTGGCCTGGCTGAGTGGCAGCTCGGGGGAGCTATGACATAAGGATGGTGTTCAGATTGTACCAGGAACCTGCTCCTGTCTAATGATGTTTGGTGCAAGTTCCAATGGCCACCCCTCATTTATACATTTCCTTTTCCATATTTGGCACTTTGCTGGCTTCTCATTTCATCAATGACTTTCTATTTTTGGCTATCTTTGCCTTTGTGTCCTTTTTACATCACCTATTCCTTTGCACATCTCTTTCTGCAGTATTTTACAACATGGACCTATGCAAGTGTTATAAGGAGCACATACACTGAGTGGCCAGATTATTATGACCACCCCATCAGTACTTCCTTGACACTTCTAAAATACTGAATATTGAAAACTTCCTAAGCAAATACTCTCAAGGTTTTTATTATTATTATTATTATTATTTGCATAACTAATTCATTTCATTGTACTGATGCGGTGCTCATAATAATCTGGCTGGTCATAATAATCTGGCCACTCAGTGTACATGCTTAACTACCCCTAAAATACCAGCTACTTGTTTATTGAATTTTACTTGGAATGAGATGTAACCAACCTTCTGCATAGCTTGCCCATGTCACCAGCAAAGAAGATCTGCTGCAGTGATGGCAAACCTTTTGAGCTCGGCGTGTCAGCATTTGGAAAAACCCTAACTTAACTCTGGTGCCTTGTCACAAATAGAAATTTTTTTATATTTGCAACCATAGTAAAACAAAGATTTATATTTTTGATATTTATTTTATATATTTAAATGCCATTCAACAAAGAAAAATCAACCAAAAGAATGAGTTCGCGTGTCAACTTTGACACGCATGTCATAAGTTCACCATCACTGATCTACTGAATGCTGTTAGCAGCAGAATGAGCTGGTCAGGCCACTTCTCTTCCATGTGGTGCTTGTCATGTTTTGCTCTATTTCTGTTGAAGTCTCCCTTGTTTTGTGATCTTCAGTGCTCAAGAACTTCACTGTGACCTCTTACTAATCCATCTTACTAATCCGTATTTTCAGCCAATTGCATGAAACCAATGTAGTATGTGCAACCCACTTTTATGATGGGACTTCCCCCTGTCACCAGAGTCATTCATTTCCTCATCATTCCTCTGTTTTCAGGTCCTTGGCGTAAGATGGATGATGTGAAGGCCTATTCTGAGCACAGTGTATCTGTAGGAGATTCTCAGGTCAGGGCTTCCAAGACAGCCGCAGCCACCCAGAGGACCCATCTGTGTAAGCCGTGCTTCTCAGTGTTAAAAGATATTTTGCACCTGAGTGAGTTACAAGTGGTTTACTTTGAGAAGAACGTGTTCTTAAGTGATGCATGTTTGAGAGACTTGTGTTTCAGTTCAAACCCTCACCAGCAACAGAAGGATGCCAGTGGAGAGAAGCCCTGGAAAGAACATATGGATTGTACCTTGCCTGTGACCAGTTGCTGCTTCTACTTATCCGAGGTGCCTGCAACTAGGACGGAGGTTGGGGAAGACTCCCCAGCCATCTTAGGGCTTCTCCAGCACCAGGCCACTCTTAACACTATGGAGCCACACAGTAACAATGAGATTTCACAGGAATGTCTCAGTGGAAAAAGACATCACCAGTGGGTTGAATGTGAAAGAGCTGACAGCAAGAAACAGAAAGTTGCTTATCAGAAAGGTCTCTGCTCTGGAGATATGATTTATGAGTATAATAAATGTGGGGAAGTGTGTAGACAAATGTTTAACCACCCTCCACATGGGAGAGTTCACCCTGGAGAAAAGCCCTATGAGTGTACTGATTGTGGGAAGGTCTTCAGTGAAAGCACTACTCTCATTAAACACAACAGAGTTCACATTAGAGAAAAGTGGTATGAGTGTATTGACTGTGGGAAATCCTTCAGTAAAAGGTCTAACTTCACTAGACACCACAAAGTTCACACTGGAGAAAAGCCATATGAGTGTAGTGAATGTGGGAAGCATTTCAGTGAAAGGGCTGCCCTCACCAGACACCACAGAGTTCACACTGGAGAAAAGCCATATGAGTGTAGTGAATGTGGGAAGCATTTCAGTGAAAGGGCTTCCCTCACTAGACACCACAGAGTTCACACTGGAGAAAAGCCATATGAGTGTAGTGAATGTGGCAAGTATTTCAGAAAAAAGGCTACCCTCACTACACACCACAGAGTTCACACTGGAGAAAAGCCATATGAGTGTAGTGAATGTGGGAAGCATTTCACTGAAAGGGCTGCCCTCACTAAACACCACAGAGTTCACACTGGAAAAAATCCATATGTGTGTATTGAATGTGGGAAGCATTTCACCGAAAGGGCTGCCCTCACTAAACACCACAGAGTTCACACTGGAGAAAAGCCATATGAGTGTAGTGAATGTGGCAAGTCCTTCAGTCAAAGGTCTCACCTCTCTATACACCACAGAGTTCACACTGGAGAAAAACCATATGAGTGTAGTGAATGCGGCAAGCATTTCAGAAAAAAGGCTACCCTCACTACACACCACAGAGTTCACACTGGAGAAAAGCCATATGAGTGTAGTGACTGTGGGAAGTCCTTCAGTCAAAGGTCTGAGTTTACTAAACACCTCAGAGTTCACACTGGAGAAAAGCCATATGAGTGTAGTGAATGTGGGAAGCATTTCAGTGAAAGGGCTGCCCTCACTAGACACCACAGAGTTCACACTGGAGAAAAGCCATATGAGTGTAGTGAATGTGGCAAGTCCTTCAGTCAAAGGTCTCACCTCACTATACACCACAGAGTTCACACTGGAGAAAAGCCATATGAGTGTAGTGAATGTGGGAAGCATTTCAGAGAAAAGGCTGCCCTCTCTATACACCAAAGAGTTCACACTGGAGAAAAGCCATATGAGTGTAGTGACTGTGGGAAGCATTTCAGACAAAAGGCTACCCTCACTAACCACCTCAGAGTTCACACTGGAGAAAAGCCATATGAGTGTAGTGAATGTGGGAAGCATTTCAGAGAAAAGGCTGCCCTCTCTATACACCAAAGAGTTCACACTGGAGAAAAGCCATATGAGTGTAGTGACTGTGGGAAGCATTTCAGACAAAAGGCTACCCTCACTAACCACCACAGAGTTCACACTGGAGTAAAGCCATATGAGTGTAGTGAATGTGGGAAGCATTTCAGTGAAAGGTCTACCCTCACTAAACACCACAGAGTTCACACTGGATAAAAGCCATATGAGTGTAGTGAATGTGGGAAATCCTTTAGTGAAAGCTCTATCCCCAGTGAAGACAAGAGAGTTCACACTGGTGAGTGTAGTGAGTATGGGATTCCTTTTTAGCTACAACCATAACCTGGTTAGACTCCTAAAATTTCACACTGGAGAAAAGATGTAAATGTGCAGGGAATGTTTTATTTTTCTCACTAATAATAAGAACACTTAAAGGGCTCTATGGGACCCATTTACATGAATGTAAACCCCTTTAATGAGAACATACACTCTTCTAGATTCATCATAAATTTGAGGTACAAGTGAGACTTGAAGGAGCTGTGTTGTACTTGCTAACATGTCCAGACCTACAACCCAAATGATGTCACTGTGAGTGTTTATCGCTGAAGAGATTTCACAGCTAACACCTGGCTCACCTGAGGAGTGTGCATCGGTCACATTCCCTGGGTGCTCAGGGGAATGTATTCTGTGTTCTCGCTTCTGCTTGAGGTAATTATGGTTCCTCCAAGCTCTTGGCAGTATCTTCATTCATTTCTCTATGACTAGAAAATGGACCTGACCCAGGATTCATCCAGAGCACCTGTTCTCAGCTTAGAAGTGCTACCTCTTTCAGAGACATAGTGGTACTCACATTATGCTTTGATAAATTTTGAGGGTTTCTTATTCACCAACCTGCAAACTCAGGTCTCTTCTGCTCTGGTTTATGATCTTTTTTCTAAAGGTGTTTTTATATTTGTGTTGTTATATATTAGTGCATTATTTTCAACACCAACTACTCTAAACCTAAACTTGCCACACGCTGTATTTACCTCCATTCATTTTGTAATATTTCTGCTTCCCCAACCCTCCATGCAGACATTGATTTACCTTCCTTTACAATAGAGTAGTTCATATTTTTCATAATTTTATTGGCATTATAAGGTGAATTCTCTTTAACAAACACTGGCTTCCTTCATGCTACACAGATGGTTTGAGATTTAACACTAACGCTTATATAAATAGTTAATTTTTTATTTCTAGAAAACATTGTATTCTATGGATAACCACTTTTACTACTGAGCTGCCTATAATTTCAGTTATTTCTACGTTTGGGGTTTTATTAATAAAACAGCTCAGAATATTGTATTCCATTCTTTCTACAGATGTATGTCTTATCAAACTGTTCCAGTGTCAGTGAATGTGGTACATTTCAACATATGTGGAACTGTGACCTAAAATGATCAATCACTTTGCCTTCCCACCCACCCAGAAAATTCTATGCAACTCTGCCAGCACATGCAAAGGTTAATCTTTTTAAGTACTAGCCCCATCAATGAGTGTACTGTTAACTCGCTTTTGTTTTAACTTCATTTCCATGAAAATGTTTGATGGTGATCATTTCTTCCTGTATTTCTTTCACTGTCTTCATCTTCTTTGTTAAAATGCTCAGGATTTTTTGTTTACTTTTAAAGTTAATTTATTATTCTATTCTAACCAATAGGAGGGCGGTTCAGCCTCTAGGACATCTGTTTGAATTTCACTCAGTCCTCAGATACTCGACTGATTTTTTGGCCATATGGAATTCTTGGTTTTTGAATTCTATAAGCAAAATGGTTTTTCTCAATTTTTACCCTATGTACAATTTATAGTCCACTTGTACATTACACTTACACATTTAATCTGCATTGTTAATTTTCCACCAGTGTTCTTTAAGTTTAAGCATTTAGTTATACATTAAAGTCTAGGTTTGTAGTAGTTGAAAACTTCCCTGGTGTAAATATCACCACCACATTCAAACTGCCAAAATGATGGCATTGAAAATGGACATAAGATACTTCAGTAGTATATAATTATATTTTACTAGTGACTGGGTGTATGGACTTGTGCACATTGAAAGGAAATTAATTAGAAAATGACAAGTGGTGTGGGACTGGCTGAGATGGGTCCCTCACACCCTAGTGCAAACCTCCCCCAGTCCCTTCCCTTTAGGCCGCACCTGGGGCAGCGCCTTGGCTTTAAGGGTGCCTGTGGAGTGAGTGGGATTCCTCTGGCAGGTGAGGTCCTGCAGCCTGGCCTGCAGGGAATCAGGCGAAACCAGTTCTCCGATATCTGCTGAGGGGTCCTGGATTATGAGTGGGCAGTTGTCAGGTGACACAACCCAGATTCAGGCTCCCTCCTCTCTGGTTCCGGGATGTGTGACCCGAGAATCACCGTTGCCTTCCATCACTCTCTCTCATCCCAGTGGTTCTGGTATCTATCTATTCTCAGATACTTTAGTGACTAAGTTTACTAAAAACCCCCGATAAGTTTCTCCCTGGCCAGAGAGCTCAGTTGATTAAAGCATCATCTCAATAGAGCCAAGGTTGTGGGTTCCATCCTCAGTCAGTCTCCATGCAAGAATCAAACAATGTGCTGCCCCCGAGACGTAGCCGCTGGTTCCAGAGCCAGAGGCGCCACCAGGGATTATTGGACCCAGCAGATCGTCCCTGGATCCAGGCTGAACAATCTGCATTTCCATCTTAACCGCGGGAAGAAAGGGTAGCTGGTCGGTGGCATTCCTGCCCACGGACACGATGCTTTCCAAGCTAGCTCGTCTGCAGACTGTGGCGGGGCTTTGCCCGGGCGCCCACACGCCAGTGGCTTCTGCTACATCCGTGGCGACTAAGAAGATGGTCCAAGGCTGTCTATGATCTGATGACGATTTTGAATGGGAAGCCAAGTATGGCGCTCACAACTAAAGGGTGTCCCAAAATTCACGCAAGAAGTAATTTTGATAGAAAACAGAGGTTTATAATTAGAAATTGTAAATTTTTTATTGATTCATAAAGTATACAGTATAGGGTTATGTATGGAATAGCACATCGGGTAAATGGCCTCCACGGCTTTGCTGGCACATATGCAAAGCCATGGTCTTCATTGGTCTTCATTGTCCCTGCTCCTGAGCCATAATTGGTACTTGGTAATGCTTATGAAATTGAAGGGATTGAAATCAAAGGGCAACAGATATTAGAATCTGATTCAATAAACCAAGTAAAATTAGGCTTTTATTTTTTTGTTGTTAATGCTCATGCAAAATTCAAATCTTGCGTGAACTTTGGGACATCCTTTACCACCCCTTGCCGCTCACCCTGGAGAGAGGGACAGGTATTTCCCTGTGGGATGCGGAAGGCAGGAAATGCTTTGATTTCCTGAGTGCGCACAGCGCCGTCAACCAAGGGCATTGCCACCCCAAGATCGTGGATGCCCTGAAGAGCCAGGAGGAGAAGCTGACACCGACCTCGCAGGCCTCCTACAACAACGTGCCGGGCGAGGACGTGGAGAAAGTCACGAAGCTCTTCAACTACCACAAATTTTTATGCACCGGGCCTCTAGTTTTATTTATAAAACCCCAAACGTGAACATAAACAAAACCATAGACAGATCAAAGGATAAGTGGATAATCCAAATAATACAATATTTCTTAGCAACAAAAAATTAACTATTTACATAAATATCATTGTTGAATCTCAAAATAACTGTGCAGCATGAAGGATGCCACACTGTCTCTTATCCATAGATTGGGTATCAAAAACATAGGTTAGAGAGGGATGTTGGCCATAAAGAGAGCGTGAGTGATTTGATACTGGTCTTCTCAGGAAATTGCCTTGTAGTCCCTCCAATTGTTCCTCTATGACACCAAAATCATGGCATCACACTTCATCAGCTTGATCCCATTCCCAAGGTGCAGAGGTCATCAGTTTTCACCATCTGCTGCACATAGTTCTTTGAACAACACCTCTCTCACACAGCGTCATTCCCATAGGCACAACTTCAAACGTAATGCAAATTTTCCATGGTGTGGATAAATTATTTCCTAATCACCTTCTTTTCCAAAATTATAGTTCACCATCTCCATAACCTCTTTCTCTCTTACCCTTCTTCCTTACCCATGCCAGTGGAAATTGACAAGCCTGGGTAACACTGATGAATGCTACCTCATTCCCATCAACCAGTGTGTGACTCCCAACAACATAAGGCAGGTGGTTAGTTAAATGGCACCTAAGCTCTTACCCTAGCATGTAGCACCTAAACCGTTTCTTTACAGGCAATTACCCTAACATTCACTGTATGGTTACATCCAGGGACCACCAGAAATAGACTCTTCCTTCATTCACTCTTATGTCAATGTCATGGCTCTGTGGCCATGAATTCACTCCAAGTGCATGTCACTCTTTCTACCACACCTCTCTCAAACCTGCACTTCCACAGCCCCAGTCCCCATACTCATCACCTGGCCTTTTACTTATTACTCAGCATGTGTGGTCCAGAGGACAGTTGCCAAATTGAATCACAATCAAATACTGCCTAGACTCTGATAGTACACACTCATAGAGGCAGCCTTGAGCCCTGCTATGTAGGCCTCTCTGCATGACTGTTTTTTTTCCCTTCAACCTCAACTATTAAGAACAATCAGATCTCAGATATCCATAGCCCACCTCCTATTATGCTGCACTTGATGTCCCTTCGCTAGTCACAGCCAACATCTCTCCCTTAACCTTCACCCAAGTTCTAGCTCCGATGGCTCTCTGCACCATGCCCAGTGAGTCTCACAGATGACCACTCACGCCTCTTAACTAATCCACAAGGCTAACTGCAACTCCCCACGGCCAGGCCACACCAAGGGTCACAACAAAATCCTGGTGAGAGTTTAGAAAAGTTGTTATGTACCAGCCCTAGCCTCATCTTGTTTGAATTTCCCGTTGGCCTCCAATTAATCGCAGGTCCACTCAACTTTTAAAGGCCTTGACCACTGCAAAACCATTATCTCTCCCCCACACTCTATATGACAACTTCTGTCCCAATGCTGTGTTGTGACAAGCCGCTCCCACAAACAGTGGCCCCAGCAAGAAAACCAGTCCTCAGGCTCACACTTTCCCTTCTGAGCTACTACTACCATTACCAACCTGACCATGATTCCCTGTATTAAAGTGATCTACAGTCCTGGCTGATGTGTCTCAGTTGGTTGAGCATAGACCCATGCACTGGTGAGGTCACATGCCTGGGTTGTGGGCTGGATCCACAGTAGGGATTGTGCAGGTGGCTACCAATCCTTGTTTTTTGCTCATCCTGTTTCTCTGTCTCTCTCCCTCTCCCTTCCTCTCTACATCTAATATATATATATATATATTTTTTTTTTAAATATACCTGTGGGCTCCTGATTCATCTCGCTTTTTACTCCAAGCCTCTGCACATTCTGGAACCTGTCTGGAGGATCTTGCCTTCATTACACTGGTTGCCAAAAACAAGGTCCACATCATGAAGCCCTAGTCCTGGCCTTAAGAGGCTGGGCTTAGTGTCTGTTCAAAGTCCCCAGGTCTAAGGGATAAAAGAGCAGCTGACACTCCCAGGACTCTACTATCTCCGAGGCCACAAGTGTGTGAGGCCATGAAATAAGCTCCACAAACCCGTACACCTAATCGACTCTGCATTTGCAGGAATTTGTGGAAAGAAAATGGTCGGTTGAGAGCCTGGCAACCACCAGGCTCTGTGGCAACGGTTCTCAACCTGTGGGTCGCGACCCCTTTGGGGGTTGAACGACCCTTTCACAGGGGTCGCCTAAGACCATCGGAAAACACATATATAATTACATATTGTTTTTCTGATTAATCACTATGCTTTAATTATGTTCAATTTGTACTGAAAGGACAAAGCAGGACTGATGGCTGTGTCCTTAACCCCTCTTCCAAGAAAAAGCCACAGGGTGTATCAGTCACTCAGCCTGCCCTTATCTCGGCCAATGGGAAAGCGGGGGAAACTAGCCCAAGGCCAAAAGTATGCTGGCCACCCCCCCTGTCTTTGTGTAACCAGACCCCAGCTGCACCCTGCCCCAACCCCCGACCCCAAGCCCTATAAATTCTTTGTTCTCTTGGAACTCGGGGCTCTCTCTTGCATCCAGTAATGGAGACAAGGGGGGGACCAAGCAAGCTTGTATAAAAGGGCCCTCTGCTTTTGCATCGGACTGACTGGCTCCCTGGTGTGGTTTTATTGGGGATCTTGAAATCTGGGCATAACATTTTGGGGGCTCGTCCAGGATCCCCAACACCATCGAGGGACCCCCAGTCCGGAGGGCCTGACTGACCGCGGTAGGTGTTTGTGTGTCGTTGTATGTTTTGTATCTGTCCAGTGTGAGCTCACTTCTGAAATCTGTAATCGTAATCGCCTGCATGGTCTAAGGTGGACGCACTGGGGGTCCATGGGCGGGAGGCGTTGGGGGACGCCTCGATCCTCCATCTGAAGGGGGGCATTTTTGCTTCCGCAGAGTCGGAAGGTCTGTAGGAACCCCTCAATCTGAGAAAAGGCGGGTCGCTCCCGCTGGTTGGTGCGCAGCCAACGTCTAGCTTTCGTTTTTTTTGCTTCCATGGAGTTGGAAGGCTGTACTTCTTTGGGCCCTTTAGTTGTTTGTGTTTCCGTTTTATTTTGTGGACTTGCTGGATGGACATTATGGTGGACTCAGACTGCTCCTTTGGGTATTGTGATTGATCATTTCAAGGAGATTGGGGGAGGCTTTAGAGCTCCCTCAGGGGTTGGGAAGTTGTTAAGAAATTGAATGGATTGTTTAAACCCTGAATGTCTGGTGAAAGTGTGTGAGTGTGGAGGGAGCGGGACTGCCTTCCCCCCTCCTTTGTGTGGCGTTTGGGTGGCCGTTTGAATGAAAATCTATGAAAACAGGTCACTCCCTCCCTTGTCTGTTTCTTGTCACTGATCATCATGAGGTCGGGACAAAGTTTGTTTGTGTGGGACTAGCCAATTTACTACAGAGAAGGGAGACTGGAACTGGTCTGTGTAAAGCGAAAGCTACTTTATGCTGTCTGGCTGTGCACAGAAAAAAAAAACAAAAACAAAAAAAACACAAAACAAAACAAAAACAAAACCCCCTGCTTTAAGGAAAAGACAGTAAAAAACTTTTAATTGCTTTACTCTGAGGTATAATTTTGCTGTATCAGGTTAAAAGTTTAAAAATCTAGAATTAATTTAAAGGTATAAAATTGCAACCCAAAAAAGTTTAACAAAGGCTGGCTAGATTCCAAGATTGCTTAGTTCTTAGATGCTTATAAAAGAGCAAGAGAAAAGTCTTTTCAAGTTAACTGTTTGCTTAGCAAATTAACAAGATAGTAAATTTCAAAGAACTTGTTATTTATGGTTTTACAGCTCTGCAGGTTGGAAAAATTTACTGCCTGTGATTGTGTTTTATTTAACTTGCTGTTTTCAATTATTTATTAGAATCCTTATAGAAAACATAACCTGGTCTTTCCCTTCCTCTCTAATCCTGATTCTGAAAGCATCTGTAACTGGATTTCAGATAGTCTCCAGGCTTTTTGTCTGGAAGAAACCTCCCTATACACCCGTTACCTTTCAAGGCTGACTCTGTGAAGAAAAGCAATCAGCCTGGGCTGAGACAAGGGGGGTGGGGGAGGAACAAAGCCGAAGTCTGCAGCCACCCTGGTGATTTAGAACTGTTTGCCAGGCAGACTCAGCCTCTGAGAGCCAGGTCAAAGAAGGGGGGCTGGATGCCTGAGCTGAGCTGCTACGACCCTAAGAGAAGAGGCAGCAGCAAGCAAAATAGAAAAAAGCTGCAGATAGAGCTAGCAAAAGCTCCCTGTTTGCAAATGTACTGGAAGGGTTTAGTACCTGTTGCTACTGGAAGAGGAGGGGCTAATATCCCCTTCCAGTGCACTCCCTTGGTAAAGGCCTAATTGCTGCTCTGCCACAAAGGGAACTGGTAAAAAGGCAAAAAGCAGGGCCCTAAGGGTTAACAAAACGGCACTCTCCCTGGACCTGGGAGCCATCGGGACTTTGAAATTCTCCAAGAGAGGAGAAGTCTGACTCAGAGACTGGCCGAAACCTCGTTGGGTTAGAAAAACCGAAGGCTGCATATTAAACTTACAGACTGCAGTTTGCTGGGCAGAGGTCCAAGCCCAGTTATATAGGGGTTAAGCTACCTGTGTACAGCAAAACAACTTTCTCCTGTGCCAGAATACATATTAAGAAAATTAAATGCATGATAGACCAGTAAGCTGGGACAAGTAAAATAGGGAAACTAAGCAGAAATCCTATCTTCCCTAAACCAATGACACTTGGGAGTGAATGCTTTGCATTTGCCTCCCTAAAACAAAGGTTAAATCGTTTATGTCAATCTGATTAATGTCATTTGTTGTCCACACCCAGGGACAAATGAAGTTAAAAAATAAGCCTTATTTTAAAAATGTATATTAAGAAATTTTAAAATTGCTCAAACCTCGCTGCCTTGGGTCCAGTTCTACATGTGTAAGAAGGGACAGAGTAAGGTTTAATAGCAGGAGTAAAAAGGCAGGCAGGGCAGAAATAGGCCAGAAGAAGCCGGCAAGACCATCCAAACCACCCAGCCACTATTGGCCAGAGCTGAGCTGCCAACATACATTCAAACCTGCAAAAGAATCAAAGGTCAATATAACATATCAATACAATGAAACATAATATTGGCATCATGGCCGCTTCAGGCAGCCAAATCTTCTGCTACAACAGCTGACTCTGACTAGGACAGACTGGGCTTTTTCCAACTGAGCCCCCATGAGCCGATGGTCAAAATGAAGATCGGGGGCCAGATTGGGAACTTTATGATTGATACAGCAGCAGAGCACTTGGCAGTTACTCAGAAGGTAACTCCCCTCACCATTATTGGAGCTACCGGTACCACAGCTGCAGACTGTTCTGCCGCCCCCGCCGATGTCAGTTAGGCGGCCATCAGGTGGTTCATGAATTCCTATATTTACCAGTTGACCTGGTCTCTCTAATGGACAGAGACCTTTTAGCCAAAACGAAAGCAGAAACCACTTTTGCCCCAGATGGCTCAGCACAGCCTTACCTAGGTGAAAAAACCTCTCCAATGATCCTGTCCTTAGCAGTGCCGAGAGAGAAAGAATGGAGACTTTATACCCCCCAGCCAAAGGCCCCCATATCTGTTCTTGTCAGGCCCCCATCAGGGGACTTGGGCAGTGTTCCTGTTATCTGCCAAAATTCCCAAGACTGTAAAAGTACTTGTTCACTGAAAAGGTATAAAAATAAATGTTTATTTGATATTTATATATCTACTTAGGTATAAATATTTGTAAGATAAATAAAACCCCCGGTTAGTTTCCTGGTGTATTCTGAAGCAGCCCATTCAGTCTTGACAGAGCTAATGGGACCAGTAACATCTAAAAAGACACTAGTTCTAAGAGCCACCGGACAAACTGCCTTTTTCCTTGGACATCAAAAAGGACTGTGGATCTCAGAAAGAACATGGTAACTCATTCGTTTCTGGTCATGCCAGAATGCCTGTACCCCTTACTTGGACGTGATCTCTTAGAGAAATTACAAGCTACCCATAAGCTTGTTCGAAATGCCCTGCCAGTGCCACCTCAGACTCTGTACATCCTTTCCAGCCTGGGGACTCGGTGTGGGTAAAGAAATTCACAACCCCAGGACTCATCCCAACTTGAAAAAGACTATACTTGCAGAAAATTGTATAATAGACTCAGATGATGCTTGCATCTTCATAGACATGGCTTCAGAAAGACAAGGACGATTTTACCTTATATAGAAAGGTCAAAGAGTGGACTTTAGTCACCTCCCTAAATAGTAGCAGAAGATTTGGCTGCCTGAAGTGGCCATGATGCCAATATTATGTTTCATTGTATTGATATGTTATATTGACCTTTGATTCTTTTGCAGGTTTGAATGTATGTTGGCTGTCCTGGAAGGGGACTGTGTGGGGTGACCCCCAAAAGTAAAGGGTGTCTAGCTGCCAAGAGGGCAGGTGCCCAACTGGGCAGGGAAGGGTGCCCATCAGGTTTTGGTCACTGTTAAGAGACAGTTGACAATTGGCAGCCTGTGTACTGCTTGCAGGCCTGCGTGACCATGCCCATGTCAGGGGTAGTAAGCTGGAAAAGGCCTGTTTAAAATGCATAGAAAGAAGATTTAATGCCAACAATTACTGTTTTGTTATAACTCTGAAAAATAATTGGCAAGGAAATCAGAAGATCTTAGAGCAGATCAGTATGTTTTTCTCCTTATATAATTCCTCTGAAATTTGGCAATGCTAAATAAGTCATGGCAATACATTTCTTTGCATGAAATCAATAAGACCGGTTTTCAATAGTAATTCTATTAACCGGAAACTTTGACTGGAGTATCAGGTTTTAAAGAGCCCTGTCTGAGCTCTAAAGACTTAAAGCCAGTAAGAATGCCACGAAGAAAGCCTGGTATCCTGCTTGGGAGCCCTGAAGATGGCTGGTGCTGGAGAGTCAGGCCCATGCCCTACCGTCACTGGCGGTTGGTAAGAGTAGAAGGGGAGCAGTAAAGATGCCTCTGCATCCCTGCGGAACCCCCACACACTGGGCCGCAACGAGTAGGAGGGCTACTGAGATGGGCCTTAAAGCCTGGAGCGTGGGCTCAGGTGGAGTTGCTACAGGTGAGGGATTCACCTAACTCAGCAGATACTGCAGGCAGGCCTGATGGCAGCTGGATGGCTTGGCTTCCTGGCCCTATGGGGCACATTAAGGTCCAACCATGAAATTCCAGCAAAGGTAATCAGTTACCATTCTTGTTGTGTTTATGCAAACATCAGGACAGTAAATAAATTAATCTTGATTTGGCTTTTTAATAGCCATGGAGAAATTTTAAGAAGAAAAATCCTATTTCAATAGAAGTTGTTAAAGCTAAAATGGTTTCTTTCCCTTCCACCGGACCATTTGTTAAGCTTATAAAATAGTTCAGTTGATAGTTCTGTGTGCCCAGTACGGGCCTCTAGCAATGGTGGAATAGAAATGCAGTCCGTCGCATAATTGAGCCGGAAGTTCCAAGACAAGAGGGGAATGAAAGGACAAAGCGGGACTGATGGCTGTGTCCTTAACCCCTCTTCCAAGAAAAAGCCGCAGGGTGTATCAGTCACTCAGCCTGCCCTTATCTCAGCCAATGGAAAGCGGGGGAAACTAGCCCAAGGCCAAAAGTATGCTGGCCACCCCCCCTGTCTTTGTGTAACCAGACCCCAGCTGCACCCTGTCCCAACCCCCGACCCCAAGCCCTATAAATTCTTTGTTCTCTTGGAACTCGGGGCTCTCTCTTGCATCCAGTAATGGAGACAAGGGGGGGACCAAGCAAGCTTGTATAAAAGGACCCTCTGCTTTTGCATCGGACTGACTGGCTCCCTGATGTGGTTTTATTGGGGATCTTGAAATCTAGGCATAACAGTACCAATGAAATTGGGGGTCACCACAACATGAGGAACTGTATTAAAGGGTCGCGGCATTAGGAAGGTTGAGAACCACTGCTTTAGACCCCAAACAGGCCCAGATTTCCGAATCCTCCCTGCTCAGTTGCACCATCACGTCCTGACAAGGCGGCCCTGCAGCCTTTCACCCTCTTTCCCCATCAGCCCTGTGTCACCCACGAGGGACTCACCATTCTGCGCGCTGGGACCTGGGCGGCGGGACCTGAGAGGCCGGTCCCCAAGGCTGGAGGGTGAAATGGGGTCAGGCTGCGGGGACGCTGTGAGCAGAGAGGAGTCCGGGAGGCACGGGGACCCCAACCTCGGGCTGTTGGGCTCAAGGAGCCTCAGACACACCCCGCACAGCAGGCTCGCTGACTCCCAGGACTCCTCCTCCTCACGACCAGCGCCCTGAAGCCTGTGAGTTTGTGAACAAAGACCTAAGAGGTTAAAATGACCACCAGGAGGAGGAAGGTGGGAGTCCCGCCCTAACCGGATGCGCAGACACCAAAATGCCCTTTAGCTCCGCCTACATGAATGCAGTTCCTTCTGGGTAATGTAGTTTTCTCCACTGCCCTGGGCATCCCAGCCAATAGGTGAATAAAGGTGTTGTGGCCCAGCAAGTGATGCCTGGGGAGGGACTAGATGGGACCAGAGCCCTGGCTAACTGGAGCAGTCTGACAGATCTCTGAGGGGAAGAAGGTGGGAGGAATGCAAGAGATCCACCAAAGAATATACACAGAGGGGGGAAATGGGAGACATCGATAATACTATCAACAATAAAAGATATATGCATTTTTGAAAATTTTAAAATAATACAACCCAGCTGGTGTATCTATCTCAGTGGTTGAGACTTGACCTATGAACCAGGAGGTCATGGTTCTTTTCATTTTATTCTTTTTTTAAAAAATAATTTGTTGTTTAAAGTATTACATATAGTATTACATATAACTCCCTTTCCCCCCATGGAGTTCTGCCCAGCCACCCCCATGCCTCAGCACATGCCCTTAACCCCCATAGTGTCTGTGTCCATTGGGTACACTTATATGAATGCATATAAATCCTTTGGTTGATCCCTTAACCCCTCCTTCCCCTGACTTCCTCTGATGTTCTGAAGTTTGACAGTCTGTTGGAGGCTGGCGTTGGGATTTAAAAGATGATTTCTTTTTTTTTTTAATTAAATCTTTATTGTTCAGATTATTACATTTGTTCCTCTTTTTCCCCCCCATAACTCCCCTCCTCCCAGTTCCCGCCCCACCCTCCACCCTCACTCCCCACCCACTGTCCTCTTCCATAGGTGCACGATTTTTGTCCAGTCTCTTCCCGCATCTCCCACACACCTTTCCCCCCCAAGAATAGTCAGTCCATTCCCTTTCTATGTCCCTGATTCGATTATGATCACCAGATTATTTATTCACTTGGTTCTTAGATTCACTTGTTGATAGATGCATATTTGTTGTTCATAATTTGTATCTTTACCTTTTTCTTCTTCTTCCTCTTCTTAAAGGATACCTTTCAGCATTTCATATAATACTGGTTTGGTGGTGATGAACTCCTTTAGCTTTTCCTTATCTGTGAAGCTCTTTACCTGACCTTCCGTTCTGAATTATAGCTTTGCTGGATAAAGTAATCTTGGTTGTAGGTTCTTGGTATTCATCACTTTGAATATTTCTTGCCATTCCCTTCTGGCCTGCAAGGTTTCTGTTGAGAAATCAGCTGACAGTCGTATGGGTATTCCCTTGTAGGTAACTTGGTTTCTTTCTCTTGCTGCTTTTAAGATTCTCTCTTTGTCTTTTGCTCTTGGCATTTTAATTATGATGTGTCTTGGTGTGGTCCTCTTTGGATTCCTTTTGTTTGGGGTTCTCTGTGCTTCCTGGACCTGTAAGTCCATTTCTTTCACCAGGTGGGGGAAGTTTTCTGTCATTATTTCTTCAAATAGGTTTTCAATAGCTTTCTCTCTCTCATCTTCTGGCACCCCTATAATTCTGATGTTGGTACGCTTGAAGCTGTCCCAGAGGCTCCTTACACTATCTTCGTATTTTCGGATTCTTTTTTCATTTTGCTTTTCCAGTTGGGTGTTTTTTGCTTCTTCGTGTTTTGAATCTTTGACTTGATTCTTGCGCTCCTCTGGTCTGCTGTTGGGTGTCTGTATAATATTCTTTATTTCAGTCAGTGTATGCTTAATTTCTAGTTGGTTCTTTATCACAGCATCGAGGGTCTCATTAGATTTCTTGAGGATCTCACTACATTTATCAGTGGTCTCACCAGTCTTTTCGAGGGCCTTACTAAGTTTATCGGCAGCTTCTAGACAGTTCTTGAGAGACCTTAAAAGTGTGGTTTTGAGCTCTATATCTTCCATTTCTGACATTTGCGTCCTGTTTCTTTGTCTCCGCATTTTTTTATCTTTTCTTGGTGCACCCCCTAGTGGTCTTTGTGTGCAGTCTTGTAGTTAAGCCTTGATTGTTGTCGGTAATACCAGGGGTGATTTGACCACCAGGCTAACTGGCTATGAGAGTCAGCTGTGTCTGCAGTGGGAGAGCTTCTGTGCTGGATCTCTAGGGCAGTGCTAATCTAGCGTTTGCCTGAGGCTATCCGGCAAATGGTTCTGCGCCGGGCGTGGGCGGGGTGGGTCCCCGGGGATCAACAGGGCGGGCAGAGCGAGCAGTTATGGCTGCTCTCAGTTTCGTCCCTAGGGGCTCTGCCTCTCAGAGACCCAGCAACTGCTGCAAACCTCAGAGAGAAAGCTGCCTTCGAGTTCCGACTGAAGCCAGACAGTCGCGCTTCTCCCGTTTGAGTCTGGGTCCCCAGAGACTCGCCCGGATCTGGAGCTCAGAGTCTGAAACTCCCTCCCGATTGAAAACAACAGCCGTGCCCTCTGCCGCCAGCCCGCTCCGCGCGGGCACTCCGCACCTGAGTATTTCACTTCAGCACTGCGCCTCCTCTGAGTCTGGGTATGATATTCTCTTTCCTCCTAGTTGTAGAATTTCCACTCAGCCAGCCTTCCTGTGGTTCTGGATGATGTCTGTTCTGTCCTTTAGTTATATCTCTGAAGTGGTTGTTCGAGGCAGCAATCTCCGGCATTAACCTATGCTGCCATCTTGGTTTCTCTCTAAAAGATGATTTCTGAGACAGATATATTTTAAATGCCTATGGCTCCTCATTACCTCAAATAGTATTTCTTCTATTGCATATGCTGCCCCAATACTGTGTCCTGCGACCAGTTTTTTAAAATTCTGTGGAAGTTTACCATCATTACTTTCTCCTTGTACATTTCTGTGTTTGTCATTTTCTCTAGAGAACTATGCTTGTGGTGAGTAAACTAAAGGACCTTACTGATGCACTTTTACTCATAAATAAGCAAACATGCTTAAGCCCCTGGATTCTGTATGTGCATTCAGGACTGCAAAATTCCCTCTGGCAATTATTTTTTCTGAAGGGGCTGCCCATCAGCCCTTCTGAAGGCAGTCTGGGGCTGGAGGCAAGCTGTGAGGCTTCCTGAGGAGAAGGTCAAGTCCTGCCACAGCGCCCACAAGACAGCCAGGACCCCCCTTTCTAATTTCAGTTGTTCAAAGCAGCTATAGTGCCCTCCTTTCATCTCCCAAATGGGGAAGGGGGGAGGGGAAATCCACGCTCCCAGCAGGCCTTCCAACTGGACTCTGCCACTCCTTCACATATTTTCTCAGGGAGGCCCCCACTGACCACCACTGGCTTCATCTTGTGCCTGAGCTCCTGTCACCTGTCACAGCTGTCCTGTTCACTGTCTGTGGGCTGTCCTCCACTAGGACTCCAGCTCCTAAGGGAAGGGGACTCTTTATCTCAGTAGGCCAGGGCATTGGCAGGCTTGCTGAGCCTGTTCCGAGCAGAGTCTAGCCCAGTCCTGGGAGGGTTGTAGGTCCTGCCCTCCGTGAGTTTGTGCACCTAGTGGTGCAGGGTTGGTCAGAGCCAGACAGGAAAGCGCTCTAGCATAAGGCCAAGCAGCACAGCTGTGGGAAGAGAACAACACAGTGCCGAGGGCACTGGGAGCAGAGCAGGATCGGTGGTCAGGGGTCCAGCAGTTTGAAAATCATCACTACTAACTGGGTGCTTACTTCACGGTGAACTGGTGGAAATTTCCTCGTACTAGTGGGATCTCGGCAGCTCCATGACCGACAGAGTTGGAGCAGCTGCCTTGATCCAGAGGACTCCTTTTCCAGCAAGGAAACCCGGGTCTGAGCTGTCGAGGCCCACGGGTTTCCGATCCTGAGTTTCACATGGTTCGGGGCTTGCTACCTTGAGAGGATTTTCAGCCTGATCCTGGATGCTTCAGCAGGTCTCCTCGACGTGTTAGGGATCCAGGTCCCATGTCACCTGCTTCCATCCCCATATTGCCGAGTCAACAATCAGTAAGGCCATGAGCACCGTGTTGCCTGAATCCCAGGAAAATGCCGACCCTTCTGGGCCTGGTCCCACGCGGGGCCGGTGAGTCAATTTACATGTTTTATTTTAAAAACCAGATTGTTTTTCTTTCCCCTCTATTTACAGAGAAAAAGTAAATTACCTCCCGACAATAACAGAAGAGCAAGAGGAAGCAGTTATGGATTCCTATGAGTCCTGGAGTCCTGTTCCACAGAAGTGAGTTGACTTAATGGCAGTACCTTAAGCACAGAACAGAAAGCTTGCTCTTTCACGAGTGGGGAAAGCTGTAGCCATCTACAGCAGTGGCCAGTTTGTGGGGTCCCCATCTTCCTCTCTCTGGCTGGTCCCCTGTGTGCGTGTCTCTCCCAGCACTGAAAGAATTTAGAGTTCCTTTCAGTCCCACCTTCCGTACTCAGGATTATCATACGAGGGACGGTGAAGGCCAGCTGGCCATGAGCCTGTTTCAGGGTCAGAGAGTCTCGGGTTTAGAGCCACTAAAGCAGGACTATCAGGTTGTGTCTCCAGGTTTCAGGGCCAGGAAAACCATGTGTCTGTTTTGGGAAGAAAGCTTGGGCCAGACACCTGCCTAGCACCCAGGGTCTTCAATCATAGGGACATCTAGGTCTTCCCGACATTCCTCTGGAGTCTCTGGACCCCAGGGTGGTTTACAAACACCTTCCCTTCTGCAGAGTCTCAGCCCCGGTGGGGGGCCGGCTCGGTCCCCGGGACTGCCGGTCTGCTCCGTACAGCAGGGCTTCCTCTGGTGCAGGCCTGAGCCCCATGAGCTGGGCCTTCAGATTGTCCTGTCCCAGCCCAGCCTAGAGGTCATAGCACCATGAATCCTGTAAGACCTCTCTGTTGGAATCTCCACCTTCTGCCTGACCCTTCTGTTGACAGGGAAATGAGGCATCGATGAGGAAATGCAGTAATTTGTGAAAGCACAGTGCTGGTCTATGGCAGAGCCAGGATTACAACCCACATGTAGTTCTTCTTATTCTATTCCAATGCCCCTATTTCCGGTTAGCTGAAATGTTTTACTTACCCTTTAAATTCACTCTTTTCATTTATTTCTTTTTAGTTTTATAACCTCACTTGAGGATATTTTTTCCACTGATATTTAGAGAGAGTAGAAAGGAAGGAGGCGGGTAGAGAAACATCAATGGGAGAGACACATTGATTGGTTGTAATCCTGTACACACTCTGATTAGGTCCGGTGATGAACCTGATAGTTGTATCTGAAGTTCCATTTCCCAAGAGGCTAGCGTGGGTTTCTGCCACAACTAACGCTTCTACCATCCCTGGGTCTGTGTGAATTCACTGAGAATAGTGCTCCACCCCCTGAGACCCACATACGAACATCGTGGTGGTGGAGAAGAGCACCATCCGTCTGAACCCCAAACGGACAGCCACTTGCCCGGCTGGAGGGACAGTGAGGGTTGGTAATGTCCTGAACCTCTACTCTAATAGGAAAAAGTGGTGGACTCGAGCCACAGCCTTCATCAAATTTTTCAAATCCCAAAACAACGGTTCTGGAGAACCAGCAAAGCAACCCCAACACAGCCCTCCCGAGCCCCTGGAGGCGACCCCATCATGCTCATACTGGGTGGAAGAGCAAGATGCCCCCAGTGAGCCACCTCCAAAAGGTAAGAGGGGTGACTGGGCTGTAGGTGGGAAATAAAGGGGAGGATCTCAGGTCTCCTTCATGGGCAGATCAGCACCACGGAGATGGCGTGCTGGGTGTGCACATGTGTGTTGGAGCCGGAAGGGGGTGTTCCTCCTCTTAGGTTTGTGAACAACCAAATATAAAATATAAGCCCTTGTCAGTGTTGTGCACTTTTGTCCCAGAACAATTTAGTTCTTCTAGCATGAGGAGCCTTACCCATCACATATAGTTGGTAGGTCCTGGACTGTACAGTGCGGATCTCCATAGAGTTAATGCAGAGAGCGCTCAAGAGGGTAAGTTTTTGGGTTTCCTTGTATCTGCCAGACCTAGGACAAGCCATGTCTGGAGGGATATCCCCTGCATTTAACATGTAATGGACATGCACAAGGTCTTCAGTAAGGCCTCAAGGCTCTGGTCTTGCCTTCCCTCTGAAAATCGGTTCTCCCCTCCCACCTTCCTGGCCTTGATTCCTGTCATCAGGGGGTACACTGTACCTGGTCATTTAGTTCTGTTGATGGGAGTGCGCCAGAGGTTCCGAAATTGATTTCTAGTTGCATGTGCTGCATGTATATCGTCAGATATGAGAAGCTGTTAGTCAAAGCTGCACGATTATGTGTTCATAACATGGATATGAATGGGTGGTGACAATGAGGACGTTGTAAGAATTGCCAACTAGCCGACAGTGACTGGGAGAGATGCTCAAAGGTGCATCCTGACTTCAGAGAACAGGTGGGGAAAATGTGCATCTTACAATCAATTAAACAAAGCCGTCGTCTTAAACATGGTGTAGTTTTCAAATTCACCTTTAAATATCATGGTGTTGATTATTTACCTATAAACCTGCCCAGCATGCACCCTGAATAAGTTAAAATTGATGAGGGACAATAGAGCTTTCTGAAGAACAGGGCCAAGCCTGAGACTCATGTGCTCGCAGTGGCTGGCATTACAGTACCTAACAAGACCTAGGGAGTGTGACAAGCCGCCTTCTGAGTGTGACATGTGCACACGCCTTTCTGGGTGGCATTCACCACTTCAAGTTTTGGTGTGTCAGTGGAAATGCAAAAATGTAGTGTGCACATGCATGCCCCCTGTTTGGGGACAAATGCTTGCATTCCCAGTCTTTACAGCAGGTGAATTCTCTCAAATGGTCACATGCAGGTAAATGATAATGACGCTTATTAACATTTGTTTTATCTAGAGGGGTTCTTTAGCCTGAGGTTTTCATATTGGCTCCTTAAATGTTGTGACATTTATCACCTCAACTTCTGTTATTGTCTAAATTGACTTAATGAATATAATCAGCCTAATTGAGTTAGCAAACCTTTCAGAGAAAAAAATGCTTGACAGACCCAAACTGTCATTGGGATCCATGAATGAGCAGGTCAGTGGTAAATAATAGTAGCGGCAGCCGTGCAATGGTGCTTCCTGGGCTCAGCACACTTCAGGGAGTTGAATCGCTTTATAAACCACCTTCAGTCCTAACTGCCGGGTGAGGTAGGCACAATTCCTATCCCCTATTCAGTGCTGGGAACGTGAGGTTTGACAGGGTGAAGCAGTGGCCCAGGAAATAAGTGTTGGAGTCGGGATCCCACTCCGGCTCTGACGGATTATGGTGCCTGAACTTTGACCCCTGTGAGCTCTGCCTGCACTTCAAGCTGGTTTGGTCTCTGAAGATGCTGAACCAGGTTGTGGCCCCAGGATTGAGTAGTGGGTACTTATCATGTGGTGTGAGCTGTGGTCAGCAGGTGGCGATGGGGGAAAGAAATAACGGAGGGTCTTCTATGTATGAACATGAATCCTCCATCAGAACTGGTGAATCAGTTATGATCATACACATGACATGGTCAGAATGTTAGACCAATTGTCAGACTATAATTTACAGGTCCTGAAGGGGAGGTTTAGAGTAGAGGATGCGTATGGATCTAAACAGGAATAATACTCTCTGAATATATATTTTTTATTGATTTCACAGAGGAAGGGAGAGGGACAGAGATAGAAACATCAATAATGAGAAAGAATTATTGATTGGCTGCTCCTGCATGCCCTCTACTGGGTTGGAGCCTGCAACCCAGGCATGTGCCCTCGACCTAAATCACACCTGGGACCTTTTAGTCCGCAGGCCTATTTTCTGTCCACAGAGCAAAACCAGGGCTGAACAGGAATCATTCTTGATGTTGAGAGTGTTTTGGCATCAAAAAGTGGTAGAGCCCTAGCCATTTTGGCAGAGGTAGGTACTTTCATTATTTTCAAACTTATCCTTCTATAAGAGTTTATGCTAGATGTATAAGAATGATTAGTTAGCCCTGGCCGGATTTGGCTCAGTGGATAGAGCACCAACCCACCGAATGAAGGTGCACGGGTTTGATTCCTGGTCAAGGTCATGTGCCTCGGTTGCAGGTTTGATCCCAGGCCTCAGTTGGGATTCATGTGAGGAGCAACCAGTGGATGTGACACCCTCACATGGATGTTTCTCTCTCTATCTCCATCTACTCTCCCCCTTCCACATTTGCTCTAAAGGTCAATGTGAAAAATACCTTCCAGTGAGGATTTAAATAATATATTAGTGAATAGTTGAGGTAGCCAATTTTACTACAGAAACATACCATTAAGTATTCCAAGGGCTTTGAACAGGAGCAGGAGTTAGTGTGTGTGAGCCAAGGTGTCAGGAAGCCTGTCATTCAAATGGATGAGTAAGCCCAGCTGGTGTAGCTCAGTTGGTTGAGCATCATCTCATGAACCGGGAGGTCACAGTTTGATTTTGGTCAGGGCACGTTGCCTGGGTTGTGGGCTCAATTCCAAGGACAGGACATGCAGGACGCAGCCGATCAGTGATGGAAACATCATTGATCTTTGTATTTCTTTCTCCGTCTCCCTTCCTCTCTCTGAAAACAATAAAAAAAGGATGAGTGAGAAAATCCAAGTACTAAATTAATAAACATGCTTATTTAATAATTTAATATATTGAAATTGAAAAATGGTCTAATGTATCAGCTCCTAAGTAAATGTATCAGCTTGCTAAGTAAAACAATGGAACAAGGTTGCCACTGAATTAATTAAGTGGAGTCAGGGCCTAAATGATTCAACGAGTCCTAATTCTGGTTGTGCCGTGGGTATTGTTTCCATCTCTCCTGGGCTGGACAGGATTCTGATTTCCCAAATACATTTAGCCAATGTAGCGCCATTCGTTGTTATTCAGTTCATTTATTTGCTGTTTTGTGTTCTTTTCTTCTTCTCCTGGTTATCTCGGGATAACCATTTAGCTGCTTGGAGAAAAAAGAACAAAGGGAAGAACAAAGACAAGTGTCCAGCGGCCCGCCCGGCTGTGTTGAAACGTTTTCAGTCCTCATCTTCCTTGAACATCCCACCCCCTTAAAAATAGTTTCTCCCTTTTCCAGATACTGGAGATTCCCTTCCCTTAAGAAGTTCCTCCACCAAATACCCTCCCACATTTAGGAAAAGCCCACACAACCCCCCCCCCAATCAAAATACCAAAACCATCAAAAAGAAAAATCATATAAGACCACCAATGACCCATACTGAAAGGCCAGAGGACCCATAGTGGCCACCTCCTCCTGACCCCAAAGCAGACCCAGAGCCTTCAAACAACCAACACGCCTTCTGAAGACAACGGCCTCCTCTCCTGTCTGCCTGCGGTGCCCGAGCGGCTGTAGAAAGAGGAAGGGGTTCCAGTGCTGCTTCCATTTGTTCTGTTATTGACAACACTGTGCCCTAAGGGTCACACCCCCACATGCGAAACACCTGTTTGTACCTCCAGCCACTGGTATCTTTTGAACAAATCCACTTTGGCTTGGGGATGCTCACAATGCAATGACAAACCGCCTTTCCAGAGGCTGCTGCTATGAGATTGTGCCCCTTAGGACAAGTGTTAGCTACTTCACCTCCATTAAAGCATGTGTGTATTTGGCCGTGGTCCTGACACATTTTGTTTCCTCTTGCTTACTAAAGGTGCTCATTGTGGGATGGAATAAACCTGGTGATTTGGGTTCTATAAAGATTTTTTCCATTTGAGCTAAGGTACTGAGAAAGAAATGTTAACATAGTCAATATTCGGAGCCTTTGAGCTCTGTATCAAGTAGCCCTTGATTCTTGGAACACAAGGATGGGCTTGTAATAAAATGAGATGTAAAATTGAGTCCTAGGTTTCCTCGCTGGTCGTCACTGTCAGTGCTGTTGGGGCGTTGGGTCTCTGGGCTCCCTGCTCAGCCCCCCAGTTTCCCCGGCCCCTGAATCCACCAGCTCCCTTTGCCAGGAGGTGAGAGCATGGGAAAGTGAGGTTTCCTGTTTACCATGCAAAAGCGTTTATTTTACTTTCCTAATGGTTGAATCCCCTTTTTATATGGGATTTATATCAAAACGGGAGGTAAGCTTAAAGTGATCCGTTGGATTTTTCCAAACCTACTCAACCAGGAAGTGTCAGAAGAAGGAGGCAGGGAGGAAGGCATGGAGAGATCCCCTCCTGACCTAATCTAATGGTGTTCTGTCCAGCTGTCACCTGCATGTCCCCTTCCTTCCTCACCAACCCTCTCCTGTAAGGGGCCTCCTCCGGCCTCCTTCCCCATTCTTTCCTGAGGTCCTGCAGCTGTGGGAGCTGCCCACTCAGCCTAGCTGCCCTCCCCAATGCTTTGATTCAAACTAGCAGCACCACCTGCAGGCCTCCTCCCCTGCACCTTTGGCTTTTACAGGATCTGTCACTGGCCAGTCACCTTTTGGAGCTCTCAGCCTCTGTCCCATGATTCTCTCTCCCCTGGGACAGGGCTCACACTTGCCAGTCGCTCTGCCACTCACTCATTCCTTCCACAAACACTCATTGACTGCTTTCACCATGGAGGTACCTCCCTCCAGGCCCCCTCTGCAGGGTTGACCACCTGGTCCCCTAGGTCTGTAGCTCCACTCCTAAGCTTCAAACCTGAGGTCGGCTGCCTTAGATCCCCTGTCCAGGCTACAGGCTTCCTCCACTCTCCCTGGCTCCTCTGGGCTCCCTAATTATTCAAGAAAACCAGCAGTCAATCACAGAAGCCAAAAGCCTGTGGTGCAGGCTGGACCCCACCTCTCTCCATATCCCACATTTGATAGGTCCCCTGAACCTGAGAATGTCTGTGGAATCGTCCCACTCCATCTTAGATGACTGTTCTCATCCCAGGTCCCATACACACCCCATTCCCTGGGTCTTCGCAGGGGCTTATCAGCTGGTCTGCCTGTGTTCCTCAACTTTTCAGCCCCATGCAACCTCTCGGCATTCACCCTGGGTGACCTTCCTTTTTGAACCTTTCCTCCCTCAGCCTCTACACTAGCTACTCCCATCCTTTCGTGGTCTAGCTTCTCCACAAGTCACCTCAGAATGCACCCAATGTTCTACCACCCTCCAGCTCAAGCTCATACCCATCCGCCACTTTCATTGCAATCTTCCCAGAAGGCTCCAAACACCTCAAGCCCCAGCCTCTCCTGGGAACCTCCAGATCCATTTCCAGCTTTTATGTCCCAAAGACACCTCCAACTCAAAATGCTCAGCACATGGCTCACCATCCTCCCCCCACCAAAGCCTCTTTGTTCATCCTCTCATCACCTCTGTCCCCCATCCAGACCTGTGCTGTGCCAGCATGGCCATGGGGGAACCTGAAAGGGTGGGGGGTGGCAATGGTGAAGGATTAAAGAAGAAAGACAAGAGAATAAAGCTGGGGCTAGGTGGGACGCTGCCCTCTGATTAGAGAGACAGTGCCACGGCATGCAAGCCGAGTCTGTTTTTATAGTCAGATTCCATGAAACAAAGTAAGGGTATGGTCCAGATGTTTACAATGTTCTCCCAGGTTTCTAATCTACTCAATTACATGCACCTGAACTCTGTCAAGAACCTCCCACAGCCTACCTCACTTAGCGACATGGACCACAGGTTCGGACCATAAGGTCAAACTTACAACTATAGCCTTTGGCTATAATTGTGCCAGGACTTGCATGTGGCTTTCCCATGAGAGGATCATGGCCTCTTATTAGTCTGAAGCTTGAACCTGTCCAAACACAGTAGCCGCTCTCCACACAGACCATGTGGGGTATCCCCCACTCTCTTTCCCGTGTGGTATCCATCACTCCCTCAGCTGCTTCCAACTCTGATGTTTTATTCAAATACCCAGCCACACCCAGGTGGTGGGTCCCTGGGCAGTACCATGTGGTCCCATTGCTGAGGGGGCATCCCAAACCATATCCCACTGAGCTCCAGAGATGTACCTCTACCCTGGCCTGAGAGCTCTGTGATCTGGGGGGTGGGAAATATCCAAGTGACAGCTCTGGGCTGAGGTCTGCCTGCAGAGAGAGTGGGATCACCTATGGAACAAGGGGCACTCCCCCTGGGGAGAACAGCAAAGTGAGAAAGTTAGAAAAGTTGGGGAAAAGCTTGGGAAGCATACAGCCAAGTGTTTATCAACCAACCAGAGGAAGGGGAGGGAATATGTTTATCTGTATACACACACACACACACACACACACACACACACACACGTATATATACATGTATGCACACAGCCCATTGATTCCCTTAGAACGCTCTCATTGATTTTGCCAACCAGGCATATTTATAGCCAACCTATGCTTACCCTCAACTAACAGATGAGTGTGGTTCCAACGTGAACGCTAGATGATGTTTTCTTTTATGCTGGCAAGTAAAACAAGCTGAAGGTGTCTATGCGAACCTCACTCAATCAGGTAGTCCTTTTTTGAATGGCAGCCTCAATTTCTTATAATGTATTTGTATAGCATCCCGGGCCCTACCACAAGCCCTGTTGCATACCCATCGGCCCCTGTGTCATTAATGGAATGTTTTATTTTTGCAACCAGCCCTTTCACCAGGTCCAGAGAAACAGAATTTTCTGTCCACCAACTGCCCTGAATGCCTGGGGAGGGTGCTGACTTTCATTCACCTTGCAACTACTGTGGGTCAGACTCCTTCTAAGCACTCTGTGGGAATAAATGGATTTACTTCATGTAGTTCCTGTTAAATGTGGTGACAAAACGGGTGACTGAGTCCCTCTTCCCAATTATCACCAGGAGATGGTTGAATGAGAGACAGGCATGCTGTCCAGGGTGTAAGACAGGAGGGAGAGCCTTTAGAGACTTGGGTGGGGAGAGTGAGGGTGCTGAGTATATGCAACACTGGAGGAGGTGGTACAGATGGAAGACGAACATTGTCATGTCTGCTCTTGAGTCTCCCTCGCACAGCCCTGCACACCTGTTCTCAGGCCCTCTGGGCAGATATCAGCCCTGGTCCACTTGTGAAGGCACAGGATGGTAGGTGCCCAGGGAGGCAGTGAGGAACCAATGCCCCAGCCACCCCCTCCTCCTCCTCCTCACCCCCAGCCTGGAGGCTTCAGCTGGGAGTCCCTTCCTCCACTGTGGCTTCCCTGCAGGAGCTTAGGAGACAGTGATCTGGGCAGGTGGGCAGGGACCAGAGCTCTCCACACTGCCTCTGAAACCCTCACCCCCAGAAATTAGGGTGAGGACATGGTTGGTCCTTCTGGGGCTGCAAGGGAAAACCTCTCCCAGCTTCTGGTGGTGCCAGCTATCCCTGGTTCCTTGGCTTGGAGACCCATCCTCCCCACCCATCTCTGCATCCAAGTCACATGACCTTCTCTCTGCGTGTGAGTCTAATTTCCCTCTTACAAGGTCACCTGTCACTGCAATAAGGGCCCAGACATCCAAGACCCAAGGCCTCCTCTGAACTTGATTACAACTGCAAAGGCCCTATTCCCAAATAAGGCCACGGTCACTGTGTCCCGTCCGCATGGATGTGGGGACACTGCAGAACACACCTCAGGACAGGTATCACAGGGCACACGGAGACATCGAGGCCCGGGGTTGAGTGGAAACACCAGTCTCAGAACAGCAAGCTGAGTAGACATTTCCTGTAAATACTGGTAAATGCACGCCCGGGCCCAAGGGCACATTTTCCCACAGGCATGAGGCCTCTGTGCCAGGACCTGCGGTGCTTTCCTGTGTGAAGTGAGAGCCCATCTCTGCACTCACCTACTCAGAGCACAGAGTTCTGACAGTGGACACATTGCAGCCTCCCGCCACCAGGGGGCGACGCGTCGCCCCTCGCAGTGCTCTGCCCTCCAGGCACCACCCGGAAGTCCCGCCTCTGCCGGGAGTCAGCAGGGTTTGTCCAGTAGACAGCAGAGTCCAGGGGTGCAGGACAGTTTGGCCTGTGTGGCTGCTGGCAGCGTGGTGCCGGGAAGCCCCGAGAGGGACGTGGGTCGGGGGGCGGCGGGCGGAGCCCTGAGGGGCTGCCCTGCGGGGAGGAGGTCCTGCAGGCGTCCTTGTAGGGCAGCCCAGAAGGGAGATGTGCTGCCTGCAGGGTGTCAGTCAGCTTCTGCAGCAAAGATGGGAAGTGGGGGTCTCGGGCTCTGGGCGTGGGCTGAGGACCCCCCACTCTGCGTGGACCAGCTGCTTAGGGAGGCGCCTTCTGAAGTCGGGGTTTGGTTTCTGAGAAAGACTCCTCTGCACAGGCCAGGCCCCCCTCCCTGCAGAGGGTGATGGAGCCCCGTGCCTGCCTGTGCCCTGTGTGGCCCCAGCTCAGGGCGCTGTCCCAGGGCTTTCCTGGGCCCAAGTCCCCCTGTGACGGACCGGGATCCTCCGCAGGCAAAGGGTTTGGGCTCAGACAGAATGTCACCGAGTTGTAATAAACGCCATAGACCCTGACCACCTGAGCAGGTCAGGCGTCCACTGGACGTGGGCACAGGAGGTCATTGGTCCACTTCGCACATCAATGTTCTCTCGTGGCCTGAAGGACACCAGAAAGGACTGGTTGCAGGGGCCTCATCATGGTGCCCGGGAGCATGGCGTCCCTGAAACCTGTGCCAGAGGGATGAGCTCTCCGGATGGGCGTCCATGAAGCTCCAGTTCTGTGGGGACAGGAGCGTCCTCGTGGGACCCAGAGTGTGTCACCAGCCCATGGGGACGGTCCCTGAGCTGCTCTTGAGTCAGTTGTCAATCAAACATCAGGTCTCCGCAGAGTATGTGCAAGCCCCATCAGAGCTCATGTAAGTGCTAAATAACTTCAGCAACATGAATGGTATTGCTCGTTTTAAACGCTCTCCTAAGTTGTAGTTTATATTGAAGACACCAAATAAATTCAAAATTTGAGGAAAAATTGATGTAGTTAATTAATTCCAATCGTGTGTTGAAAACATTCAACCTGAGTAATTTATACATAAACCAGGGGCCAAGTGCACAGGGTCCATGCACTGGTAGGGTCCCTAGCAGCTGGCTGCTGGCAGCTGGATACTCCCTCCATTCCCCCAGCCAGCCCGCCCTCTGGTTGAACTCCCCATGGAGTGGACTGTTCACATAATACGCTTCTATTATATAAGATTATTTTTATGTCTGCAGAATTCTAATTACTCTTTTCAAAAATATATTTCTATTGATTTCAAAGAGGAAGGGAAAGGGAGAAAGATAGAAACATCAGTGATGTGAGAGAATCATTGATCAGCTGCCTCCTGCAAACCCCACATAGGGGACTGAGCTCGAAACCTGGGCATATGCCCTGACCGGGAATCAAACTGCGACTTCCTGGTTCGTAGGTTGACTCTTAACCGCTGAGTCATGCTGGCTGGGTAATTTCACTCTCTCTTTCTCTCTCTCTCTGGTTATATTTGAGCTTAATGCCCTGGTCATAGTATGCTCTTCAAGTTGATTTTCATGCAGGGGTGCCAATGGGGAGTTTACAGGTTATATTTATTATTTTGTTCCCTAAAGAATTCATTATTAAGAAACAGGATAGTTCTTGAGTTTAAGAATTGATTTATTTCACACTCATGTATTCAAAAATTATTTACTGAGGAAGGCCATTTGGCTTGGGGCTCAGGTGTTAGCACACCTGGACTTCCGGCTCAGCCAGTGGACAGCCCTGTACCTGAGCCTTCCAAGCCTCAGTTTCCCCTTCTAGAAAGCAGAGCTGAGCATGGCTCCTACCTTGTTTTCTTTTCTGCAGGTCAGAGGAGGGGAGGACAGGGAAGCCCCAGGATGTGAGAGGAGCAGGAAAAGGGTTTGTGTGGGGCCCACAGAGGAGCAGGCAGAGGCCATTGCAAGAATTTGGGCTTTTATCCTAAAGGCACCAGAGGGTTCTGAGTGGGAAAATGGCAAAGGAAGATTTCATGCTAATGGTCCCTTTGGCTACAACGTAGAAGACGGAGGTGGTCAGGCAGGGAGATGGAGCCAGTGGTGGGAGGATTAGCTCAGTTGCAGTGGGTGTGGCAGTGGAGACTGACTAGGTGGGTGAGGGGTGCGAGGGAAGGCCAGGGTGAGCCCATGTTCTCAGCTTGTGCCTTCGGTGGACAGCAGTACATGCAGAAGACCCACACTCAAAAGGGAAGATGGGCTCTTTTCTGAAATCCCGAAATGTTCACTGTTAGGAGGTGTGTTCTGAGCCCTCTGAGGAGGTCCTGAGGCTCTGAGGTGGGAGGCCTCAGGGTTGAAGCACTGACATTCAGAGCTTTGGGAAGAAGAGTGGTTGAGGGTAGGAAGAGCAGGAGGAAGGTCATGGGAACCAGGCTGGAGTGTTCCAGAGAAGAAGTTTCCCCATATTGAATGCACAGAGGTCAGGTTTAAAACAGAGAATTCAACCTGGCCATCCTGGCTCAGTAGTGGAGAGTCGACCGCTGAACCAGGAAGTGATGGTCTGATTCCCAGTCAGGGCATATACCTGGGTCTTTGGCTGCATCCCCAGTGTGGAGCTTGCAGGAGGCAGCCGATCACTGATTCTCTCATAATTGATGCTTCCGTCTCTCCTTTTTCAATCCTCTCAGAAATCAATTTGAGATATATATATATATTTCCTCACGGGGGGATATTTTCCATTGTTTTTTTTAGAGAAAGTGCAAGAGAGAGGGAAATACAGAGAGAAATATCAATGTGAGGAAAACACATCGATTGGTTGCCTCCTGCACGCACCCAAACCAAGGCCTGGACCAGGGTGGAATCTGCAACTGAGGAATGTGCCCTTGAGCAGAATCAAACTCAGGACCCTTTGTTCCATTGGCCAAAGCTCTATCCACTGAGTCAAACCATCTATGGCAATAAAAATATGTTTTTAAAAAATAAATCAATCTAAAAAGCACAGAAGTTAGCAGAGGTAGAAATTACACTCCTGGTTGCCTAGGGCTGATGGGTTGCGGGGAATTTCGGTGTGGCTTTGAAATTGTATTTGGAACTGCTTTTTGGTGAGCGATGAAAATGATGTAAAATTGTGGACATGGATGCACAACCCTTAATATACTCAGTGTATATTTTGAATGGGTGAATTTGATGGTATGTGAAAAATATCAATAAAAAGTCAAAATTTGAAGAAATAGCAACATGGGATATCTGGGAGATTTCTGTACTGTTCCTACAACCTTTCTCCCAGTATGGCATTATTTCCAGGTTAAAAGTTAAAAGAGTGAAAAGTCCAGGAGTCGGGAATGAATGGCAACTCTTATGGAGAGGAGGGGTGATCCAGAGCACAGGGTCAGGAGGGAGGAGCGCAAATGGGGGGATCAATGGAAACAGTTGGGGGTGGGAGAACAGGAGAGGAACAACCAGAGATTTATGGGTAGTGGTCAAGGCCCCAGGGGAGGTCTGGTGGAAGCTCAGTGCTGGATTGATGTTAAAAGGCTGCAGAGGCAGGAGAGGGGTTGGTCTGCCTGAGACCATCAGGTTTATCAGCAGTGATGGCCACCAGCAGAGTAGGTTTATTTCTTCCCAAGTTGAAGGTCAGTTGTAGATACAATTTGAAATGATGGCTTTCTCTTTCATGTGTTTATATTTTTAGGATTCGCTTGATGCTGGAAAAGATGTTGGTACTGAAGGACAATGACATGCAGAGGGTTCTGGGCTATGACCCTGAGCCTGTAGAGAAACTGAGGAAATTGCAAAGAGCTTTGGTGAGTCACTTTTACTCCTAAGTGCTTAGAGTTCCCTGTGGACGTGGACCCATCGTGGAAGTCTGGGAGGTAGTTGGAGCTGTGAGTCAGGTGACCGGCCTGGTCAGCAAGAGTTCCGAGGGATTGAATGGCAACTGTGTTTCTGTGGTGAGACCCTGTGATTGGCCTGTGTGCAGTGAGTCCCTGTTAGTTAAGCATCCTCCACCCTTACCCTGTGGTGCTGGACTGGACTGTACAGCAGAATCATCCTAGAACCTTCTGGTCACTCTGGAAGAGGCCCCACAGGTGTTAGCCAGAGGTGTTAGAACCAGAGGTGTTAGCCTAGGAGGAGAGGGGGCTTGTCTGTTTATCCTTCCCAGGTTTTTTTTTGTGGAGCCATAGCTGAGACCCACTGCCCTCTCTAATCAGGGTGAGTTCTCTATCCTTCCTTTATTATTTTTATTTTTTAAAAAAGAATTCCATTATATATATATAAATTCCATTATATATATAAATATATATATAATACATATATGTATACATATATAATTGGTTTCAGAGAGAGAGCAAGAGAGAGCGAGAGAGAAATATCAATCAATGATGAGAATTATTGATTGACTGCCTCCTGCACACCCACCCTGGGGTTTGAGCCCACAACTGGGGCATGTGCCTTGACCTGGCTCATAGATCGGTGCTCAACCACTAAGCCAGGTGGACCAGGCTCAGGTGCAGTAAAACTGCTTATATAAATAAAGGAATGTTATTGCTGGTTTAGTTTACTCCAAGTTATTCTTTGAAACTATTGGGAAATTTGGCAAGAATTTAAACTAAAATTTGAAAATTACCTTCCAAGACCTAGTGGAACTCATTTTGTCTTTAAATACTGTCCTGAGGATATGCTTATGAGAAAAGAGAGAGAGAGAGAGAGAGAGAGAGAGAGAGAGAGAGAGAGAGAGAGAGAGAGAAATGTTGATGTTAGAGAAAAGTATCAATTGGTTCCCTCTCATAGGCATTCCCATTGGGAACTGAACACCCAACCTAGGTATGAAACCTGACTGGGAATTGAACCCAGAGCCTTTCAGTGTGTACAGCGGTGCTCCAACCAACTGAGACACACTGGCCAGGTCATCGAACCAAATTTTAGGAAAGAAAACCTTGGATTACTCCTTAAATTTCTGCATATCTGAGATCCAAACTACAGCTAAGTCAATGGGAGTTCATGGAACACCTCGATGACTTTGAGTGGATTAAATGAGATAGAATGTGTGCAACATGCTCATCACTCTGCTAAGCTGGCACTCACTCTATTGTGGTTTCAGTCGGCCTCATCCTGTTCTCTGTGTCATTGTTATGAATTTTCCTTAAAATAGCTCTAGGTTCATAAATTTTGCATCATTTCTCCGAAACGTTGACCCTGATTATTGGGAGCAGAGAGTGGAAAATTTTAGCATCCAGTTACTATCTCATTAACATAATGTGTCTCCCTCTGATTGGTCCACTCATGCTATATATAACCCTGTCATTCCACAATAAAACGGATCTGCATCACTGAACCTGGTCTCCGGAGACATGCATGCAGACACCCTAGCGTGTTGGGGCTCTGTCGTCCTCACCCCCGAGGGACTCCCTGCTTCATGTTTCAGTGGTTGAGCATTGACCTATGAACCTGGAGGTCATGGTTGCACTCCTAGTCAGGACACATGCTCAGGTGGTGGTCTGGATCCCCATTGTGAGGCATGCAGGAGACAGTCTATCAGTGATTCTCTCTCATCATTGATGTTTCTAATCCTCCCCCCTCCCTTTCTCTCTGAAATCAATGAAAATATTTTTAAATGTATGTTTTAAATCAATTATACTTACAACAAAGTTTAAGAAATGATTAAAACTTGCCACTTCCCAATTATTTTTCTATTTTATTATGAAAGTTCTTGAGCATGTTTATACCTATTGTAACAATCGGTTGGAAATAAAATATAATAATTTACTACTGAAATATCTCATCAGCCCATATTCAGTGCTATCACTTTTGAAGTCTGAAAGTGATGACGATGAGAGTATTTACACCAGAAAAAAAATGGACAAATACTACAAACCTTGACTTCACTTAATATACTATTTTTTAATATATTTTATTGACTTTTTACAGTGAGGAAGGGAGAGGGATAGAGAGCTAGAAACCTCAATGAGAGAGAAACATCGATCAGCTGCCTCCTGCACACTCTCCACTGGGGATGTGCCTGCAACCCAGGTACATGCCCTTGACCAGAATCACACCTGGGACCCTTCAGTGCGCAGGCTGATGCTCTATCCACTGAGCCAAACCGGTCAGGGCATAAATATACTATTGAATGCTTCAACTTAAACTGAATGGTGGAGAATAGTAGCAACGCAGGTTAATCTTATAAGTGTATCATGCAAGTGGGCTTTACATTGTATATAGGATACAATTTTAGAAAAACAATGTTCCTCCCAGTATTCAAGACAGATAGCTCCAAAAAAAAAAAAAAAAAAAAAAAAAGACAGATAGCTCCAAATGGCAAAGAAAGAAGTTGAGTCCTTGAGGACTGAGTGATGTCCCAGTCAGTAGGCTATGCGGACTCATTTCCGTCAGCTGAATCATCACTATAATGTTATTAGCGTGCACAGGAGTGAGTCCGTGGCGGGACTGCAAGTGGTCTTGCACCGTGGAGGCTCCTCTAGGGGGCACTCAGGCTCGAGGGCTTATTACTTCCTTTCCACTTAGCGGTACAAGAACCGCCGGAGGAATACACTGCAGAGACAGCAATGCAGCTGGGATCACACGGTTTATTACACTCACACGGGGAACTTACAAATCTCCTGGTGCCTTGTGCACTGGCTCAGGGGACCCGGGTGCTGATGTTGTCGGGCGGGTGTCTGTGGGTGCGGCCGGAAGGGCTCGGGTTCTGGAACCGGCTGTGCCAGGAGCTCAGCGGTGCCCCCGGGAGGCCCCCGCGAGGAGCGGCTCAACCTGCAGCAGCAGGCGTCCGACCTCCGCCAGGAGCGGATCCATGGAGCCTTAGCCTTCCGCGGCCTCAGGGTGCGGCAGCAGGTGTCTTCCCTCCAAGGGCTGAGCACAGCGGCTCGGGGTCCCCAGGAGAACTTGTATGAGTCTCGGGGCCTCTTTCTGTAGCCAGTTTGCTCGCATGGCCCCGGGCAGCCCAGGCCTCCTCTGGGGGAAACAGACAGTGGGAGCGCTTATGGGGACTGCGCCCTGTGCAGTGTGTGGGTAGGGTTGGGGATAGGGATGGGAGTGGTGTTAGGCAATAGCTATGTAATTTACATGTGGAATTACCCTTTGATCCAGCAATTATTCTTCTGGAATATATTCTAAAGATCAAGTGATGACAAGAAGTAATGCATATGCACAGGGCCTTTCTGCCCCCCCCCCCCCCCCCATTTTTCACAGCCAAGGACTGACTGACTGGAATAACCCCAGTGGCTTTGTGGATGGGAGTCTCCTGAGAGAATGTGGGGAGATCTGAAAATACAGCAGTTAAAATCCATTATGGGTTTGTAAATAGGGTTGCATGAATCTCCTCTACCCCTATACAGCTGTCTTCAAGTATTTCTATGTGGAGAAGCGGTGGAGACAGAAAGATATAAATTAGACATATAAGTGAGGCAATTTCATAGTTCAGTCATTTAGTTAATGAGAAACTATTAAGCATCTACTCTTCTAAAAGCAATGCAGGTAGATGGTGAAGAAAATGATTAGTTTTCTCAGGGATGGCACATTCTAGTTGGCAGAAAGTAGACAGTAAACAAAGACTTAACAGGTCAAGTGTGAACAAAAACGTGACCACATACTAAACCTGACGAGCTCAGGGGAGGTGCCTGGCAGCCCTTACACTCAGAGACCTAAAGTCCCCACACAGTGTTATCAGTGGAAGTGGGCATCCCCTTCCCAACTGGGTGCTTGGAGTCGGGTCCTTACAATATCTGGAGAAAAAGAAATGTCTGAGACTCACACTGGAGGAGGAGTGGCTGACATCCCTGCGTTTGCCAAGTCCCGTGTCCCTTAATCCAGGCCTGGAAAATGTGCAGCTGGGGACTCAGCAGAGCTTGAAGCAGAGCCAGTGTCCAGAGTTTCCTTCCCCTGGAGGAGCTGGGTCCTGCATGACATCAGCTTAGTTGCAGTCCATTAGTCCATTGTGTGTGGGGTCCACACGGCCTTGGGCTCTGTGGGCAAAAGCAGGAGCACGAGAGTCCCGCAGGCCAGGATTGTGGGCCTAGCAAGAAAGAGAACTCCTTTGTTTAGGAGGTAAGTGTCTTACACCTTCTCACACTTGCAGTGGCCACACCTATTGTAACCAATGACCTGTTCCCAGGTGTTACTGACAGTCAAGTAAGTACCTTCCCTATTTCACGGAGACTTGACTGGGCATGCATCTACTCTTCCCCTGTCCAGTCCCTTCCCCCTGCCCTCTGGGGCGAAATCCCGGGGGAGTGTTACATTGCCATTTTCTGGCAAAGCTGCACAAAAGACATGCCTATGAAATTTGGCCTTCCCTTTGCTCCTCTCCCCTTGTTTGGAACTGGGTTTATTACAGCGGTATCACGGATGCAAAAAGAAGCAGACCATTTGATGGATGAGAACAGAAAACCCCAAAACTAAAAACATAACTTGAGAATTGAATGCACAGTAAAGTGACATTTTAAACTAGGCGAGAAAAGGTGATTTGTGACAGGTGAATTGCCCCTTTTTAACAAGAAGTTCTCAAAAGTTAATACCATGCTACGAAATGAATCTTCGATGGGTTAAATATTTATTTGGGGGAAAGGAAATGTAAGTGTAAGAGGTGGGCCACAGGGGGGATTAAGAGGCACGTGGAAAGAGGTTTTATTTCATCTGGAGAACAGGCACTGGTTTCCCACAAATTTGCACTTTCAGACACATATCGCCACAGTCTCTGAAGCCATGAAAACATCCATCTGTTCTTGCATCAGGTACATTCCATGGAGCTTGGCTGGGGCAACAAGGGAGGAGGAAGAGAAATAAACTGAGTCACAAGGAGATTTGGAGAAGTTTTTAAGGGGAGTTTTCTGGGGCCCCAGACCTTGAGCATCCTGAAGTTCCACACCGCCCTAGCCCTGGTCTTAGGCAAAGACTGCCTTTTCACTGTGGCGAGTAACCTTTGCAAGTGCCTGGAAACACTTGGCCAACTCCCAGGGAGTTTGAACAGGACCCACACCTGCCCACAGGCAGTTGCTGAGATTTGAGAGGCTTGGGCCTTGCACATGGGCTCTGGCTGCCCTTGCCCACAAGGCTCTGTGCACATGGGCAGTTATGTCAGAAGCTGTTGCTTGGTTACAATGATTCTGAGCTGGGAGACGCTACACTTCCAAACTGCCCAACTGCCCAACTGCCCAACTGCCCTGCTGGAATGCTGTGGTGGGAGGTGGTTGGCTGGAGAGCTAGTTTTGGGCTCAGAAGGCGCTAAAAGTGAAGGGGAGGTGAGGCTTCTCTGAAGCCTAGACTCTCCAGGATGAAGAAAGTGTTTTCTTTCCTGAAGAATGCCAGCGTGTCAGGCAAGGGCTCCCCTTCCAGGGGGGCGAAGAACACCACTACTAGGGGGTCCAAGGACTCCCCTAACAGTGGTGTCATGGACTCCCCTACGAAGGGGACCAAGAAACCCCCTATTAGGGGTTCCACGGTCTCCCCTACTAGTGGGGTCATGGGCTCCCCTTCCAGGGGGGCGAAGAACACCACTACTAGGGGGTCCAAGGACTCCCCTAACAGTGGTGTCATGGACTCCCCTACGAAGGGGACCAAGAAACCCCCTATTAGGGGTTCCACGGTCTCCCCTACTAGTGGGGTCATGGGCTCCCCTTCCAGGGGGTCGAAGAAACCCCCTATCAGGGGGTCGAAGGTCTCCCCTACCAGTGGGGTTACGGACCCTCCTACCAACGGGGCCAAGAAATCCCTTATCAGGGGGGCGAAGGTCTCCCCTACCAAAGGGGTCATGGGCTCCTCTACCAGCGGGGAGGTGGTCACTCCTCCCAGAGGGGCCAAGGTCTGCGCTACCAGCCAGGGGTCCCGTGGCAGGGAATTCAGAGATCCCTGCATTCTAGACAAAAGTCTGCATGAGATCCACAGAGCTGCCAGAGATAACAACCGGTTGAGATTGGAGCTAATCCTCTTTTTGGGGATAAGTGATGTGAACGAAAGAGACAAGAATGCCAGGTAATAGGGACTGCAAGGCTGGGGCCTGGGGTCCACTGGGAGGAGGTGGGTAGACCTGGGAGAGGCACACCCTGGCCTGGGCTCAGCAGCTGGAGATCAGCCCTCCTGTCAGCCAGGGTGCAGGGCTGACTTCCCCTCCGGGGCCCCGCAGCACCTCCCTGGTGGACACCTGACCTGGGGTCGGGCTCTCAGACCAACTTTGTGAGCAGCAAAAACAAAAACAGAAAGACGCACTCATAATTCCTCGTACAGAACCCTTTACTGGCAAGTTTTAAGTGATTTAACTACATATCAATAATTGAAACAAAATTGAGCATATATTGCACTTTATATTTGATGTACACATTTTATACCATAATGTTGCATAGTATAGGAAAGTGAATAATGAGAGAGATAATTCCCATAATAGATCAACCTCTAGGTTAAAAGTTCTTTGGATAAAACCCAATAACCACTTTATATCAATGTATGCCTATGTTTTTTATTAAAAATATTTTATTGATTTCAGAGAGGAAGGGAGAGAGATAGAAACATCAATGTTGAGAATGTTTCATCAGCTGCCTCCTGCATGCCCCACACTGGGGATTGAGCCCACCACTCAGACCTGTGCCCTGTCCTGAATCAAACTGTGACCTCCTGGTTCATAGGTTGAAGCTCACCTACCAAGCTACATCAGGGCTCACCTATGTTCTTTATGGAGCGACCTCAGAAGGAATTTGAAGTGGGAAGATGGCTGTGGTCCTGTTTAGGAAGATTCAATTTCTCAAAATGTGTGCTATGTTTATCAGTTTTACAAGCAAATAGATATGGTTTAAAATTTTCAAGTTACATGTTATCATTTATCATTGTGATGAGATTAAGAACATTTTTGTATAGTAGGCACAGGTTGATCATTTTAGATATCAGCGTGTGCTATAGATTTCCACAAAGTAGTTGTTTACTAATAGCTGAAAAGACAGGTGAATGATTGGAACAGAATGGAAAATGCCCAAACACCCAAATATATGTAAGACTTAGAACTTGATGCTGGTGACATTTCATGTTTGTAGGAAAAGGTCAGTGACAAATGGTGGAGAAATAGCTGTTGAGTATTTGGAGAAAACTAGCTAGATTTTTATCACCTCCAAATAAATTCCAGATTAAAAAATTTAGGTATACAAAATAAGAAAAGTACCAGAAGAAAACACAAATACCGACTTATACTTTTTTCCTTTTTAAAAAAATTTATTGATTTCACAGAGTAAGAGAGAGAGTGAGAAATAGAAACATCAATGATGAGAGAGAATCCTTAATTGGCTGCATCATGCACACACACCGTGGGCCCCACTAGGGACTGAGACTGCAACCCGGGCATGTGCCCTTGACCGAAATTGAACCCGGGACCCTTCAGTGCCCAGGCTGATGCCCCGTCCACTGAGCCAAACCAGCTAGGGCTATTTCTACTTTGTTAAATGATTATAAACCCTTCAAACCCCTGGAGGTTGATTGAGCAATATAAAAAATTCAAACCCTCTGTGTGTCAGAAAATAATATTAGCAGGCTAAAAGAAGAAGTACTAGCAAAATATTTGCAATGTATGTTTATCAGAGAAAAAAAAGTCCTCACTTTATGGAGAAGTTCTTTGAAATTGGCAAGAAAAAAACTAATTCGAAAGTGGACAAAGTACTTTTTGCATATGTGCAAGTGACCAATGACAAAGGAAAAAATATTTAGTGTCCTTGGGAGCAAAAGGAATATAACTTAAAAGAGGAAAATAATATTTTCCATCCACAAGGTTTGTGAAGATGACCAGTGATTATCCTTATACTGCTGCTTAAAGTTTAAGTTGCTTCTGACTTTGGCCATAGGCAATTTGGCGCTGAGTAACACATTTAAAAACATATTTATATTTCCTATACCCATCAATTCTATTTATACTAAAATATCTCTATGAAATAGACAATTTACATAGTTTGTTTTATTCAGCACTGCTTAAAATAGCAATATAATGAGAAGAAAAAGGTCAGTCTGGTTACACAAACACAAAAACAGATTATGATCATAGCCAAAAATAAATGCAAAATGTGATAAAATTTATTTCTGAAAATTTGAATTAAAAATGAACATTTTTAAAAAATCTGATTTCTGCAAGGATCCTGTACAAAAATTCTAGTAAGTATTATTATGAATGAAATAATCCTGGGGAAGAGCAATAATATGAATCCTGCACAGATAAAATTGGTTGCTTCCTTCCTATTTTTTGGACTTACGTTTGAAAGATTTTTGAGGATTGGTATCTTCAGAAGTAAAGGGAATCTTTTTTTTACGTTTCTTTTTATTGTTGACACTGTTACAGATATCCCCCACCCCCATCTCCCCTCTTAGTGCCTTTCCACCCAGCCCCTTTTAGCCTTCACTTCACAGTTGTCTGTGTCCATGGGCTGTGCCAATATGCACATATGTTCTTTGGCTAATCTCTTTGAGTCCCCCAACCCCCTCCCTCTGAGATCTGTCAGTCTGTTCCCGATATCCATGCCTCTGGTCCTATTTTGTTTGTTAATTTATTTTGTTCCACATGTAAATGAGATCAGACGGTATTTGTCTTTCTCTGATTGGCTTATTTTGCGCAGCATAATAATCTGCAGGTTCATCCATGCTGTCACAAAGCACATGAGAGTTCCTTCTTTTTTATAGCAGCGTAGCATTCCATGGTGCAAATGTACTACATCTTTACTCATCTGACGATGGGCACTTGCGCTGCTTTTTATATGTGCCTGTAGAGCGTATGCTTATATCTAATTACACACATGTGTGTTTTATTTTATATATTATTTTATATATATATTTATTACCTATAAATGATTATAGATTAATCATTTTAGCTGTGTGTTTATAAAAATCAAAATTCAAAAATAGCGCCCAGTATAACTCAGTTGGTTGGAGTGTTGTCTGGTACCCCTCCTCTGACCTGAAAGGGTGTGGGTTCATTCCAGGTCAGGACACACATCTAGGTTGTGGGTTCCATCCCTGGTCGGGGTACCTATGGGAGGGGACTGATTGATGCTTCTCCCTCACCTTGATGTTTTTTTCTCTCTCACTCTCCCCCGCTCCCTCCCTCTTTCTCTAGAATGAATTAAAAATAATTTTTTATAGTTAAAACTTTTTTATTTTTGTCTTGTTTTTGACAGTATGACAGATGTCTCCTATTTTTTCCATGTTTGTCCCCCCTCAACCCAGCCTCCACCCCACCACATGCCTTTCCCAAACTATTGTCCGTGTCCATGGGTTATCCATATATGTATATACGTTCTTTGGCTAATCTCTTCCTGTTCCCCCTTCCCCACCCTGAGATCTGTTATTCTGTTCCATGCATCCATACCTCTGGACATTTTTTGTTCATCAGTTTATCTTGTTCATTAGATTCCACATATAAGTGAGATAATGTAATATTTGTCTTTCTTCAACTGGATTATTCCTTTAAAAAAGTAGAAAATAGAAGTGATTATTACTATTCCAGAAGTATCATTTTAACTTATAAAAGTTTTCTTTAAAAATATTGAACTCTCCCACTGTTTATTCATTCTTTCAATCCATTTGTACATGAAACATAACCTGAATATCTATTATGTAGCAGACATAGTGTACTCAGGACCCTTTCAGTCTGTCCCCCAGACCCTTTTTTCATTCTTAAAAGGTTCATGTTGGCCAATATGAGCAAAATGAGACATTAAAAATGGAAGTATTAGGACTTAATCACAGTTGAAGCTTTTTTCTCCCTGCTTTCATCAATGGGGGGGGGATGATGACACATTTTAATTCCTTAACTAATAAAGAATTTAAAGATAAAAAAAAACACAAAAAAAAAACAAAAGTGTTTCTGAAGGGAGGAAATTGTAAAGGGTAACCGTTACCTGCCCTTTTGAAAAGTATAATAGTATTAAATAATATTGATCATTGGGAACGTCTGTTTTCCAGACAATCTGTACCAGGTACATCTAAATATTGGACAAAATGAGTCATCCTATTTATTTGAATCCTGCATTTCCTTTGGGTTACGTTTTCTTGAAAATCAAAGTATGCATTACTTTAAAAAAATTCTTGTTTTGCTTTTTTAGTCTCTTTCCCCCATAAGGCTCTTAAGAACTAAAATTTATTTAAATGCCAACCATTGATTGGAACAGCAAGAGCTCTGTTGTACTCACCGTTATGTCACTTAATGTAAGGCACCATGGATGGCATGATGCCAGTATTTTATACATCAATAAACTTTTTAAAATGCTGCCAATAATAGTTGTAACACGTTCTGAATTAGAAATTGGATTCCAGTGTCAGAGGTGTTAAAGTGTGAGAAGATAAACATTTTAGAATCATTGAGATACTGTGTTCTTTCTGATCCTTAAAACAGGTCTGCAGAGTAGGTATAATGAGGTCATTTTATTTAATTGAAATGCCTTTATAAAGTGGTAGTAATTATGACACTAACATTATCTAACAATTATTGAGCCGGCTTTTTTGTGTGTGCTAGGAACTGTAGTAAACACTTTGCATAGATTCTCATTTAAGCAAACAGTGATGTCCTGGGAGATAATTACTCTTTTTATCACGATTTTGTTGATGAGGGAATTGAGGCACAGAAAGGCCAAGTGATAACTAATAAGTGGCAGTTAAGATAGGATCAGACCCCCGTTGAGCTGAATTCCCAGGTCTTCTCTCTACTCAAATAGGCTGCTCCTTCATTAATGTGCTGAGTAACGAGAACTAATAATGATTGCACTGTTTGCAGAAGAAAAAGAAATATTGGTTTTGAAGTCATAGGGACACATGTTTTCAATGACATGGATAACGTGTGTTTTGAGACAGTGCCCTTTCAGTCCCTAAAGAGTCCTCTGACATCCATAGGACTGCTCTCCACGTGGCATGTGCCTATGGCCATTCGAAGATCGTGAAACACCTAATCAAGAGAGGATGCGAATTGAACCTCTGTGACGCCGATAATCAGACAGCTCTGATGCAGGTATGCACTCGCCAACTATGTCAGCACGAGATGGGGTTGATGTAATTACTTAGAATAAAAATGGATTTACCTCGTTGACTGTAAGTCATTGGTGAAAGAATGAGATGGGTTTGATTTAATTACTTAGAATAAAAATCAATTCATCTCATTGAACTAAAAGTCATTGGTGAAACTTGTGGAATGTTTACTTTGATTCCTAGAACTTATCACCTATTTCTTGACATAATACTGACAGGCCCTACAACACCGGAAAGCGTACTGTGCAAATGTGCTGCTAGACCATGGCGCCGATCCAAATATAGTGGACATTGAAGGCGACACTGCGCTCCACCATGCTGTCCGTGCTAACAATATAGCCATAGTGGAAAGGCTGCTTTCGGACAAGGCAGATATTGAAGCGAGAAACAAGGTATAGCTCAAGTAACCTTATTTTCAAAATATTTGAAATACATGTTTTTAGTTTAGTTACAAGCATTTTTTTAAAAAATTATGTTTGTATTGAGATAGGAAGGAAGAGGGAGAGAGAAACATCGTTGATGAGCGAGAATCATCCATTGGCTGCCTCCTGCACATCCCCTACTGAATATTGAGCCCACAAATCTGGCAAGTGCCCTGACCTGTCATCAACTGTGACCTCTAGGTTCATGGGTCTACACTCAAACACTGAGCCACACCAGCTGGGCACAAGCATTTTCTTTCTCACATCCATACACTGAATAGAATATATCAGGCCCTGTCACCATGGAAACAACTCCAAAGCCCAGTCAGAGGGGGCTGGAGAAATGTAGCATCCACGGAAGGGGGCAAAGCTCTGCCTCCCTTCCACCCCAGAAGGAAGAACTTCCTGTTAGTGCCTGGGAGTGGGAGATAGGCTCAGAGCCCACCAAGGACTGAAGGCCTGGGGGAGTGAAGTGATGCTGTGGACTGGCTGCTCTGCTGGCAGGCGCTTAGGAAATGGTGCTGCTGGGGATGGGTGGGAGGAGGAGGCCTAGTACCCGGCAAGGGGAGCTGGGTGAGAGCGAGTGGGAAGAGGAAGCCCCAATCCACAGGCAACAAAGTCATGACAGTGTACCACGATAGGAACAAGGATTCTTGGAACCAGTACTGTACATGTTGGAAGTGAGATTTGGAGAATGATGTTGCAGTTCATCTATTGAAGAGGGAGTGGAGGGCATGTTAAAAGGGATGGACAGCCAGTGACTTCACAGGGGTGAGAAGAAAGAGGCTCTTATTTTTTTTTTAATCCTCACCACAGGATATTCTTTCCCATTGATTTTAGAGAGAGTAGAGGGAGAGAGAGATGAGGGAGAAAGAGAGAGGGGGGGAAGAGAGAGAGAGAGAGAGAGAGAGAGAGAGAGAGAGAGAGAGAGAGAAACATCTATGTGAGAGGCACATGGATTGGTTGCCTCCACAATGGGCCCCCTCTGGGGCTAGGGATCAAACCTGCATCCCAGGGACTTACCTTTGAATTGGAATCTAACTCCCAACACTTCCATGTGCAGGCTGACACTCCAGCCATTGCGTAACACTGGCCAGGGCAAAAGGGGCTACTTTTTATTTACTTTCTATATTATATGTGTAAGTTCAGAGGATATTTCATAATTTTTAATATTCAATTTGGATCTATGTAATTTCTTAAATTATAAATTGTTTTTTCTGCTTTACAGTGTGGCCTCACACCACTTGCACTTGCTAAACTTCTAAACAAGAGTAACATAGTGCAATTTTTAATATCCAGAGGTGCAAAACAGGACGAGGAGAACAGGTACAATAGTTTGCTCTTTGTAAAATTTTATTTGGAGAGAACATTTATGAAAGCTGGGGGCAGTAAAACTGGAAGAGCTTCGGCTAGAAGAAGCGGTGTTAGTTGGAACCATGCTAAGCTGCCAGAGAGATACCAGTCGTGCTGCAGGGGAAGACCAGAGGCTCCTTTCTCCTTTGTCACCAGATCTGTGCTCCAGGTCACTCTCTGCCTGTGGAGCATCTTTGTTTAGGGAGTGGAAGGTCCCCTCAGGCCTTTCCAGGCTAGTGAGCACCCGCTTGCCTGAGGTTCCATAACTGAGTTGGCCCCTCAAGGGATCTCTTTGCCATTACAATGAAACTTTCCCAAGCGACCTAATTTTACCTCAGGTTTCAAAATATTGTAAATTATGCCTCACATGGAAGCCATGTTGGGGTCCAGCGCCAGCAGGTCCAGGGGTCCCCAAAGGTGTGGACGGAGTCGGCGAAGAAGGAATGACACGGAGACAGCGTTCAGTTGATCAGCAACCTAGCCAGGATCTCTAGCCCGGATCTCCAGAGAGGTTCTGCTTCGGATCTCCAGCGAGGTTCTGTAGCCATGTTCCCTCGCTAGGTTCTCCAGCCAGGTTCTGTCCAGGCTCTCCAGTCAGGTTCAGTGTCCAGGTTCCAGTCAGGTTCTCCTGCCAATCTCTGTAGTCAGGTTCAGTCCAGGATCCCTTGCCATGTTCTCCCGCTAGGCTCTGTCTCTAGGCTCCGAGGCCAGTCCCTCTCCAGGATCCTCCAGCATGCTCTCTCCAGCGAAGTTCTTCTGTCTCTAGAGAATGCTCTGTGTAGGTTCTGGGCCTAGGCTCTGTCTCTCTTGGTCCTGTCTTCCAAGCCCTGTGTCCTCAGTTCTGTGTCTGAAGCTGCCCTCTCACTGCAACAGGACTTGTTTCCCATTTCTACCTGGGACCACAGGGAAAGGGGAAGCTGAAGGAAAGGGCTGTGTCAGGATGCTGCCTTCTTCCCTTTCTTCTCCCTCTTTTTTCTAAACACTTCCATGCCTTGTAGTTCTTTTGCTTTCTCTTCTTTTTCTACTACCCTCCATTTTCCATATCAGCTGGATCCAGAGGGCACAGCTTACTCCTCCTCGGACATCGACACCACCATCAACCACGGCCCTGATGGACCCTTTGATGCAGTCCTTCAACTTGCAGACGCTTCAGGAAGCCTGTCGCCAGTGACGCCGCCCACTAGCCAGACCAACAAAGACAATCAAACCAATAACTTGAGGACAGCTGAAATCCCTTGACTGAAGAGGCTGGCAACCTTCTACAGGAATGGGGCTCCTTCTGCGCTCCATCCACTATGTTTATCGCTATGCTCACTATCATTGCTTGCCACTCTTCTTCCGAGACTTAAATGGCCCAATCTGAGAGGTGGCCACTGATTTGCATGCGTGAGCATTTAAAAAATAAAAAAGGGGGAATTTGCCGGAAGCCGGTCCATCCTTGCTGCCTGACACAGTCGCTGCAGGAAAGAAACATCTGCACAGCATATGTTTCAAGGGACCTGGCGTATATAGCATACTGTTCTTAATATGTTTGCTCCCCTTAGCGCTGTGTGTTTTAACCAAGGTCACCTCTCCGAGAAAGGTTGTTTCCCCAGGTAGGAATTTTTCCCTGAAGTCAGGGAGGGGATGCCTCTCCTAGAAAGGTTGTTTCCCCAGGTAGGAATTTTTCCCTGAAGTCAGGGAGGGGATGAAACTCCTTAACTAAGTGCCAGGCGGGTAGTTAATCACTACAAACAATCATGCTTAAGCTACATAATCTTTACTCCCTGGAATGGAGATAAGAAACACCCTAACCTTTGTAATAGAAATTGACAGGATTAAAATCAACTGGTATAAATACGGATGTAACAAGACAATAAACAGCAGAGCCTCTCTGGAGATCAAGACCAGAACTTGGCTGGAGATCCTGGCTAGGCTGCTGATCAACTGAACGCTGTCTCCGTGTCATTCCTTCTTCGCCGACTCCGTCCACACCTTTGGGGACCCCTGGACCTGCTGGGGTTGGACCCCGGCAAAGCCAGTCAACAGAAAGCTCTGAATCAAAAGTAGGTTATTGGTCCTTAAATTTGCTAAGGGCCCATCCATGACTCATCAGTATCCACGGGTGACCAGTAGGATTGCATCTTCCAAACCAATTGGGGTGGCCAGGGAGATTCAGCATCGTTCTCATAAAGATCTGCTGGGTCACAGTGTGAGTAGGCAGAGAAGGGTAGTAGGAGTCCAGGCCAGGTGCTGGCTTCTGTTAGTTTTCTGTGGTTGGTATGATTCGCTGCAAAAAGCAGGCAGCATGGTGTTATCTGACTGCATGAGGTCATATATTAGTACCTCCATTTAGCTGTCAGTTACATAATAGCTGAGATGCCCTGAAGTATAAACCACAATGTCAGTACAGGTAATAACCAAAATTCATAACATTTTCTGAAAACTGCAACATTTGGATGTTAGAAACCATGAAAAGTTCACATCGGGATTTATTTGGGATTCAAAAATAGTTTCAACAAATAAAGTTTATTGTTTTCTTTACTGTTTTACTGAACATATACTTTTGCTCTATCATCTCATTTAATCCTAATGACAACCTTCTGAAATAAGGTAGTAAGATTCTTCTTTTGTAGAGGAGGACCTTGAGCCAAAGAAAAGTGACTTGTTTGAGGAGAAATAGCTGTGGGATATAGAACTAGAGGTGTGAGTTCAAGACATTTGTGATAATGTCAAGCTAACTCTAATTAATTCATTGAACTACCCACAAATCATGACTTGTTACAACTTTTTTAAATTCCATACTTCATAAAACAGTTGTATAACTTACAAATTTAAAGTATATCATATAAATAAAGTTTTAATATTAGTGCTGATATTATCTGAAATATTCTAAGAATTTACAATATTTGTAACTATTTTATGTTAATATTAAGAGAGTACTATTATCTATCACCATTTTTTGTACACAGTAAGCAAGAACTAACTTCTGAAGAAAAAGGACCCCAAACAACTGAAAGTTGTACTCCTGGTAAGATTTCTGATGGTGAATTTCCCTTGGTGGTCCACCATGTATGAAGTAAGAGGAAGGAAGTTTTGATAATGAAAGAGCAGGGAAAAATTACCAAACTATGTGCAAGTTGCATATATAGTTTTTCTTAATCTCTTTTTTAATACCATAGTATCCAGTCTGATTAACAAAGTTAATTGTAGGTCATTTAAAATCTGGGGCAATATGGTTTGAAAAGAAGTTCATTTATTTAGTTCGGGCCCTAAAATCCCACATTGTATCTTTATGTTAAAAAGAAAAAAGATGTTAAGTTAGGGTGGTGTATGTTTCCTCTAAATTCACAAGAACAAATTGGACTTATTCTAAAATGGATCTTTAGTTTAAACTGCGAATTGATTACATTTAGTAATAGAATACTTGCTATTACATAGTGATTTTTCTCAATAAAAAAGTAAATAAATCTAGGACGTAAGCAATACTTCTCTGGTACCAAAATCTATGGCAAATGATAAGAGCTACAACACTTAGCCAGTGTGCAAGAATCCCAATGAGATTGTTTATAAAAGGTACCTAAACATTGTACAGTCGTCAGAAAGACAATGCCTGATATGAAGCATAGCCTATTTTTTATATTATACCAACAAGATTTCACTATTATCAACTTAATTCTTCAGAAGTCAAAACAGAAGGAGATATGTTGACTTCATTAATTTGATAATTATCAGGACACTGGAATTTCCTTAGACCAAGATGCTCTGTTGCCATTGGTCAGATGATAATGATAACAAAGATTCAAATAGCCCAACCTGGGACTCAACAAATTCGAATAAATGTACAAAAATGTTTCCCAATAACAAAAATGCCAGATGTGGCACCTGGTTCATTGTACAATCTTTACTGTATGAGGACACCTTGGACTTAGTAGACCTTTATCAGAGGACTTGGATAGTTGGTTTTGCAAATGATAGGAAATACAAGGTTGAAATGGCATTTTGACCTTGGAGGTGCTCATAATATGGAAGAGGTGTCACTGTTTTATTTTTTTCTGTTTTTCTAAACAGAATTTTCAAAGAAAATGTCAAAATTGAGTTATTCCTTTTTCAGCTGAATGGTCTGCCTTTTAACTTTCAGGTGTCTTTCGAGTACTAAGTGTTATTCTGATGTTGCAGAATTGAAGCATTTTAAAAACAGTCATTGCCCTCTAAGATCTTGTTAGCATCCTTCTCATTTCTATTACTTACTCTACTTTATATAGTGCTTAGTATGTGTCGGAGCTCATTAGCATCTTACAATTATCCTTATTTATTCATTTTATTGGTGTTTAGTATGTGTCAGACACTTTAAGTCCATGATGAGAGTTAGAGTTTTGAAAATGTGGCTGAGGCTTTTTCCCCCGCAGTGACTGCACCAATTTACAATCACATGGACCGTGCTCCAGGCTTTCTCTTTCCTCCACATCCTTGCCAGCACTTGTTATTTATTTATATTTTGATGACAGCCATTCTGAGAGGAGTGAGGATTTACTTCCTCATGACTTTCATTGGCATTTCCCAGATTAGCGATGTTGAGTTTTGTGTTTCCTTGATTTTTTTAAAAAAAATATGTTTTTGTTGACATTAGAGGGAGAGCAAGGAAAAGGGAGAGAGATAGAAACAACAATGAGGGAAAACCATCACATCCATGGGCTGCATCCTGCACACCCCCTCCTGGGTTCAAGCCTGCCACCCTGGCATCTGCCCTGCCCTGGAATGTCACCAGCGAACTCTTGGTGCAATGGACCAAGGACTCCATCTACTGAACCGCACTGGCTAGGCCTATGCCTTTGTTTTAAATAGGAAGAAACTCAGAGGCTTGCAGTTGACTTCCCTATCTTTTTATAGGCTTGGGTTAATTGCGTGCTCATACCTAAACCAGTAAGTGGTAATCTAGTGACTCTGAGGGCTTACTATAATCATTTTTCCTGTTTGAAGTTAGGGAGATAATACTAGCTTCTTTGTGTATCAGGACAGTGAATGTCCATATCGAGTTGTGGTTCTCCAGCAAGAATGAAAACTAAGGTCGAGAGCCAGAAATACTTACTGCAGGGATTCACTGGAGTTTTGAGCAGAAGAGGAACAAGATTAGATTTGATGAGGGCCCTCTCATTGTGGTATGAAACAGGAATCACCAACCCTTCTCTGCAAAGGGCCTGATTTTAGTCCATGTGGTCTGACATATCTACTCAAGGCTGCCATTGTAGTGTGAGAGCAGTCCTAGAGAATCTGTAATGAGTAGGCAGGGCTGTGTTCCAGTGAGACTTTATTTGTAAAACCAGTTGGCAGCTTATATTTGTCCTGTGGACCTTAGTTTACTAACACCTCATGTGGAGGATAGATGGAAGGGAATCATATAAAAAGCCTGGGAGACAAAGGGCAGGTGACAGTAGCAAAATAAAGCAGAGATAGTAGAGAGGTCAAGTTCATATGATTGTGGTGATGATTGAATGTAAAGACTTAGTCGGGAGAGAGAATTCTAAGGTGCTTAGTTGGTTCCCAGGTGGTTAACTGGCATTTAGATTGGACATGAAGAATAGGACTTCATCAGATGAGCAGAAAAGAGCAACAGTTCAACAGGAAAGACCAGATTTTTTTCAATACACGTTGAGTTTAATGATTATCTATAGATATCCCTACATTTTGGTTACAATTTCTTTTATTACTTGACTTATCCTATCAACAACTGCCTTCAATAGGTGAGCGATGATGTTATTTCAATAAGAAAAAAATGATTAGGAATAAATAAAAACAACTCTGTAATCATTACAATGTTCCTCTAGTATACCGTATATGATAATTACTGTTCTTTTAGAGTTATCCCAGTTACTTAATTGATTCACAACTGTTGTACAAAGGAACTAATCTTTGTTTAGTTGGAGAAAATTGTCAGTGTGATGTCTTCATTTCCTTTATAGAAACTTTGATACCATAGAACATGTTGTCAGTCATTAGAATTCTGTAATTCTTATTGTGACTAAATAGGAATGTTGCTTATTTCACATTATTTTCTGACATCAATGTTTGATTTATCCCTTTCATGTCTTTATTCCAATAGCTATAAATCTACAGGAAAGTCCAGAAAAAGCATGGACCAAAACCAAACCAATGAGAGGTATTCTGTGAAATCAACTTCTGTATTCTAATCATGTCTAACACATCAATCCAAATAATATTTTCACATACGCAATTTTATTAGAGGTTCCTAAACCCACCTGTAGGTTTGCTTATTCACTAGAAAACTTTACAGGACTCAGCATATAGTGGTTCTCATTCCTGAGATTTATTATAGTGAAAAGACTGGAGAAAAATCATCAAGGAGTAAAGGTGTGTGTGACAACATGTTGAGGACAGCAGGCAGAACCTTCCTTGAGCCCTCTCCCTGTGGAGTTACCAGGATGTGCTTAGATATTCCAGTGTCAAATTCTGACAACTCATGTGAAATATGTCCTCTACCAGTCTTGTTAGACTCATTGAGAGGGTTTTAAGGCACCTTCCTCATAGCATGTACCAAATTTTAGATTTCCAGAAGGAAAGCAAGTGTGCAATATGAACTCCATTGGTTTTAAAAGGTGTTTAGACACAAGGGGCCATTCTTCTCAGTTAGGAAATGGTGGAAAGCCTCCCCCGCTTTGAGTTTTCAGATACCAATTGAAGGGTAGCCATTTAAGCAGGACTTTCTAAGGATAGCAGACTTAGGCCTACTGTAGCAGGTAGTACATTATTTTGAACAAAAATTAATAAGCTATATTTTTAGAGCAGTTTTAGGTGCACAGTAAAATTGAGCAGAAGATATAGAGTGCTCATAAACTACACCATTGCAAACATACACAGCCTTATTCATTTTTGTTAATAATTTATTTTATTAATTTCAGAGAGAAAGGGATAAAGAGGCCTAGATAGAAACATCAATTATGAGATAGAATTATTGATAGGCTGCCTCCTCACACACCACACCGGGTATTGAGCCCACAAGGCAGGCATGTGACTCTACTGGGAATCAAGCCTTAACCTCCTGGTTCCTAGGACAATGCTCAATGACTGAGCCACACAGGCCTGGTGGCTTGTTCATTTTTGACCCCGAGCAACAGTGAAGTATATTTATTACAATGAATGAATGTGCACTGACTCATCATTATCAACTAAAGTCCTTAAATTACAGTAAGGTTCACTCTTGGTATTGTGCATGCTATAGATTGTGACAAATGCATGAAAGCACATACCCACCATTAGAATGTAGAATCATATCATCCTAGTGGCCCTGCACACAAATCTGTGCGTGAGTAGCTCGCTTCTGCTTGCCTCAGCTGGCCACCCTGCCCACAAATGCTGGTAGCTCTCTGCTGTGCGTAATTGCTGCGCCACCCTCGTGTAGCTCTCTGCTTGTTGCCCCAATCTCCTGGCGCACTCCACCACTTGTAGATTGGTTGTGACTTTATGGTATCCTGGCTATTTTGCATATTCCTCTATTATTATATTAGATAGTATCGCTTCACTATCACAAAAATCTTCTGTGCTCTGCTTATTCATCCTGCACTTTTCCCTAACCTCTGGAAACTACTGATCTTTTTTGCTGTCTCCCTAGATTTGCCTTTTCCTGAATGTTGTGTAGTTGGAATCACACAGTGGGTATCTTTTTGAATATTTAAAAAATGAATTCCAAGGTAATTGGATGTAGTTGCCCAAGAAGTTCTGTGGCCTTCGTTGTTGTTTTTCATTAGCATAGGATCTGAAGACATACACCATATGAGCTGAAAGAGAATGATTTCTATTTGCATGTTAAATCTACTGGGAAGGGTTAAGAAAGATGACCTCACACACGATTGCAGAGCACTAACAATTGGACCACCCTGCTCTATGAGATGGGTCCCAGAGAGATCTCCCAATTGAAGGAGACAGCCTCAAGTAGTTCAACTTTATACACCGGGAATCACAAAGTCATTTCTACCTACATTCCAATTGGAAATGGAGCCAGAGAGAATTTGTTTACCAAATTTTACAGTGCTGCGACCTGTAGTGCCTCGCGACAATGTTTCCTTATGATAGGAGTGTTTCATCCTGGACTAGCTAGTCTGCACCTACTAGTAAGAGCTGGAGAATTTGTATTGTGTTAGGGAAAAATAAGTATACTTTCCTCTAACTGCTCCTAATGGCAGAAGCCAGAAAACTTAAGCTATTTGGTTTGACATGGTTAGTCTATAGTTCTGTTCTCATTAACAATAATATTTTCTGTCAGTCTGATGGGGTTTGGTTAGGATTATTGTTCCTTGTATATAGCAGTGATCAAGTAAGTATCAAATTTTGATAGACCCCATTTTCTTTTCTTTTTTTAGTTGTCTATGTTTAAAAAGAGAAAGTAAATGTTCTCAATGCATTAGTGGCCTACAATAATATTTACTCTAGTATAGTCTTTAGGTGTGGTCCCAAAGTTACACTTTCTAGCAATGCATTAATTCAGTACTGTTAAAGTCCTGTATTCTTATTGTTTTAAAATGTATTTTACTTTATGTTGTTTTTTTAAATAGTGAGTGATGTCTCTAAAGAAGACTCTTTAAGCAGGTAGGATTTTATGGATTTTTCAAAATTATGTGCTCACTAAGAAAATGCAGAGAAAAGAAAGTAACATTTCTAGAGTGTTCTACTGTGGGCTATACCCTATACCAGTGGTTGGCAAACCACGGCTCATGAGCCACAGGCGCCTCTTTGGCCCCTTTAGTGTGGCTCTTCCAGAAAATATACCTTGTGCGTGCACACATGTACAGTGCAATGGAAAATTGGTGGCCCACGGGCAGAAGTCGGTTTTGGCCTGGGCGAGTTGATTTTGAAGAAGTGGCCTTAGAAGACGTAGGGGGTGTCCGTTGGTTGGGCGATGGGAGACAGGGCACACGCGGGCCAGAGGATACGCAGCTCAGGGGAGGCACTTGCGACTCATGCACAAGTTGAGTGAGCCAGTCAGTCAGCAGTCTCATGGTGCAGTGGTTAGTGCTAATCGCATCCGCAAATTGCTCACAGGTGACAAAAGATAGAGGAAACATGTATACAAGATGAGTGTGCATAAGGATGTTGGAAGGGGTAGACCTCAGCGACCGTACCTCAATCAGATTGAGGATGTTTTTAGCAAAGGCCAGCTTAGGAGTACCCTAATTAATTTAATCACAATGTACCTACCTATATAGTTGAAGTATATAAAATTTGGCTCTGAAAAAAAATTTCAATCATTGTACTGTTGATATTTGGCTCTGTTGAGTAATGAGTTTGCCGACCACTGGTCTAGGAGGCCCAGTTAGTCTAAGCCAGTGGTTCTCAACCTGTGGGTCATGAACAATGAAAATACATCCTGCATATCAGATATTTACATTATGATTCATAACAGTAGCAAAATTACTGTTATGAAGAAGCAACGAAAATAATTTTATGGTTGGGGGTCACCACAACATGAGGAACTCTATTAAAGGGTCATGGCATTAACCCTTAGCATTTATCTTACTCTCCTAGACAATTGTAGTGGTAAATAGGACCTTGTTTTTGCCACCAAAGCTTCTATGGCCCATCTCAGTTAGCTTTGGCCACAGAACCAAGTTTACCTAAGCAAGGCCTCATGGGGCAAGTGTTTTTAGTAAAAAGATATGAATTCTTCCTGAAACTAATTGTTTATTTGTTAGTAAAGACTATCTCTGTATAGGTTATGTAATGTTAATTATATTCAGCATCTAATTAGGGGATATTTCTAATTGATTTCCCTATTTACCGAATTCCCAGTCTTGTTTTGCCAGTCTCATTGGCCAAATTGTATGAATTTTGCGTTTTTTCCTAGAGTCCTTTGTTTATCTACCTTAACTTTTCCTGATTTTTTGAACTTTCTTCTCTCCTTTTCTTGGTGTTTCTTTCTTTGTGTTATTTTTTTGCACTTTGTCTAGCTCTGTTGTTCTCCATTTTTCTGTAGACAGAATCTAAGGCAGGTAGAATTGCAGGAGTTTAAGGAAGCCTAGCAATTAATTAATCAAAACACCCTTAGGCACTGCAACCTCTGATTAACACATTGGCCAAGTGGTGGATTTTCCTTTCAATCTTCCCCTAAGTCAGATTAGTGACCTCAGCAGAGTTTCTTATCTGTGAGAGGACCTGAAATGAGCCATACCCAAGCGCGACAGGAGGTGGCCTTTCCCCCCCTTCATTTTAGCCTTGGAGGGAATGTACACAGGTGAACACTTCAGCACGTAAATGGTCAACTCTAGACAGACAAACAGGGTATTCACTTGGGGAATATATCAAGTTAGCTGTTTCAATAACATAATTGAAGAGGCTGAGGGTGAAGTGACCTCTGTGTTATATACATAGCTCCCATGCTTGCAGGAAATAATGAGTTCACAAATACAGTCAGGTTTCTTCTACAGCAAGGTACTGATGTCTTTTCTCAAGAGAACTGTGCGTAGATGGCAGAAGGATAAGTATTTGTTAGTTGTTGTTATTTATAAGTGTTTGTTTTAAAATGCTAGTAATCAATCAATTAAGGTATAATCATTTCACTGTTACCTTTTTTTTTTTCCGAATTAAAGAGTCACATTTATTTCAATCTGGGACTATGAGGGAGCCATGCACTCCAAATCTCGAAGTCTCACTCTTACTTTCTTTAAAAAAAAATATTTTATAGATTTTTTACAGAGAGGACGTGAGAGGTCTAGAGAGTTAGAACACCGATGAAAAACATTGATCAGCTGCCTCTTGGACACCCCCCATTGGGTATGTGCCCACAGCCAAGTTACATGACTTTGAGCAGACTCAAACCTGGGACCCTTGAGTCCGCAGGCCAATGCTCTCTCCACTGAGCCAAACTGGTCAGGGCCTCACTGTTACTTTTTATGTAACAGGTGAGAATTCATAGTTTGCTTCTGGAAGTTTTGGGATGCTAGTCAGTTAGTCTAGGTCAGTGGTCGGCAAACTGCTGCTGGCCAGCCACTTGCAGCTCTTTGGTCCCTTGAGTGTGGCTCTTCCTAAGCCTTAGGCATACCCTAATTAAGTTAATCACAATGTACCTACCTATATAGTTTAAGTTTAAAAAATTTGGCTATCAAAATAAATTTCAGTCGTTGTACTGTTGATATTTGGTACCGTTGAGTAATGAGTTTGCCGACCACTGATCTAAGTCATCAGCCAGAAAACAAACAGGCTCAGCTAGTTCAAAGAAGCCATGGGCCAAATTCTTTACCTCAGAACTTTTAAGATTTCTACCCATTTCATTCCAAGTAGGACCACTATGCATGAGGTTAAAAATCTCAGCTTTGATTTCTCTAACTAGTTATTTGGGGTCTTGAAGCGTTCACTGTAGCTTCAGGGGCTATCTCCTGAACAAAGGGCCTTGAAAGGACTGACTCCATCCTGTCCCTCACCCGCCATCTGAACCACAGGAACTCGATCTTGTTCCCATACCCTCCATTTTCTAAGAACCACCATTTAAAAATTTCCACTAAACACAGATGGTCCTTTGTTCTGTTAATTCCAGGAAGTAACTAAACCAGATAACCTCCCTGATAGAAGTAACTCTGCTATTTCTAGCTTCTGTAAGCACACTTGCTAGAATAATGGGGAAAATAAGACATTTTGGGGGAGGGGTTAGCAATCTGAATCTGTGCCAGGAACCTAATGCATATCCTGGTTAGCCTATAGTCTAGTCCAGAGATGGGCAAGCTTTTTGACTCGAGGGCCACAATGGGTTCTTAAACTGGACCAGAGGGCCGGAATAAAAGCAAGAATGGAGTGTTTGTGTGAACTAATGTACATTCAAAGTAAACATCAATACATAAAAGGGTACGGTCTTTTTATTTTTTAGTTTTATTCATTTCAAACGGGCCGGATCCGGCCCGCGGGCCGTAGTTTGCCCATGGCTCGCTAGTCACTGCTCCCTCTTAATCATCTGGTCCTGCAAGCCACTCTGCCAGCGTGGTGGTCTGGTCCATCCTTGGTTCCTCCCATGCCAGGTGTCTTCTGGTTATCTGAGCTGTGCTCAAGGCTGAAAGCTTTCTGCAAGGTATCTGCTAAGCACACTGCCCACATTCCAGCACATGTTTTGGTTTGTTTGTTTGTTTTGGTTTTGTGTTGTTTTTTTTTTGTTTTTTGCCTTTATAGGCTAACCCCTAACTAAGTTCATGTGGGGCCGTGAGAATTTGAGAGACCCAAGTCCTCCTATGGCTGCTGGCTTTTGAAATAAAGACTCCAAATTCGGCTCTCTGATTATGGGCTCTTCTGGTTAGCTCACTGAATTTCCAATATAACCCTCCTATACCCTCCCTTGAATTTTTCAGGAACATAAAGGATTCCCTAAGTCCAGGTAGACAATTTTCTCTTACCAGTCAGATGGAGACCTAAAAAGCTACTTTGTAAATTTTATGTTGGTTCCATTGATTGTATTGCTACTGAGTTGCCATTGAAACCCATCACATAATCATGATTGCTCTTTGCTCCCAGCTTGGCCTTGCTGATCCACATTCCTGAGTCTTCATGTCAACTCACACTTGGACTTGGGGGGTCACAGCTTTTTTTTAGTTTAAATACATATACTTTGTATGCTTAGCCACTACTGCAATTCCCAGCACCCTATTCTGGCAGCTGGGCCTCCTAGCTCCTGCCACCCACAGCCTCCCTCACACACTGGAAAGCTTATGTGCAGCTCACTTCTCAGCCCAGGTCTCTGGGGATGAGTTATCCTTTGAGCTTCGTGGGGTTTTCTGTTTTATTTTCTTTTTAAGCCAGCAGGTGTTACTTACAACAATCCTAAGCTGCCAAAGAGATTCAAATAATGACACAGGAAAAAATCAGACTGCTGGGGTCCAACCCCAGCGGGTCCAGGGGTCCCCAAAGGTGTGGACGGAGTCGGTGAAGAAGGAATGACACGGAGACAGCGTTCAGTTGATCAGCAACCTAGCCAGGATCTCTAGCCCGGATCTCCAGAGAGGTTCTGCTTCAGATTTCTAGCGAGGTTCTGTAGCCATGTTCCCTTGCTAGGTTCTCCAGCCAGGTTCTGTCCAGGCTCTCCAGTCAGGTTCAGTGTCCAGGTTCCAGTCAGGTTCTCCTGCCAATCTCTGTAGTCAGGTTCAGTCCAGGATCCCTTGCCATGTTCTCCCACTAGGCTCTGTCTCTAGGCTCCGAGGCCAGTCCCTCTCCAGGATCCTCCGGCATGCTCTCTCCAGCGAAGTTCTTCTGTCTCTAGGCTCCGTGTAGGTTCTGTCTTCTTGATTCTGTTCTAAGTTCTGCGTGTTTCTGTCTTGTTACAACTGTATTTATACCAGTTGATTCAATTCTATCAATCTCTATTACAAAGGTTAGGGCGTTTCTTATCTCCATTCCAGGGAGAAAAGATTATGTAGTTTAAGCATGATTGTTCGTAGTTAAAGGGATTAATTACCCGCCTGGCACTTAGTTGAGGGGTTTTATTCCCTCCCTAACTTCAGGGGAAAATCCCTACCTGGGGATTCAACCTTTCTCGGAAAGGTGACTATGGTTAAAACACAGCGCCAAGAAGGTGAGCAAACATATTAAGAACCGTATGCCATATATGCCAGGTCCCTTGAAACAGCAAGGATGGACCGGCTCCCGGCATCAGACCATATTTCTCCTTTGTTACTATATCTATACCGAAGGTCACTTTATACCCTGTGGAGCATCTTTGTTTCGGTAGTGGAAGGCCCCTTGTCGCTTTCTCAGAGTAGTAAGCACCAGATTTCCTGAGGTTCCATAATTGAGGTTGGCCTCTCAGTGATCTCTTTGCCATAATAATGAAACTTCCCCAAGTGATTTGAATTTACCTCGGGTTTCAAAATATTTTAAATTATGCCTCACATGGAAGCCAGTCAACAGAAAGCTCTGAGTCAAAAGTAGTTTATTGGCCCTTAAAATTGCTAAGGGCCCATCCATGACCCCTAAATATCCATGGGTGGCCAGTAGGATTGCATCTTCCAAGCCAGTTGGGGATGGACACAGAGATTAAGCAGCATTCTCATAAAGATTTGCTGGGTCACAGATTGAGTAGGTAGAGAAGGGGTAGTCTTAGTCCAGGCCAGGTCCTGACCTTTATCAGTTTTCTGTAGTTGGTATGATTTGCTACAAAAAGAAGGGAGCATTGTGTTATCTGACTTCATGAGGTAATATATTTGTACATAAATTCAGTTACCAGTTATGTAGCAGATGAGATGCCCTGAAATACAGACCCCAATCTGAGTACAGGTAATAAACAGACTTAATAACATTTTCTGAAATCTGCAACATTTAGTAACCATGACAAGTTCACATTGGGTTTTATTTGGGATTCAAAATAGTTTCAACAAATAAATCATAACCAGCTTTTTTCTTTGCTTTATTGTTTTTCTGAGCATAACTTTTGCTGTATTATCTCAATTGATCCTCCTTAACCTTCTGAAATAAATAATAAGATTCTTATTTTGTAGTGGAGGACCTTGAGCCACACAAAGACCTATTGGTTATAGAATTAGGATGTGTGAGTTTAAGACATTTGTGATTATGTCTAGCTAACTCTAGTTAATTCACTGAACTATACTGCCCTCATATCATGACTGTTATACCTTATGTTTTTTCATTACATACTTCATAAAACAGTTGTATAACTTACACATTTAAAGTGTATGGAATAATTGAAGTTTTAACATTAGTGCTATATTGTATGAAATATTCTAAGAATTTACTACATTTGGAGAATATTTTTATGTTAATATAAAGAAAGTAATATTACTTATCACCATTTTTTTCTGCACAGCAAGCAACAACTAACTTCTAAACATAAAGAAAAAAAGGAAGCCACAAAATCTGAAAGTTTCACTCCTGGTAAGATTTCTGATAATGACTTCGTCTTGGTGCTCCTACCATAGATGAAGTAAGAGTAGGGAAGTTTTGATAACGAAAGTGCAGGGAAAAAATACCAATGTGTAAGTTGCAAGTATAGTTTTTCTTTATCTCTTTCTTAATAGAATAGTAATCAGTATTATTAACAAAGTTACCTGTAGGTAATTTAAAATCTGGGCAACATGGTTTGCAAAGAAGTTCATTTATTTAGTTCTGACCCCTAAAATCCTACATTATATCTTTGTGTTCAAAAGAAAAAAGATGTTAAGATGCTGTATGTTTCCTCTATATTCACATTATCCCAAACTGCACTTGTTCTGAAAAGGAATCTTTAGTTTTAACTGTGAATGGATTATATTTAGTAAATGAATATTTGTTATTGAATAGTGATTTGTGCACCAAAAAAAGAGTAACTATAACGAGGAACTCAACAACACTTTCCTGGTAGCACAAACAGATGTCAAACAGTAAGAGCTACAACACTTAGCCAGTGTGTAAGATTCCTTATGACATTGTTTTGTAAAGACATCTACCTGTAGTTCTGAAGACAGAAAAGCAATGCTTGTTGAGAAGCACAGGGCATTTTTCATATTATACCAACAAAGTCTCACTATTTTCAACTTTATTCCTCAGAAGTCAAAATAGAATGGTATAGGTTGACTTCATTAATTTCGTAATTATCAGGATACTGGAATTTCTTTAGAATAATATGTTCTGTGTCCAGTAGTCAGAAAATAATGATAATAAATATTTGAACAGCCTATCCTGGGACTCAACAAATTCTAATAACTGTACAAAAGTGTTTCCCAATAACAAAAATGCCAGATGTGGCACCTGGTTCATTGTACAATCTTTACTGTATGAGGACATCTTGGACTTAGTAGACCTTTATCAGAGGACTTGGGTAGTTGGTTTTGCAAGTGATAGGAAATACAAGGATGAAATGGCATTTTGACCTTGGAGGTGCTCATAACATGGAAGAGGTGTCACTGTTTTATTTTTTTCTGTTTTTTCTAAACAGAATTTCAAAGAAAATGTCAGAATTCATTTATTCCTTTTGCAGCTGAATGGTCTGCCTTTTAACTTTCAGGTGTCTTTCAGGTACTAAGTGTTATTCTGATGTTACAGAATTGAAGCATTGCCCTCTAAGATCTTGTTAGCATCCTTGTCATTTCTATTACTTACTCTACTTTATATAGTGCTTAATATGTGTCAGAGCTCATTAGCATCTTACAATTATCCCTATTTATTCATTTTATTGGTGTTTAGTATGTGTCAGACACTTTAAGTCCATGATGAGAGTTAGAGTTTTAAAAATGTGGCTGAGGCTTTTTCCCCCGCAGTGACTGTACCAATTTACAATCACATGGACCATGCTCCAGGCTTTCTCTTCCCTCCACATCCTCGCCAGCACTTGTTATTTATTTATATTTTGATGACAGCCATTCTGAGAGGAGTGAGGATTTACTTCTTCATGACTTTCATTGGCATTTCCCAGATTAGTGATGTTGAGTTTTGTGTTTCTTTAATTTTTTTTTGAAAAAAGAAATGTTTTTGTTGACATTAGAGGGAGAGGAAGGAAAAGGGAGAGAGATTGAAACAACAATGAGGGAAAACCATCATATCCATGGGCTGACTCCTGCACACCCCCTCCTTGGATCAAGCCTGCCACCCTGGCATCTGCCCTGCCCTGGAATGTCACCAGCGATCTCTTGGTGCAATGGACCAAGGACTCCATCTACTGAACCGCACTGGCTAGGCCTATGTCTTTGTTTTAAGTAGGAAGAAACTGAGAGGCCTTCAGTTGACTTCCCTACCTTTTTATAGGCTTGGGTTAATTGCGTGCTCATACCTAAACCAGGAAGTGGTAAACTAGTGACTCTGAGGAGCTTACTATAATCATTTTTCCTGTTTGAAGTTAGGGAGATAATACTAGCTTCTTTGTGTATCAGGACAGTGAATGTCCATATCGAGTTGTGGTTCTCCAGCAAGAATGAAAACTAAGGTCGAGAGCCAGAAATACTTACTGCAGGGATTCATTGGAGTTTTGAGCAGAAGAGGAACAAGATTAGATTTGATGAGGGCCCTCTCATTGTGGTATGAAACAGGAATCACCAACCCTTCTCTGCAAAGGGCCTGATTTTAGTCCATGTGGTCTGACATATCTACTCAAGTCTGCCATTGTAGTGTGAGAGCAGTCCTAGAGAATCTGTAATGAGTAGGCAGGGCTGTGTTCCAGTGAGACTTTATTTGTAAAACCAGTTGGCAGCTTATATTTGTCCTGTGGACCTTAGTTTACTAACACCTCATGTAGAGGATAGATGGAAGGGAATCATATAAAAAGCCAGGGAGACAAAGTGCAGTTGACAGTAGCAAAATAAAGCAGAGACAGTAGAGAGGTTGAGTTCATATGATTGTGGTGATGATTGCATGTAAAGATTTAGTCGGGAGGGAGAATTCTAAGGTGCTTCATAGGTTCCCAGGTGGTGCACTGGCATTTAGATTGGACATGAAGAATAGGACTTCATCAGATGAGCAGAAAAGAGCAACAGTTCAACAGGAAAGACCGGTTTTTTTTCAATACAGGTTGAATTTAATGATTATCTATGGATATCCCTACATTTTGGATACAATTTCTTTTATTACTTGACTTATCCTATCAACAACTGCCTTCAATAAGTGAGCCATGATTTGATTTCAATAAGAAAAAAAATGATTAGGAATAAATAAAAACAACTCTGTAATCCTTAGAATGTTCTTTAGTATACCATATATGATAATTACTGTTCTTTTAGAGTTATCCCAGTAACTTGATTGATTCACAACTGTTGTACAAAGGAATTAAACCTTGTTTTGTTGGAGAAAATTGTCAGTGTGAAGTGTTCATTTCCTTTATAGAAAGTTTGATACCGTAGAACATGTTATCAGTCATTAGAATTCTGTAATTCCTATTGTGACTAAATAGAAATGTTGCTTATTTCACATTATTTTCTGACATCAGTGTTTGATTTATCCCTTTCATGTCTTTATTCCAATAGCTATAAATCTACAGGAAAGTCCAGAAAAAGCACGGACCAAAACCAAACCAATGAGAGGTATTCTGTGAAATCAACTTCTGTATTCTAATCATGTCTAACACATCAATCCAAATAATATTTTCACATACGCAATTTTATTAGAGGTTCCAAAACCCACCACTAGGTTTGCTTATTCACTAGAAAACTTTACTACAGGACTCAGCATATAGTGGTACTCATTCCTGAGATTTATTACAGTGAAAAGACTGGAGAAAAATCAGCAAGGAGTAAAGGTGTGTGTGACAACATGTTGAGGACAGCAGGCAGAACCTTCCTTGAGCCCTCTCCCTGTGGAGTTACCAGGATGTGCTTAGATATTCCAGTGTCAAATTCTGACAACTCATGTGAAATATGTCCTCTACCAGTCTTGTTAGACTCAATGAGAGGTTTTTTAGGCATCTTCCCCATAGCATGGACTAAAATTTTATATTCCCAGAAGGAAAGAAAGTGTGCAGTATTAACTCCATTGATTTTAAAAGGTGTTTAGACACAAGGGACCATTCTTCTCAGTTAGGAAAAGGTGGAAATCCTCCCCCGCTTTAGGTTTTCAGATACCAACTGAAGGGTAGCTATTTAAGCAGGACTTTCTAAGGATAGCCGACTTAGGCCTGCTGTAGCAGGGAGTACATTATTTTGAACAAAAATTAATAAGTTACATTTTTAGAGCAGTTTTAGGTGCACAGTAAAATTGAGCAGAAGGTATAGAGTGCTCATAAACTACACAATTGCAAACATACACAGCCTTATTCATTTTTTTTAATTTTTTTATTATTAGTTAAGGTATTACAAATGTGTCCTCATCCCCCCCCATTAACACCCAACCTCCCCCCGACCCCCGCCCGCCCCGCACATTCATGCTCCGATCCCCCTGCTGTCCATGTCCATTGGTTTGGCTTATATACATGTATACAAGTCCTTCGGTTGATCTCTTCCCCTTACCCCCGCCCTCCCCTACTTTCCTTCTGGGGATTGATAGCCTGATTGCTGTTTCTCAGTCTTTGGGTCTGTCCCTTTTCATCAGTCTATGTTGTTCTCTATAATCCACAAATGAGTGAGATCATGTGGTATTTATCTTTCGCTGACTGGCTTATTTCACTTAGCATAATGCTCTCCAGTTCCTTCCATGCTGTTGCAAAAGGCAAGAGTTCCTTTTTTTTTTTACCGCAGCATAGTATTCCATTGTGTATATGTACCACAGTTTTCTAATCCACTCATCTGCTGATGGGCACTTAGGCTGTTTCCAAATCTTAGCTATGGTGAATTGTGCTGCTGTGAACATAGGGGTGCATATATCCTTTCTGATTGGCGTTTCTGGTTTCTTGGGATATATTCCTAGAAGTGGGATCACAGGGTCAAATGGGAGTTCCATTTTCAGGTTTTTGAGGAAACTCCATACTGTTCTCCACAGTGGCTGCACCAGTCTGCATTCCCACCAGCAGCGCAGAAGAGTTCCTTTTTCTCCACATCCTCTCCAACACTTGTTGTTTGTTGATGATAGCCATTCTGACAGGTGTGAGATGATAACGCATTGTCGTTTTGATTTGCATCTCTCGTATAATTAGTGACTTTGAGCATGTTTTCATATGTCTTTCAGCCTTCCATATGTCCTCTTTTGAAAAGTGTCTATCTGGGTCCGTTGCCCATTTTTTTTATTGGATTGTTTATCTTCCTTTTGTTAAGTTTCATTAGATCCCTGTAAATGTTGGAAATTAAACCCTTATCGGTGGTATCATTGGCAAATATGTTCTCCCATGTAGTGGGTCTTCTTATTGTTTTGTTGATGGTTTCCTTTGCTGTGCAAAAGCTTTTTATTTTGATGTAGTCCCATTTGTTTATTTTCTCTTTAGTTTCCATTGCCCTAGGAGCATTATCAGAGAAGAAATTCCTTCGGCATATGTTTGCGATTTCGCTGCCTGTGGATTTCTCTAGTATTTTTATGGTTTCCCGTCTTACGTTTAAGTCTTTTATCCATTTTGAGTTTATTTTTGTGTATGGTGTGAGTTGGTGGTCTAGTTTCATCTTTTTGTATGTATCTGTCCAATTTTCCCAACACCATTTATTGAAGAGACTGTCTTGACTCCATTGTATGCTCTTGCCTCCTTTGTCAAATATTAATTGGGCATAGTGGTTTGGGTCGATTTCTGGGGTCTCTATTCTATTCCATTGATATATATGTCTGTTCTTGTGCCAGTACCAAGCTGTTTTAAGAACAGTGGCTTTGTAATACAGTTTGATATCTGGTATTGAGATCCCACCTACTTTGTTCTTTCTCAGGATTGCTGCAGCTATTCGGGGTCTTTTTTTTTATTCCAGATGAATTTTTGGAATGTTCGTTCTAGATATGTGAAACATGCCATTGGTAATTTAATGGGGATTGCATTGAATCTATAAATTGCTTTGGGTAGTATGGACATTTTGATGATGTTGATTCTACCAATCCATGAACACGGTATATTCTTCCATCTGTTTATGTCTTCCTCTATGTTTTTTTTTCAGTGTCCTGTAGTTTTTGGCATATAAGTCTTTTACCTCCTTAGTTAAGTTTATTCCTAGGTATTTTAATTTTAATTTTTTTGGTGCAATGGTAAATGGGATTGATTCTGTAGTTTCACTTTCTGTAAGTTCACTATTGGTGTAAAGAAATGCCATGGATTTCTTAGCATTAATTTTGTATCCTGCTACATTGCCGAATATATTTATTAAGTCTAAAAATTTTTTGATGGAGTCTTTAGGGTTCTGTATGTACAGTATCATGTCATCTGCAAATAAGGACAGTTTTACTTCTTCTTTTCCAATCTGGATGCCTTTTATTTCTTCTTGTTGTCTGATCGCAACGGCTAGTACTTCCAGTACTATGTTGAACAGGAGTGGTGAGAGGGGGCATCCCTGTCTTGTTCCTGTTTTTAGGGGGAATGGTTTTAGTTTTTGCCCATTGAGTATGATGTTGGCTGTGGGTTTGTCATATATGCCTTTTATTATGTTGAGGTATGGTCCCTCAATTCCTATCTTACTGAGAGTTTTGATCAAGAAAGGGTGTTGGATTTTGTCAAATGCTTTCTCCGCATCAATTGATATGACTATGTGGTTTTTTTCTCTCAATTTGTTTATGTGATGTATCACATTTATTGATTTGCGGATATTGTTCCATCCTTGCATCCCTGGGATAAATCCTACTTGGTCATGGTGTATGATCTTTTTGATGTACTGCTGGATCCGATTTGCTAGGATTTTGTTGAGGATTTTGACATCTATGTTCATGAGGGATATTGGCCTATAATTCTCTTTCATTGTATTGTCTTTATCTGGTTTTGGGATTAGGGTGATGTTGGCTTCATAGAATGAGCTGGGAAGTGTTCCTTACTCTTGGATCTTTTGACATAGTCTGAGGAGGATAGGTTTTAGGTCTTCCTTGAATGTTTGGTAAAACTCCCCTGTGAAGCCATCTGGCCCCGGGCTTTTGTTTGCTGGAAGCTTTTTGATTACTTCTTCGATTTCCTCCATAGTTATTGGCCTATTGAGATTTTAGATTCTTTCTGGTTAAGTTTTGGAAGGTTGTATTTTTCTAGGAATATGTCCATTTCCTCCAGGTTGTCTAGTGTGTTGGAGTAGAGTTGTTCATAGTATTTTCTAACAATCCTTTGTATTTCTATGGGGTCTGTTGTTATTACTCCTCTTTCATTTCTGATTTTGTTTATTTTGGTCCTCTCTCTTTGTTTCTTGGTGAGCCTGGCTAGAGGTGTATCAATCTTGTTTATCCTTTCAAAGAACCAGCTCTTGGTTTTGTTGATCTTTTGTATTGTTTTTTTGGTCTCTATGTCATTTATCTCCGCTCTGATCTTTGTTATTTCCTTCCTTCTGCTTACAGTGGGCTTTTTTTGTTGCTCTCTTTCTAACTCTTCAAGCTGTAGAGTTAGGTCATTTATTCTCATTGTTTCTTGTTTCTTGCAGTAGGCTTGTAGAGCTATGAACTTCCCTCTCAAGACTGCTTTTGCTGTGTCCCATAGGTTTTGGATTGTTGTGTTTCGTTGTCATTTGTTGCCATGATGCTTTTTATTTCTTCTTTGATCTCACTGGTAACCCAGTCATTGTTTAATAGCATGCTATTTAGTCTCCATGTGTTTGATTTTTCTGGATTGTTTTTGTTGTAGTTGATTTCCAGTTTTATGGCTTTGTGGTCTGAGAAGATGTTTGATATGATTTCAATTTTCTTGAATTTGAAGAGACTTTGTCTGTGACCCAATATATGGTCTATCTTTGAAGATGACAAATGTGCACTTGAGGAGAATGTATATTCTGTGGCTTTGTGGTGAAATGCTCTGAAGATGTCAATTAATTCCATCTGATCTAGTGAGTCATTTAGGATTGATGTTTCTTTGCTGAGTTTCTGTTTAGAGGATTTGTCCAGTGGTGATAATGGGGTGTTAAGGTTCCCTACTATGATTGTATTGCTGTCAATCTCTCCCTTGATCTTCTCCAGAAGATTTCTTACGTATTTGGGTGCTCTTATATTGGGTGCATATATATTTACCAGAGTTATTTCTTCTTGTTGGACTGCTCCCTTTAGTATTATGAAGTGGCCTTCTTTATCTCTTTTTATGTCCTTCACTTTGAGATCTAATTTGTCAGATATAAGTATTGCTACCCCGGCTTTTTTTTCCACTTCCATTGGCCTGAAAAACCTTTTTCCATCCCTTCACCATCCGTCTGTGTGCGTCTTTTTTATGAGGTGGGTTTCCTGTAGACAGCAGATGTATGGGTTATGTTTTCTTATCTACTCATTTACCCTATGCCTTTTGACTGGGGAATTTAATCATTTACATTTAAAGTTATTATTGATAGAAACTTCTTAGTCGCCATTTTTGTTCTTTACCGCTGCGTTCCTTCTTTGTTTCCTATTTTTTCTATTTACAGCAGACCCTTTAGCATTTCTTGCATTGCTGGCTTGGTTGTAATAAACTCCCGTAGACCGTTTTTGTCTGTGAAGCTCCTGATTTGACCCTCAATTTTGATTGATAGCCTCACTGGGTACAGTATTCTTGGATTCAGACCCTTCTTTGCATGACTTTGTATATTTCATTCCATTCCCTTCTTGCCTGATGTGTTTCTGTTGAGAAATCAGTCGCTAGTCTGATTGGGGATCCTTTGTAGGTAACTTTCTGTCTCTCTCTGGCTGCTTTTAAGATTCTTGCTTTGTTGTTGGTGTTTGCCAATTTAATTATTATGTCCCTTGGCGTCGGTCTTTTCGGGTTCATTTTGTTTGGGACTCTGTGAGCTTGTTGGATTTGTGTGAGTTTTTTCTTCCCTATATCAGGGAAATTTTCTGTTACTATTTTTTCAAACAGGTTTTCTATTCCTTGCTCAGTTTCCTCTCCTTCTGGAACCCCTATTATTCGGATGTTGTTTTGTTTAGCATTGTCCCAGAGTTCTCTTAGGCTCTCCTCCTGCTTTTTAATTTTTTTTTCTAGAAGCTGTTCTGTTTGGGTATTTTTTCCTACCTTGTCTTCTAGCTCGCTGATTCGGTCCTCTGCTTCTTCTAGTCTACTGTTGATGCTTTCTATTGAGTTCTTTATAGCAGTGATGTCATTTTTCATTTCTTCTTGGTTTCTCTTCATTTCCTCTTGGTTCTTCTTCATTTCCTCTTGGTTCCTACATATATTGTTGAATTTGTCTTCCATTTTTTTTCATCCACCTTATGGCCATCTCTCTAAATTCTTTCTCTGGCAGGTTGCTTGCCTCCATTGCCTCCATTTCGTTTACTTCCTTTTCTGATGATGCCTGTTTTTCTTTCATATGTGGGTTGGTTCTTTGTTTCACCATGATCTCTCTTCTCCAGGTGTTTGGTTATGTAGTTCTCTCTCTGCTGTGTTGATTTAAAGGCACAAAATACAACACAACAAGGCACAACGTACAAGGCACTGAACAAAATGTACTCACGATATTAATAACCCCAAATAAAGGTGACCACCCGAGCGAGGAGAATTAGGGCATAAAGAAGGTAAAAGAGAAAAAGATTAAAGAGAAAAGGAAAAAACAAAAAGGAGTGCCGAAGTGAGATTGGGAAAAGGGAGAGAAGAAAAAAACAAACAGACAAAAAAAAAAGTAAGAGGAAGAATGAAATAGAGGTGGGGAAGAGGCTATTTGTATGGGGAGAAAACTCTAAGAGAACCACAACTAATCTCAATGAATTCCGGCAGCAGATCCCTGGAGATTAATGCAAACTACAAACAACCACTGATATCAAGCAAGGCAAGGGAAAACAGAAACACAAAAATAACCAGAGAAAGAAAAAATAAGCAAAATAGAAAAATGAAAATGAAAAACAAAACAATCTCCCAAACAAGCATAAAAAAACCTAATATACTCAAGATCAAGCAAACACTAGCAAAATGACAGAGAGAGAGGGAAAAAAAAATTGGATAGTGAAGAAAGATAAGAGAGAGGTGTATATGGATTTAGAGCAAGGGATTGGAAATTAGATATATAAGTAGGGTGAAATTTAGACACTGGGTATAAAGAAGGAATAGGGAAAATCTAAAGTAGGAATAGGGTAAGAGAAACAGGACAGCAAAAGGGGAAAAGTGAGGAAGGGAGTTTTGGCTTAAGGGTAAATGTGAGATAGAGAGAAATGATGCTAAAGGAACGATGAAAATAGAGTGTAGGACACTAATCCCAAAATAAAATAAAGAAAAATAAAAAATAAATAAAAAATAAAATGACACTTGAAAAAATGGTAAAATGATAGCAATAATACTGGTTAAAAAATGTGGTAATTGAAAAGGTAAAATCAAGTGATGAAAAAAAATTAAAAAAAATAAAATAGGTTCTTAATGAAATGGTGAAAAAAGAATTAAAAGAAATATAAAAATATGCAGTAGTGAAGGTGCTTCAGATCTTCTACTCTTCTTTTTGGCACGTCTTAGTCCTGCCAGGCATTCAGGAGGATGTTGAATTTCCCTGCGATACACTGTCCCTCCGTGCCGTAAACCACAGTCCTGATTTTAAGGCAGGTTGTATTTGTTTACCAGACTACCTTTATGTCATCACAGAAGAGACAGTTCGTGGAAATGCCTCTGGGTGGCAGTGTGTATGGATTGACCTCCAAGGTTATAAGTCCTCTCTATCAGTAGGGTTTTTTTTTTCTCTATGGTACTTGAAACTGATTTGGGAAAGTCCACTGCCCAGAGCTGGTTCTTTAATGCTTACTGCCCGCTCTGTTTCCCGGGCTCCCCAAAAAGAACTTTCCCCTACAGGCTCTGCGAATGACCCCAACTGGGGAATCCCATGCACTGGGTTTAATAATCAAATGCACGGATCTAAGGGGAACTGTAACAAGAGCCTGATACTCTGTGTGAATTCGCAAGCCTCCACCTTCCAGGTCTGCGCACAGTCTCCGCGCGCCAACTCGCCCCTGGCACCAAGCAGCCGGGACACTGGCAAAGTCCAAGGATGCTTTTTTACATCCAGTCCAGCTATGGGCTTATTTTTAGCGTTCCCTTCTGCCAGCAGCCCTGTGGGGCCCCTTCCCCACTCACGGATCACGCTGGTCCCAAAGGCCGCGGACTCTGTGGGGCGCAGGTTTCACCCCGTGCACGCGCGGTAGCTCGGTCCTCTCTCCAACCCGAACTGCAAACTGCACCTTTAGGGGAAGTCTAACCTTTCCGTGAGAAGAAGCAGTGCTCATCTGAGTTCATGCAGTCACGCTGCTTGAGATCCCCTGTTTCAAGGTTAGAAGCTGGTCTCTGGATGCCGGCAATAGCTACCCAAGATGGCGCAGTCTCCTCTGTTGAGCTGGCGCACCGAGAGAGGTTTCAGCCGCAGTCTCCAACCATCCTTTTTTTTCTGGGAGTTCTTGGTCTTTCCCAGTCTCAGACAATCTCTCAGCTGCAAATCCTCTGCCTATTCGGGCTGTATGTTACCCATTTCAGCTGCTCACCCTTATCTGCTCCAGGACAAGGCACAGGACACGTCCGTTTATACCTCCGCCATTTTCTCCCTCTACTTTACTCATTTTTGGTAATAATTTATTTTTATTAATTTCAGAGAGAAAGGGATAAAGAGGCATAGAAAGAAACATCAATTATGAGATGGAATTATTGATAGGATGTCTCCTCACACACCACACCGGGTATTGAGCCACAACCCAGGCATGTGACTCTACTGGGAATCAAACCTCCTGGTTCCTAGGTCAATGCTCAACGACTGAGCCACACAGTCCTGGTGGCTTGTTCATTTTTGACCTCGAGCAACAGTGAAGTATATTTATTACAATGGGTGAATGTGCACTGACTCATCATTATCAACTAAAGTCCTTAAATTACAGTAAGGTTCACTCTTGGTATTGTGCATGCTATAGATTGTGACAAATGCATGAAAGCACATACCCACCATTAGAATGTAGAATCATATCAGCCTAGTGGCCCTGCACACAAATCTGTGCGTGAGTAGCTCGCTTCTGCGTGCCTCAGCTGGACACCCTGCCCACAAATGCTGGTAGCTCTCTGCTGCGCGTAATTGCTGCCCCACCCTCCTGTAGCTCTCCGCTTGTTGCCCCAATCTCCTGGAGCTCCCCACCACTTGTAGATTGGTTGTGACTTTATGGTATCATGGCTAATTTGCATATTCCTCTGTCATTATATTAGATAGTACGCTTCACTATCACAAAAATCTTCTGTGCTCTGCTTATTCATCCTGCACTTTTCCCTAACCTCTGGAAACTACTGATCTTTTTTACTGTCTCCCTAGATTTGCCTTTTCCTGAATGTTGTGTAGTTGGAATCACACAGTGGGTATCTTTTTGAATATTTAAAAAATGAATTCCAAGGTAATTGGATGTAGTTGCCCAAGAGGTTCTGTGGCCTTCGTTGTTGTTTTTCATTAGCATAGGATCTGAAGACATACGCCATATGAGCTGAAAGAGAATGATTTCTATTTGCATGTTAAATCTACTGGGAAGGGATAAGAAAGATGACCTCACACACTATTGCAGAGCACTAACAATTGGACCGCCCTGCTCTACGAGATGGGTCCAGAGAGACTCTCCCAATTGAAGGAGACAGCCTCAAGTAGTTCAACTTTATACACCGGGAATCACAAAGTCTTTTTTACCTACATTCCAATTGGAAATGGAGCCAGAGAGAATTTGTTTACTATATTTTACTGTGCTGCAATGTGTATTTTACTGTATTTTACTGTGCCTCACGACAATGTTTCCTTATCATAGGAGTGTTTCATCCTGGACTAGCTAGTCTGCACCTACTAGTAAGAGCTGGAGAATTTGTATTGTGTTAGGGAAAAATAAGTATACTCTCCTCTAACTGCTCCTAATGGCAGAAGCCAGAAAACTTAAGCTATTTAAGTTTGACATGTTAGTCTATAGTTCTGTTCTCACTAACAATAATATTTTCTGTCAGTCTGATGGGGTTTGGTTAGGATTATTGTTCCTTGTATATAGCAGTGCTCAAGTAAGTATCAAATTTTGATAGACCCCATTTTCTTTTCCTTTTTTAGTTGTCTATGTTTAAAAAGAGAAAGTAAATTTTCTTAATGCATTAGTGGCCTACAATAATATTTACTCTAGTATAGTCTTCAGGTGCGGTCCCAAAGTTACACTTTCTAGCAATGCATCAATTCAGTACTTTTAAAGTCCTGTATTCTTATTGTTTTAAAATATATTTTACGTTTTTTTTTTAAAATAGTGAGTGATGTCTCTAAAGAAGACTCTTTAAGCAGGTAGGATTTTATGGATTTTTCAAAATTATATGCTCACTAATAAAATGCAGAGAAAAGAAACTAACATTTCTAAAGTGTTCTACTGTGGGCTATACCCTATACCAGTGGTTGGCAAAGCACGGCTCACGAGCCACATGCGGCTCTTTGGCCCCTTTAGTGTGGCTCTTCCACAAAATACCATGTGCAGGCACACACGTACAGTGCAATTGAAAATTGGTGGCCCACGCGCAGAAGTCGGTTTTCGGCCTGGGGGAGTTGATTTTGAAGAAGTGGCCTTAGAAGAAGTGGGGGGTGTCAGTTGGTTGGGCGAAGGGAGACAGGGTGCAGGGGGGCCACATGATATGCACCAGGGGGGAGGCACTTGTGATTCATGCACAAGTTGAGTGAGCTAGTCAGTCAGCAGTCTCATGGTGCAGTGGTTAGTGCTAATCCCATCTGCAAATGGTGTGAGGGTGACAAAGGATAGAGGAAACAAGTATACCAGACGAGTGTGGATAGGGAAGTTGGAAGGGGTAGACCTCAGGGAATGTACTTCAATCAGACTGAGGATGTTTTTAACAAAGGCCAGCTTAGGAGTACCCTAATTTAGTTAATCACAATGTACCTACCTATATAGTTTAAGTTTAAAAAATTTGGCTCTCAAAAGAAATTTCAATCATTGTACTGTTGATATTTGGCTCTGTTGAGTAATGAGTTTGCCGACCACTGGTCTAGGAGGCCCAGTTAGTCTAAGCCAGCGGTTCTCAACCTGTGGGTTGTGAACAATGAAAATACATCCTGCATATCAGATATTTACATTATGATTCATAACAGTAGCAAAATTACAGTTATGAAGTAGCATCGAAAATAATTTCATGGTTGGGGGTCACCACAACATGAGGAACTGTATTAAAGGGTCATGGCATTAACCCTTAGCATTTATCTTACTCTCCTAGACAATTGTAGTGGTAAATAGGACCTTGTTTTTGCCACCAAAGCTTCTATGGCCCATCTCAGTTAGCTATGGCCACAGAACCAAGTTTATCTAAGCAAGGCTTCATGGGGCAAGTGTTTTTAGTAAAAAGATATGAATTCTTCCTGAAACTAATTGTTTATTTGTTAGTAAAGACTATCTCTGTATAGGTTATGTAATGTTAATTATATTCAGTATCTAATTAGGGGATATTTCTAATTGATTTTCCTATTTCCCGACTTCCCAGTCTTGTTTTCCCAGTCTCATTGGCCAAATTATATGAAGTTTTGCCTTTTTTTCCTAGAGTCCATTGTTTGTCTACCTTAACTTTTCCTGATTTTTTGAACGTTCTTCTCTCCTTTTCTTGGTGTTTCTTTCATTGTGTTATTTTTTCCACTTCGTCCAGCTCTGGTGTTCTCCATTTTTATGTAGACAGAATCTAAGGCTGGTAGAATTGCAGGAGTTTAAGGAAGCCTAGTAATTAATTAATCAAAACACCCTTTAGTACTGCAACTTCTGATTAACACACTGACCAAGTGGTGGATCTTCCTTTAAATCTTCCCCTAAGTCAGATTAGTGACCTCAGCAGAGTTTCTTATCTGTGAGAGGACTTGAAATGAGCAATACCCAAGTGGGATAGGAGGTGGCCTTTCCCCCCCTTCATTTTAGCGTTGGAGGGAATGTACACAGATGAACACTTCAGCACGTAAATGGTCAACTCTAGACAGACAAACAGGGTATTCACTTGGGGAATATATCAAGTTAGCTGTTTCAATAACATAATTGAAGAGGCTGAGGGTGAAGTGACCTCTGTGTTATATACATAGCTCCCATGCTTGCAGGAAATAATGAGTTCACAAATACAGTCAGGTTTCTTCTACAGCAAGGTACTGATGTCTTTTCTCAAGAGAACTGTGGGTAGATGGCAGAAGGATAAGTATTTGCTAGTGGTTTTAATTTTTAAGTGATTGTTTTAAAATGCTAGTAATCAATAAATTAAGGTATAATCATTTCACTGTTTTTTTTTTTTTCTGAATTAAAGAGTCACATTTATTGCAATCTGGGATTAGGAGGGAGCCATGCACTCTAAATCTCAAAGTCTCACTGTTACTTTTTTTAAAAAATATATTTTATTAATTTTTTACATAGAGGAAGGGAGAGGGCTAGAGAGTTAGAAACATCGATGAGAGAGAATCATTGATCAGCTGCCTCTTGGACACCCCCATTGGGGATGTGCCCGCAGCCAAGGTACATGCCCTTTACCAGACATGAACCTGGGACCCTTGAGTCCGCAGGCCAATGGTCTATCCACTGAGGAAACCAGTCAGGGCCTCACTATTACTTTTTATGTAACAACTGAGAATTCATAGTTGGCTTCTGGCAGTTTGGTGATGCCAGTCAGTTACTCTAGGTCAGTGGTCGGCAAACTGCGGCTCGCAAGCCACATGTGGCTCTTTGGCCCCTCGAGTGTGGCTCCTCCTAAGCCTTAGGAGTACCCTAATTAAGTTAATCACAATGTACCTACCTATATAGTTTAAGTTTAAAAAATTTGGCTCTCAAAAGAAATTTCAGGCGTTGTACCATTGATATTTGGCTCTGTTGACTAATGAGTTTGCCGACCACTGGTCTAAGTCATCAGCTGGAAAAAACCAGGGGCTCAGCTATTTCGAAGAAGCAATGGGCCAAATACTTTATCTCAGAACTTTTAAGATTTCTACCCATTTCATTCCAAGTAGGACCACTATGCATGAGGTTAAAAATCTCAGCTTTGATTTCTCTAACTAGTTATTTGGGGTCTTGAAGCGTTCACTGTAGCTTCGGGGGCTATCTCCTGAACAAAGGGCCTTGAAAGGACTGACTCCATCCTGTCCCTCACCCTCCATCTGAACCATAGGAACTCCATCCTGTTCCCATAACCTCCATTTTCTAAGAACTGCCATTTAAAAATTTCCACTAAACAGGGATGGTCCTTTGTTCTGTTAATTCCAGGAAGTAAGTAAACCAGATAGCCTCCCTGATAGAAGTAACTCTGCTCTTTCTAGCTTCTGTAAGCACGCTTGTTCGAATAATGGGGAAAATAAGACATTTTTGGGGGAGGGGTTAGCAATCTGCATCTGTGCCAGGAACCTAATGCATATCCTTGTTAGCCTATAGTCTAGTCCAGCCTTGGGCAAACTTCGGCCCACGGGCTTGAAATGAATAAAACTAAAAAAAAAAAAAAAGGACCGTACCCTTTTATGTAATGATGTTTACTTTGAATTTATATTAGTTCACACAAACACTCCATCCATGCCTTTGTTCCGGCCCTCCGGTCCAGTGTAAGAACCCATTGTGGCCCTCAAGTCAAAAAGTTTGCCCACCCCTGCTCTAGTCACTGATCCCTCTTAATTATCTGGCCCTGCAAGACGCTCTGCCAGAGTGGGGGTCTGGTCTGTCCTTGGTTCCTCCCATGCCAGGTGTCTACTGTTTATCTGAGCTGTGCTCAAAGCTGAAAGCTTTCTGCAAGATATCTGCTAAGCACACTGCCCACATTCCAGCACATGTATTTGTTTGTTTGTTTGTTTGTTTGTTTGTTTTTGCCTTTATAGGCTAACCCTAACTAAGTTTTTCAGGGCCTCGAGAATTTGAGAGACCCAAGTCCTCCTATGGCCGCTGGCTTTTGAAATAAAGACTCCAAATTCAGCTCTCTGATTATGGCCTCTTCTGGTTAGCTCACTGAATTTCCAATATAACATTCCTATACCCTCCCTTGAATTTTTCAGGAGCATAAAAGATTCCCTAAGTCCAGATAGACAATTTTCTCTTACAAGTCAGATAGAGATGTAAAAAACAATATTCTAATTTTTATGTTGGTTCCATTGATTGTATTGCTACTGAGTTGCCATTGAAACCCATCACATAATCATGATTGATCTTAGCTCCCAGCTTGGCCTTGCTGATCCAGATTCCTGAGTCTTCATGTCAACTCACACTTGGACTTGGGGGGTCTCACCTTTTTTTTAGTTTAAATACATATACTTTGTATGCTTAGCCACTACTGCAATTCCCAGCACCCTATTCTGGCAGCTGGGCCTCCTAGCTCCTGCCACCCACAGCCTCCCTCACACACTGGAAAGCTTATGTGCAGCTCACTTCTCAGCCCAGGTCTCTGGGGATGAGTTATCTTTTGAGCTTCGTGGGGTTTTCTGCTTTGTTTTGTTTTTCTGCTAGCAGGTGTTACTTACAACAATCCTAAGCTGCCAAAGAGATTCAAATAATGACACAGGAAAAAATGAGAAGATCTTTCTCCTTTGTTACTATATCTATACCGAAGGTCACTTTATACCCTGTGGAGCATCTTTGTTTCGGTAGTGGAAGGCCCCTTGTCGCTTTCTCAGAGTAGTAAGCACCAGATTTCCTGAGGTTCCATAATTGAGGTTGGCCTCTCAGTGATCTCTTTGCCATAATAATGAAACTTCCCAAAGTGATTTGAATTTACCTCGGGTTTCAAAATATTTTAAATTATGCCTCACATGGAAGCCAGTCAACAGAAAGCTCTGAGTCAAAAGTAGTTTATTGGCCCTTAAAATTGCTAAGGGCCCATCCATGACCCCTAAATATCCATGGGTGGCCAGTAGGATTGCATCTTCCAAGCCAGTTGGGGATGGACAGGGAGGTTAAGCACCATTCTCATAAAGATTTGCTGGGTCACAGATTGAGTAGGTAGAGAAGGGGTAGTCTTAGTCCAGGCCAGGTCCTGACCTTTATCAGTTTTCTGTGGTTGGTATGATTTGCTACAAAAAGAAGGGAGCATTGTGTTATCTGACTTCATGAGGTAATATATTTGTACATAAATTCAGTTACCAGTTATGTAGCAGATGAGATGCCCTGAAATACAGACCCCAATCTGAGTACAGGTAATAAACAGACTTAATAACATTTTCTGAAATCTGCAACATTTAGTAACCATGACAAGTTCACATTGGGTTTTATTTGGGATTCAAAATAGTTTCAACAAATAAATCATAACCAGCTTTTTTCTTTGCTTTATTGTTTTTCTGAGCATAACTTTTGCTGTATTATCTCAATTGATCCTCCTTAACCTTCTGAAATAAATAATAAGATTCTTATTTTGTAGTGGAGGACCTTGAGCCACACAAAGACCTATTGGTTATAGAATTAGGATGTGTGAGTTTAAGACATTTGTGATTATGTCTAGCTAACTCTAGTTAATTCACTGAACTATACTGCCCTCATATCATGACTGTTATACCTTATGTTTTTTCATTACATACTTCATAAAACAGTTGTATAACTTACACATTTAAAGTGTATGGAATAATTGAAGTTTTAACATTAGTGCTATATTGTATGAAATATTCTAAGAATTTACTACATTTGGAGAATATTTTTATGTTAATATAAAGAAAGTAATATTACTTATCACCATTTTTTTCTGCACAGCAAGCAACAACTAACTTCTAAACATAAAGAAAAAAAGGAAGCCACAAAATCTGAAAGTTTCACTCCTGGTAAGATTTCTGATAATGACTTCGTCTTGGTGCTCCTACCATAGATGAAGTAAGAGTAGGGAAGTTTTGATAACGAAAGTGCAGGGAAAAAATACCAATGTGTAAGTTGCAAGTATAGTTTTTCTTTATCTCTTTCTTAATAGAATAGTAATCAGTATTATTAACAAAGTTACCTGTAGGTAATTTAAAATCTGGGCAACATGGTTTGCAAAGAAGTTCATTTATTTAGTTCTGACCCCTAAAATCCTACATTATATCTTTGTGTTCAAAAGAAAAAAGATGTTAAGATGCTGTATGTTTCCTCTATATTCACATTATCCCAAACTGCACTTGTTCTGAAAAGGAATCTTTAGTTTTAACTGTGAATGGATTATATTTAGTAAATGAATATTTGTTATTGAATAGTGATTTGTGCACCAAAAAAAGAGTAACTATAATGAGGAACTCAACAACACTTTCCTGGTAGCACAAACAGATGTCAAACAGTAAGAGCTACAACACTTAGCCAGTGTGTAAGATTCCTTATGACATTGTTTTGTAAAGACATCTACCTGTAGTTCTGAAGACAGAAAAGCAATGCTTGTTGAGAAGCACAGGGCATTTTTCATATTATACCAACAAAGTCTCACTATTTTCAACTTTATTCCTCAGAAGTCAAAATAGAATGGTATAGGTTGACTTCATTAATTTCGTAATTATCAGGATACTGGAATTTCTTTAGAATAATATGTTCTGTGTCCAGTAGTCAGAAAATAATGATAATAAATATTTGAACAGCCTATCCTGGGACTCAACAAATTCTAATAAATGTACAAAAATGTTTCCCAATAACAAAAATGCCAGATGTGGCACCTGGTTCATTGTACAATCTTTACTGTATGAGGACATCTTGGACTTAGTAGACATTTATCAGAGGACTTGGGTAGTTGGTTTTGCAAGTGATAGGAAATACAAGGATGAAATGGCATTTTGACCTTGGAGGTGCTCATAACATGGAAGAGGTGTCACTGTTGTTTTTTTTCTGTTTTTTCTAAACAGAATTTCAAAGAAAATGTCAGAATTCATTTATTCCTTTTGCAGCTGAATGGTCTGCCTTTTAACTTTCAGGTGTCTTTCAGGTACTAAGTGTTATTCTGATGTTACAGAATTGAAGCATTGCCCTCTAAGATCTTGTTAGCATCCTTGTCATTTCTATTACTTACTCTACTTTATATAGTGCTTAATATGTGTCAGAGCTCATTAGCATCTTACAATTATCCCTATTTATTCATTTTATTGGTGTTTAGTATGTGTCAGACACTTTAAGTCCATGATGAGATTTAGAGTTTTAAAAATGTGGCTGAGGCTTTTCCCCCCGCAGTGACTGTACCAATTTACAATCACATGGACCATGCTCCAGGCTTTCTCTTCCCTCCACATCCTCGCCAGCACTTGTTATTTATTTATATTTTGATGACAGCCATTCTGAGAGGAGTGAGGATTTACTTCTTCATGACTTTCATTGGCATTTCCCAGATTAGTGATGTTGAGTTTTGTGTTTCTTTAATTTTTTTTGAAAAAAGAAATGTTTTTGTTGACATTAGAGGGAGAGGAAGGAAAAGGGAGAGAGATTGAAACAACAATGAGGGAAAACCATCATATCCATGGGCTGACTCCTGCACACCCCCTCCTTGGATCAAGCCTGCCACCCTGGCATCTGCCCAGCCCTGGAATGTCACCAGCGATCTCTTGGTGCAATGGACCAAGGACTCCATCTACTGAACCGCACTGGCTAGGCCTATGTCTTTGTTTTAAATAGGAAGAAACTGAGAGGCCTTCAGTTGACTTCCCTACCTTTTTATAGGCTTGGGTTAATTGCATGCTCATACCTAAACCAGGAAGTGGTAAACTAGTGACTCTGAGGAGCTTACTATAATCATTTTTCCTGTTTGAAGTTAGGGAGATAATACTAGCTTCTTTGTGTATCAGGACAGTGAATGTCCATATCGAGTTGTGGTTCTCCAGCAAGAATGAAAACTAAGGTCGAGAGCCAGAAATACTTACTGCAGGGATTCATTGGAGTTTTGAGCAGAAGAGGAACAAGATTAGATTTGATGAGGGCCCTCTCATTGTGGTATGAAACAGGAATCACCAACCCTTCTCTGCAAAGGGCCTGATTTTAGTCCATGTGGTCTGACATATCTACTCAAGTCTGCCATTGTAGTGTGAGAGCAGTCCTAGAGAATCTGTAATGAGTAGGCAGGGCTATGTTCCAGTGAGACTTTATTTGTAAAACCAGTTGGCAGCTTATATTTGTCCTGTGGACCTTAGTTTACTAACACCTCATGTGGAGGATAGATGGAAGGGAATCATATAAAAAGCCTGGGAGACAAAGGGCAGTTGACAGTAGCAAAATAAAGCAGAGACAGTAGAGAGGTTGAGTTCATATGATTGTGGTGATGATTGCATGTAAAGATTTAGTCGGGAGGGAGAATTCTAAGGTGCTTCATAGGTTCCCAGGTGGTGCACTGGCATTTAGATTGGACATGAAGAATAGGACTTCATCAGATGAGCAGAAAAGAGCAACAGTTCAACAGGAAAGACCGGTTTTTTTTCAATACAGGTTGAATTTAATGATTATCTATGGATATCCCTACATTTTGGATACAATTTCTTTTATTACTTGACTTATCCTATCAACAACTGCCTTCAATAAGTGAGCCATGATTTGATTTCAATAAGAAAAAAAATGATTAGGAATAAATAAAAACAACTCTGTAATCCTTAGAATGTTCTTTAGTATACCATATATGATAATTACTGTTCTTTTAGAGTTATCCCAGTAACTTGATTGATTCACAACTGTTGTACAAAGGAATTAAACCTTGTTTTGTTGGAGAAAATTGTCAGTGTGAAGTGTTCATTTCCTTTATAGAAAGTTTGATACCGTAGAACATGTTATCAGTCATTAGAATTCTGTAATTCCTATTGTGACTAAATAGAAATGTTGCTTATTTCACATTATTTTCTGACATCAGTGTTTGATTTATCCCTTTCATGTCTTTATTCCAATAGCTATAAATCTACAGGAAAGTCCAGAAAAAGCACGGACCAAAACCAAACCAATGAGAGGTATTCTGTGAAATCAACTTCTGTATTCTAATCATGTCTAACACATCAATCCAAATAATATTTTCACATACGCAATTTTATTAGAGGTTCCTAAACCCACCCCTAGGTTTGCTTATTCACTAGAAAACTTTACAGGACTCAGCATATAGTGGTGCTCATTCCTGAGATTTATTACAGTGAAAAGACTGGAGAAAAATCAGCAAGGAGTAAAGGTGTGTGTGACAACATGTTGAGGACAGCAGGCAGAACCTTCCTTGAGCCCTCTCCCTGTGGAGTTACCAGGATGTGCTTAGATATTCCAGTGTCAAATTCTGACAACTCATGTGAAATATGTCCTCTACCAGTCTTGTTAGACTCAATGAGAGGTTTTTTAGGCATCTTCCCCATAGCATGGACTAAAATTTTATATTCCCAGAAGGAAAGAAAGTGTGCAGTATTAACTCCATTGGTTTTAAAAGGTGTTTAGACGCAAGGGGCCATTCTTCTCAGTTAGGAAAAGGTGGAAATCCTCCCCCGCTTTAGGTTTTCAGATACCAACTGAAGGGTAGCTATTTAAGCAGGACTTTCTAAGGATAGCCGACTTAGGCCTGCTGTAGCAGGGAGTACATTATTTTGAACAAAAATTAATAAGTTACATTTTTAGAGCAGTTTTAGGTGCACAGTAAAATTGAGCAGAAGGTATAGAGTGCTCATAAACTACACAATTGCAAACATACACAGCCTTATTCATTTTTTTTAATTTTTTTATTATTAGTTAAGGTATTACAAATGTGTCCTCATCCCCCCCCATTAACACCCAACCTCCCCCCCACCCCCGCCCGCCCCGCACATTCATGCTCCGATCCCCCTGCTGTCCATGTCCATTGGTTTGGCTTATATACATGTATACAAGTCCTTCGGTTGATCTCTTCCCCTTACCCCCGCCCTCCCCTACTTTCCTTCTGGGGATTGATAGCCTGATTGCTGTTTCTCAGTCTTTGGGTCTGTCCCTTTTCATCAGTCTATGTTGTTCTCTATAATCCACAAATGAGTGAGATCATGTGGTATTTATCTTTCGCTGACTGGCTTATTTCACTTAGCATAATGCTCTCCAGTTCCTTCCATGCTGTTGCAAAAGGCAAGAGTTCCTTTTTTTTTTACCGCAGCATAGTATTCCATTGTGTATATGTACCACAGTTTTCTAATCCACTCATCTGCTGATGGGCACTTAGGCTGTTTCCAAATCTTAGCTATGGTGAATTGTGCTGCTGTGAACATAGGGGTGCATATATCCTTTCTGATTGGCGTTTCTGGTTTCTTGGGATATATTCCTAGAAGTGGGATCACAGGGTCAAATGGGAGTTCCATTTTCAGGTTTTTGAGGAAACTCCATACTGTTCTCCACAGTGGCTGCACCAGTCTGCATTCCCACCAGCAGCGCAGAAGAGTTCCTTTTTCTCCACATCCTCTCCAACACTTGTTGTTTGTTGATGATAGCCATTCTGACAGGTGTGAGATGATAACGCATTGTCGTTTTGATTTGCATCTCTCGTATAATTAGTGACTTTGAGCATGTTTTCATATGTCTTTCAGCCTTCCATATGTCCTCTTTTGAAAAGTGTCTATCTGGGTCCGTTGCCCATTTTTTTTATTGGATTGTTTATCTTCCTTTTGTTAAGTTTCATTAGATCCCTGTAAATGTTGGAAATTAAACCCTTATCGGTGGTATCATTGGCAAATATGTTCTCCCATGTAGTGGGTCTTCTTATTGTTTTGTTGATGGTTTCCTTTGCTGTGCAAAAGCTTTTTATTTTGATGTAGTCCCATTTGTTTATTTTCTCTTTAGTTTCCATTGCCCTAGGAGCATTATCAGAGAAGAAATTCCTTCGGCATATGTTTGCGATTTCGCTGCCTGTGGATTTCTCTAGTATTTTTATGGTTTCCCGTCTTACGTTTAAGTCTTTTATCCATTTTGAGTTTATTTTTGTGTATGGTGTGAGTTGGTGGTCTAGTTTCATCTTTTTGTATGTATCTGTCCAATTTTCCCAACACCATTTATTGAAGAGACTGTCTTGACTCCATTGTATGCTCTTGCCTCCTTTGTCAAATATTAATTGGGCATAGTGGTTTGGGTCGATTTCTGGGGTCTCTATTCTATTCCATTGATATATATGTCTGTTCTTGTGCCAGTACCAAGCTGTTTTAAGAACAGTGGCTTTGTAATACAGTTTGATATCTGGTATTGAGATCCCACCTACTTTGTTCTTTCTCAGGATTGCTGCAGCTATTCGGGGTCTTTTTTTTATTCCAGATGAATTTTTGTGAAACATGCCATTGGTAATTTAATGGGGATTGCATTGAATCTATAAATTGCTTTCGGTAGTATGGACATTTTGATGATGTTGATTCTACCAATCCATGAACACGGTATATTCTTCCATCTGTTTATGTCTTCCTCTATGTTTTTTTTTTTTCAGTGTCCTGTAGTTTTTGGCATATAAGTCTTTTACCTCCTTAGTTAAGTTTATTCCTAGGTATTTTAATTTTAATTTTTTTGGTGCAATGGTAAATGGGATTGATTCTGTAGTTTCACTTTCTGTAAGTTCACTATTGGTGTAAAGAAATGCCATGGATTTCTTAGCATTAATTTTGTATCCTGCTACATTGCCGAATATATTTATTAAGTCTAAAAATTTTTTGATGGAGTCTTTAGGGTTCTGTATGTACAGTATCATGTCATCTGCAAATAAGGACAGTTTTACTTCTTCTTTTCCAATCTGGATGCCTTTTATTTCTTCTTGTTGTCTGATCGCAACGGCTAGTACTTCCAGTACTATGTTGAACAGGAGTGGTGAGAGGGGGCATCCCTGTCTTGTTCCTGTTTTTAGGGGGAATGGTTTTAGTTTTTGCCCATTGAGTATGATGTTGGCTGTGGGTTTGTCATATATGCCTTTTATTATGTTGAGGTATGGTCCCTCAATTCCTATCTTACTGAGAGTTTTGATCAAGAAAGGGTGTTGGATTTTGTCAAATGCTTTCTCCGCATCAATTGATATGACTATGTGGTTTTTTTCTCTCAATTTGTTTATGTGATGTATCACATTTATTGATTTGCGGATATTGTTCCATCCTTGCATCCCTGGGATAAATCCTACTTGGTCATGGTGTATGATCTTTTTGATGTACTGCTGGATCCGATTTGCTAGGATTTTGTTGAGGATTTTGGCATCTATGTTCATGAGGGATATTGGCCTATAATTCTCTTTCATTGTATTGTCTTTATCTGGTTTTGGGATTAGGGTGATGTTGGCTTCATAGAATGAGCTGGGAAGTGTTCCTTCCTCTTGGATCTTTTGACATAGTCTGAGGAGGATAGGTTTTAGGTCTTCCTTGAATGTTTGGTAAAACTCCCCTGTGAAGCCATCTGGCCCCGGGCTTTTGTTTGCTGGAAGCTTTTTGATTACTTCTTCGATTTCCTCCATAGTTATTGGCCTATTGAGATTTTAGATTCTTTCTGGTTAAGTTTTGGAAGGTTGTATTTTTCTAGGAATATGTCCATTTCCTCCAGGTTGTCTAGTGTGTTGGAGTAGAGTTGTTCATAGTATTTTCTAACAATCCTTTGTATTTCTATGGGGTCTGTTGTTATTACTCCTCTTTCATTTCTGATTTTGTTTATTTTGGTCCTCTCTCTTTGTTTCTTGGTGAGCCTGGCTAGAGGTGTATCAATCTTGTTTATCCTTTCAAAGAACCAGCTCTTGGTTTTGTTGATCTTTTGTATTGTTTTTTTGGTCTCTATGTCATTTATCTCCGCTCTGATCTTTGTTATTTCCTTCCTTCTGCTTACAGTGGGCTTTTTTTGTTGCTCTCTTTCTAACTCTTCAAGCTGTAGAGTTAGGTCATTTATTCTCATTGTTTCTTGTTTCTTGCAGTAGGCTTGTAGAGCTATGAACTTCCCTCTCAAGACTGCTTTTGCTGTGTCCCATAGGTTTTGGATTGTTGTGTTTCGTTGTCATTTGTTGCCATGATGCTTTTTATTTCTTCTTTGATCTCACTGGTAACCCAGTCATTGTTTAATAGCATGCTATTTAGTCTCCATGTGTTTGATTTTTCTGGATTGTTTTTGTTGTAGTTGATTTCCAGTTTTATGGCTTTGTGGTCTGAGAAGATGTTTGATATGATTTCAATTTTCTTGAATTTGAAGAGACTTTGTCTGTGACCCAATATATGGTCTATCTTTGAAGATGACAAATGTGCACTTGAGGAGAATGTATATTCTGTGGCTTTGTGGTGAAATGCTCTGAAGATGTCAATTAATTCCATCTGATCTAGTGAGTCATTTAGGATTGATGTTTCTTTGCTGAGTTTCTGTTTAGAGGATTTGTCCAGTGGTGATAATGGGGTGTTAAGGTTCCCTACTATGATTGTATTGCTGTCAATCTCTCCCTTGATCTTCTCCAGAAGATTTCTTACGTATTTGGGTGCTCTTATATTGGGTGCATATATATTTACCAGAGTTATTTCTTCTTGTTGGACTGCTCCCTTTAGTATTATGAAGTGGCCTTCTTTATCTCTTTTTATGTCCTTCACTTTGAGATCTAATTTGTCAGATATAAGTATTGCTACCCCGGCTTTTTTTTCCACTTCCATTGGCCTGAAAAACCTTTTTCCATCCCTTCACCATCCGTCTGTGTGCGTCTTTTTTATGAGGTGGGTTTCCTGTAGACAGCAGATGTATGGGTTATGTTTTCTTATCTACTCATTTACCCTATGCCTTTTGACTGGGGAATTTAATCATTTACATTTAAAGTTATTATTGATAGAAACTTCTTAGTCGCCATTTTTGTTCTTTACCGCTGCGTTCCTTCTTTGTTTCCTATTTTTTCTATTTACAGCAGACCCTTTAGCATTTCTTGCATTGCTGGCTTGGTTGTAATAAACTCCCGTAGACCGTTTTTGTCTGTGAAGCTCCTGATTTGACCCTCAATTTTGATTGATAGCCTCGCTGGGTACAGTATTCTTGGATTCAGACCCTTCTTTGCATGACTTTGTATATTTCATTCCATTCCCTTCTTGCCTGAGGTGTTTCTGTTGAGAAATCAGTCGCTAGTCTGATTGGGGATCCTTTGTAGGTAACTTTCTGTCTCTCTCTGGCTGCTTTTAAGATTCTTGCTTTGTCGTTGGTGTTTGCCAATTTAATTATTATGTCCCTTGGTGTCGGTCTTTTCGGGTTCATTTTGTTTGGGACTCTGTGAGCTTCTTGGATTTGTGTGAGTTTTTTCTTCCCTATATCAGGGAAATTTTCTGTTACTATTTTTTTCAAACAGGTTTTCTATTCCTTGCTCAGTTTCCTCTCCTTCTGAACCCCTATTATTCGGATGTTGTTTTGTTTAGCGTTGTCCCAGAGTTCTCTTAGGCTCTCCTCCTGCTTTTTAATTTTTTTTTCTAGAAGCTGTTCTGTTTGGGTATTTTTTCCTACCTTGTCTTCTAGCTCGCTGATTCGGTCCTCTGCTTCTTCTAGTCTACTGTTGATGCTTTCTATTGAGTTCTTTATAGCAGTGATGTCATTTTTCATTTCTTCTTGGTTTCTCTTCATTTCCTCTTGGTTCTTCTTCATTTCCTCTTGGTTCCTACATATATTGTTGAATTTGTCTTCCGTTTTTTTTCATCCACCTTATGGCCATTTCTCTAAATTCTTTCTCTGGCAGGTTGCTTGCCTCCATTGCCTCCATTTCGTTTACTTCCTTTTCTGATGATGCCTGTTTTTCTTTCATATGTGTGTTGGTTCTTTGTTTCACCATGATCTCTCTTCTCCAGGTGTTTGGTTATGTAGTTCTCTCTCTGCTGTGTTGATTTAAAGGCACAAAATACAACACAACAAGGCACAACGTACAAGGCACTGAACAAAATGTACTCACGATATTAATAACCCCAAATAAAGGTGACCACCCGAGCGAGGAGAATTAGGGCATAAAGAAGGTAAAAGAGAAAAAGATTAAAGAGAAAAGGAAAAAACAAAAAGGAGTGCCAAAGTGAGATTGGGAAAAGGGAGAGAAGAAAAAAACAAACAGACAAAAAAAAAAAAGTAAGAGGAAGAATGAAATAGAGGTGGGGAAGAGGCTATTTGTATGGGGAGAAAACTCTAAGAGAACCACAACTAATCTCAATGAATTCCGGCAGCAGATCCCTGGAGATTAATGCAAACTACAAACAACCACTGATATCAAGCAAGGCAAGGGAAAACAGAAACACAAAAATAACCAGAGAAAGAAAAAATAAGCAAAACAGAAAAATGAAAATGAAAAACAAAACAATCTCCCAAACAAGCATAAAAAAACCTAATATACTCAAGATCAAGCAAACACTAGCAAAATGACAGAGAGAGAGAAAAAAAAATTGGATAGTGAAGAAAGATAAGAGAGAGGTGTATATGGATTTAGAGCAAGGGATTGGAAATTAGATATATAAGTAGGGTGAAATTTAGACACTGGGTATAAAGAAGGAATAGGGAAAATCTAAAGTAGGAATAGGGTAAGAGAAACAGGACAGCAAAAGGGGAAAAGTGAGGAAGGGAGTTTTGGCTTAAGGGTAAATGTGAGATAGAGAGAAATGATGCTAAAGGAACGATGAAAATAGAGTGTAGGACACTAATCCCAAAATAAAATAAAGAAAAATAAAAAATAAATAAAAAATAAAATGACACTTGAAAAAATGGTAAAATGATAGCAATAATACTGGTTAAAAAATGTGGTAATTAAAAAGGTAAAATCAAGTGATGAAAAAAAATTAAAAAAAATAAAATAGGTTCTTAATGAAATGGTGAAAAAAGAATTAAAAGAAATATAAAAATATGCAGTAGTGAAGGTGCTTCAGATCTTCTACTCTTCTTTTTGGCACGTCTTAGTCCTGCCAGGCATTCAGGAGGATGTTGAATTTCCCTGCGATACACTGTCCCTCCGTGCCGTAAACCACAGTCCTGATTTTAAGGCAGGTTGTATTTGTTTACCAGACTACCTTTATGTCATCACAGAAGAGACAGTTCGTGGAAATGCCTCTGGGTGGCAGTGTGTATGGATTGACCTCCAAGGTTATAAGTCCTCTCTATCAGTAGGGTTTTTTTTTTCTCTATGGTACTTGAAACTGATTTGGGAAAGTCCACTGCCCAGAGCTGGTTCTTTAATGCTTACTGCCCGCTCTGTTTCCCGGGCTCCCCAAAAAGAACTTTCCCCTACAGGCTCTGTGAATGACCCCAACTGGGGAATCCCATGCACTGGGTTTAATAATCAAATGCACGGATCTAAGGGGAACTGTAACAAGAGCCTGATACTCTGTGTGAATTCGCAAGCCTCCACCTTCCAGGTCTGCGCACAGTCTCCGCGCGCCAACTCGCCCCTGGCACCAAGCAGCTGGGACACTGGCAAAGTCCAAGGCTGCTTTTTTATATCCAGTCCAGCTATGGGCTTATTTTTAGCATTTCCTTCTGCCAGCAGCCCTGTGGGGCCCCTTCCCCACTCACGGATCACGCTGGTCCCAAAGGCCGCGGACTCTGTGAGGCGCAGATTTCACCCCGCGCACGCGCGGTAGCTCGGTCCTCTCTCCAACCCGAACTGCAAACTGCACCTTTAGGGGAAGTCTAACCTTTCCGTGAGAAGAAGCAGTGCTCATCTGAGTTCATGCAGTCACGCTGCTTGAGATCCCCTGTTTCAAGGTTAGAAGCTGGTCTCTGGATGCCGGCAATAGCTACCCAAGATGGCGCAGTCTCCTCTGTTGAGCTGGCGCACCGAGAGAGGTTTCAGCCGCAGTCTCCAACCATCCTTTTTTTTCTGGGAGTTCTCGGTCTTTCCCAGCCTCAGACAATCTCTCAGCTGCAAATCCTCTGCCTATTCGGGCTGTATGTTACCCATTTCAGCTGCTCACCCTTATCTGCTCCAGGACAAGGCACAGGACACGTCCATTTATACCTCCGCCATTTTCTCCCTCTACCTTACTCATTTTTGGTAATAATTTATTTTTATTAATTTCAGAGAGAAAGGGATAAAGAGGCATAGAAAGAAACATCAATTATGAGATGGAATTATTGATAGGATGTCTCCTCACACACCACACCGGGTATTGAGCCACAACCCAGGCATGTGACTCTACTGGGAATCAAACCTTAACCTCCTGGTTCCTAGGTCAATGCTCAACGACTGAGCCACACAGGCCTGGTGGCTTGCTCATTTTTGACCTCCTGCAACAGTGAAGTATATTTATTACAATGAATGAATGTGCACTGACTCATCATTATCAACTAAAGTCCTTAAATTACAGTAAGGTTCACTCTTGGTATTGTGAATGCTATACATTGTGACAAATGCATGAAAGCACATACCCACCATTAGAATGTAGAATCATATCATCCTAGTGGCCCTGCACACAAATCTGTGCGTGAGTAGCTCGCTTCTGCGTGCCTCAGCTGGACACCCTGCCCACAAATGCTGGTAGCTCTCTGCTGCGCGTAATTGCTGCCCCACCTTCCTGTAGCTCTCCGCTTGTTGCCCCAATTTCCTGGAGCTCCCCACCACTTGTAGATTGGTTGTGACTTTATGGTATCATGGCTAATTTGCATATTCCTCTATTATTATATTAGATAGTACGCTTCACTATCACAAAAATCTTCTGTGCTCTGCTTATTCATCCTGCACTTTTCCCTAACCTCTGGAAACTACTGATCTTTTTTACTGTCTCCCTAGATTTGCCTTTTCCTGAATGTTGTGTAGTTGGAATCACACAGTGGGTATCTTTTTGAATATTTAAAAAATGAATTCCAAGGTAATTGGATGTAGTTGCCCAAGAGGTTCTGTGGCCTTCGTTGTTGTTTTTCATTAACATAGGATCTGTTGACATATGCCATATAAGCTGAAAGAGAATGATTTCTATTTGCATGTTAAATCTACTGGGAAGGGATAAGAAAGATGACCTCACACACTATTGCAGAGCACTAACAATTGGACCGCCCTGCTCTACGAGATGGGTCCAGAGAGACTCTCCCAATTGAAGGAGACAGCCTCAAGTAGTTCAACTTTATACACCGGGAATCACAAAGTCTTTTTTACCTACATTCCAATTGGAAATGGAGCCAGAGAGAATTTGTTTACTATATTTTACTGTGCTGCAATGTGTATTTTACTGTATTTTACTGTGCCTCACGACAATGTTTCCTTATCATAGGAGTGTTTCATCCTGGACTAGCTAGTCTGCACCTACTAGTAAGAGCTGGAGAATTTGTATTGTGTTAGGGAAAAATAAGTATACTCTCCTCTAACTGCTCCTAATGGCAGAAGCCAGAAAACTTAAGCTATTTAAGTTTGACATGTTAGTCTATAGTTCTGTTCTCACTAACAATAATATTTTCTGTCAGTCTGATGGGGTTTGGTTAGGATTATTGTTCCTTGTATATAGCAGTGCTCAAGTAAGTATCAAATTTTGATAGACCCCATTTTCTTTTCCTTTTTTAGTTGTCTATGTTTAAAAAGAGAAAGTAAATGTTCTTAATGCATTAGTGGCCTACAATAATATTTACTCTAGTATAGTCTTCAGGTGCGGTCCCAAAGTTACACTTTCTAGCAATGCATCAATTCAGTACTTTTAAAGTCCTGTATTCTTATTGTTTTAAAATATATTTTACGGTTTTTTTTTTTAAATAGTGAGTGATGTCTCTAAAGAAGACTCTTTAAGCAGGTAGGATTTTATGGATTTTTCAAAATTATATGCTCACTAATAAAATGCAGAGAAAAGAAACTAACATTTCTAAAGTGTTCTACTGTGGGCTATACCCTATACCAGTGGTTGGCAAAGCACGGCTCACGAGCCACATGCGGCTCTTTGGCCCCTTTAGTGTGGCTCTTCCACAAAATACCATGTGCAGGCACACACGTACAGTGCAATTGAAAATTGGTGGCCCACGCGCAGAAGTCGGTTTTCGGCCTGGGGGAGTTGATTTTGAAGAAGTGGCCTTAGAAGAAGTGGGGGGTGTCAGTTGGTTGGGCGAAGGGAGACAGGGTGCAGGGGGGCCACATGATATGCACCAGGGGGGAGGCGCTTGTGATTCATGTACAAGTTGAGTGAGCTAGTCAGTCAGCAGTCTCATGGTGCAGTGGTTAGTGCTAATCCCATCTGCAAATGGTGTGAGGGTGACAAAAGATAGAGGAAACAAGTATACCAGACGAGTGTGGATAGGGAAGTTGGAAGGGGTAGACCTCAGGGAATGTACTTCAATCAGACTGAGGATGTTTTTAACAAAGGCCAGCTTAGGAGTACCCTAATTTAGTTAATCACAATGTACCTACCTATATAGTTTAAGTTTAAAAAATTTGGCTCTCAAAAGAAATTTCAATCATTGTACTGTTGATATTTGGCTCTGTTGAGTAATGAGTTTGCCGACCACTGGTCTAGGAGGCCCAGTTAGTCTAAGCCAGCGGTTCTCAACCTGTGGGTCGTGAACAATGAAAATACATCCTGCATATCAGATATTTACATTATGATTCATAACAGTAGCAAAATTACAGTTATGAAGTAGCATCGAAAATAATTTCATGGTTGGGGGTCACCACAACATGAGGAACTGTATTAAAGGGTCATGGCATTAACCCTTAGCATTTATCTTACTCTCCTAAACAATTGTAGTGGTAAATAGGACCTTGTTTTTGCCACCAAAGCTTCTATGGCCCATCTCAGTTAGCTATAGCCACAGAACCAAGTTTATCTAAGCAAGGCTTCATGGGGCAAGTGTTTTTAGTAAAAAGATATGAATTCTTCCTGAAACTAATTGTTTATTTGTTAGTAAAGACTATCTCTGTATAGGTTATGTAATGTTAATTATATTCAGCATCTAATTAGGGGATATTTCTAATTGATTTTCCTATTTCCCGACTTCCCAGTCTTGTTTTCCCAGTCTCATTGGCCAAATTGTATGAAGTTTTGCCTTTTTTTCCTAGAGTCCTTTGTTTGTCTACCTTAACTTTTCCTGATTTTTTGAACTTTCTTCTCTCCTTTTCTTGGTGTTTCTTTCTTTGTGTTATTTTTTCCACTTCGTCCAGCTCTGGTGTTCTCCATTTTTATGTAGACAGAATCTAAGGCAGGTAGAATTGCAGGAGTTTAAGGAAGCCTAGCAATTAATTAATCAAAACACCCTTTAGTACTGCAACTTCTGATTAACACACTGACCAAGTGGTGGATCTTCCTTTAAATCTTCCCCTAAGTCAGATTAGTGACCTCAGCAGAGTTTCTTATCTGTGAGAGGACTTGAAATGAGCAATACCCAAGTGGGATAGGAGGTGGCCTTTCCCCCCCTTCATTTTAGCTGTGGAGGGAATGTACACAGATGAACACTTCAGCAGGTAAATGGTCAACTCTAGACAGACAAACAGGGTATTCACTTGGGGAATATATCAAGTTAGCTGTTTCAATAACATAATTGAAGAGGCTGAGGGTGAAGTGACCTCTGTGTTATATACATAGCTCCCATGCTTGCAGGAAATAATGAGTTCACAAATACAGTCAGGTTTCTTCTACAGCAAGGTACTGATGTCTTTTCTCAAGAGAACTGTGGGTAGATGGCAGAAGGATAAGTATTTGTTAGTGGTTTTAATTTATAAGTGATTGTTTTAAAATGCTAGTAATCAATAAATTAAGGTATAATCATTTCACTGTTACTTTTTTTTTCTGAATTAAAGAGTCACATTTATTGCAATCTGGGATTAGGAGGGAGCCATGCACTCTAAATCTCAAAGTCTCACTGTTACTTTTTTTAAAAAATATATTTTATTAATTTTTTACATAGAGGAAGGGAGAGGGCTAGAGAGTTAGAAACATCGATGAGAGAGAATCATTGATCAGCTGCCTCTTGGACACCCCCATTGGGGATGTGCCCGCAGCCAAGGTACATGCTCTTTACCAGACATGAACCTGGGACCCTTGAGTCCGCAGGCCAATGGTCTATCCACTGAGGAAACCAGTCAGGGCCTCACAATTACTTTTTATGTAACAACTGAGAATTCATAGTTGGCTTCTGGCAGTTTGGGGATGCCAGTCAGTTACTCTAGGTCAGTGGTCGGCAAACTGCGGCTCGCGAGCCACATGTGGCTCTTTGGCCCCTTGAGTGTGGCTCCTCCTAAGCCTTAGGAGTACCCTAATTAAGTTAATCACAATGTACCTACCTATATAGTTTAAGTTTAAAAAATTTGGCTCTCAAAAGAAATTTCAGGCGTTGTACCATTGATATTTGGCTCTGTTGACTAATGAGTTTGCCGACCACTGGTCTAAGTCATCAGCTGGAAAAAAACCAGGGGCTCAGCTATTTCGAAGAAGCAATGGGCCAAATACTTTATCTCAGAACTTTTAAGATTTCTACCCATTTCATTCCAAGTAGGACCACTATGCATGAGGTTAAAAATCTCAGCTCTGATTTCTCTATCTAGTTATTTGGGGTCTTGAAGCGTTCACTGTAGCTTCGGGGGCTATCTCCTGAACAAAGGGCCTTGAAAGGACTGACTCCATCCTGTCCCTCACCCTCCATCTGAACCATAGGAACTCCATCCTGTTCCCATAACCTCCATTTTCTAAGAACTGCCATTTAAAAATTTCCACTAAACAGGGATGGTCCTTTGTTCTGTTAATTCCAGGAAGTAAGTAAACCAGATATCCTCCCTGATAGAAGCAACTCTGCTCTTTCTAGCTTCTGTAAGCACGCTTGTTCGAATAATGGGGAAAATAAGACATTTTTGGGGGAGGGGTTAGCAATCTGAATCTGTGCCAGGAACCTAATGCATATCCTTGTTAGCCTATAGTCTAGTCCAGCCTTGGGCAAACTTCGGCCCGCGGGCTTGAAATGAATAAAACTAAAAAAAAAAAAAAAAGGACCGTACCCTTTTATGTAATGATGTTTACTTTGAATTTATATTAGTTCACACAAACACTCCATCCATGCCTTTGTTCCGGCCCTCCGGTCCAGTGTAAGAACCCATTGTGGCCCTCAAGTCAAAAAGTTTGCCCACCCCTGCTCTAGTCACTGATCCCTCTTAATTATCTGGCCCTGCAAGACGCTCTGCCAGAGTGGGGGTCTGGTCTGTCCTTGGTTCCTCCCATGCCAGGTGTCTACTGTTTATCTGAGCTGTGCTCAAAGCTGAAAGCTTTCTGCAAGATATCTGCTAAGCACACTGCCCACATTCCAGCACATGTATTTGTTTGTTTGTTTGTTTGTTTGTTTGTTTGTTTGTTTGTTTTTGCCTTTATAGGCTACCCCTAACTAAGTTCATTCAGGGCCTCGAGAATTTGAGAGACCCAAGTCCTCCTATGGCCGCTGGCTTTTGAAATAAAGACTCCAAATTCAGCTCTCTGATTATGGCCTCTTCTGGTTAGCTCACTGAATTTCCAATATAACACTCCTATACCCTCCCTTGAATTTTTCAGGAGCATAAAAGATTCCCTAAGTCCAGATAGACAATTTTCTCTTACAAGTCAGATAGAGATGTAAAAAACAATATTCTAATTTTTATGTTGGTTCCATTGATTCTATTGCTACTGAGTTGCCATTGAAACCCATCACATAATCATGATTGATCTTAGCTCCCAGCTTGGCCTTGCTGATCCACATTCCTGAGTCTTCATGTCAACTCACACTTGGACTTGGGGGGTCTCACCTTTTTTTTAGTTTAAATACATATACTTTGTATGCTTAGCCACTACTGCAATTCCCAGCACCCTATTCTGGCAGCTGGGCCTCCTAGCTCCTGCCACCCACAGTCTCCCTCACACACTGGAAAGCTTATGTGCAGCTCACTTCTCAGCCCAGGTCTCTGGGGATGAGTTATCTTTTGAGCTTCGTGGGGTTTTCTGCTTTGTTTTGTTTTTCTGCTAGCAGGTGTTACTTACAACAATTCTAAGCTGCCAAAGAGATTCAAATAATGACACAGGAAAAAATGAGAAGATCTTTCTCCTTTGTTACTATATCTATACCGAAGGTCACTTTATACCCTGTGGAGCATCTTTGTTTCGGTAGTGGAAGGCCCCTTGTCGCTTTCTCAGAGTAGTAAGCACCAGATTTCCTGAGGTTCCATAATTGAGGTTGGCCCCTCAGTGATCTCTTTGCCATAATAATGAAACTTCCCCAAGTGATTTGAATTTACCTCGGGCTTCAAAATATTTTAAATTATGCCTCACATGGAAGCCAGTCAACAGAAAGCTCTGAGTCAAAAGTAGGTTATTGGCCCTTAAAATTGCTAAGGGCCCATCCATGACCCCTAAATATCCATGGGTGGCCAGTAGGATTGCATCTTCCAAGCCAATTGGGGATGGACAGGGAGATTAAGCACCATTCTCATAAAGATTTGCTGGGTCACAGATTGAGTAGGTAGAGAAGTGGTAGTCTTAGTCCAGGCCAGGTCCTGACCTTTATCAATTTTCTGTGGTTGGTATGATTTGCTACAAAAAGAAGGGAGCATTGTGTTATCTGACTTCATGAGGTAATATATTTGTACATAAATTCAGTTACCAGTTATGTAGCAGATGAGATGCCCTGAAATACAGACCCCAATCTGAGTACAGGTAATAAACAGACTTAAAAAAATTTTCTGAAATCTGCAACATTTAGTAACCATGACAAGTTCACATTGGGTTTTATTTGGGATTCAAAATAGTTTCAACAAATAAATCATAACCAGCTTTTTTCTTTGCTTTATTGTTTTTCTGAGCATAACTTTTGCTGTATTATCTCAATTGATCCTCCTTAACCTTCTGAAATAAATAATAAGATTCTTATTTTGTAGTGGAGGACCTTGAGCCACACAAAGACCTATTGGTTATAGAATTAGGACGTGTGAGTTTAAGACATTTGTGATTATGTCTAGCTAACTCTAGTTAATTCACTGAACTATACTGCCCCCATATCATGACTGTTATACCTTATGTTTTTTCATTACATACTTCATAAAACAGTTGTATAACTTACACATTTAAAGTGTATGGAATAATTGAAGTTTTAACATTAGTGCTATATTGTATGAAATATTCTAAGAATTTTTTTGTATTTGGAGAATATTTTTATGTTAATATTAAGAAAGTAATATTACTTATCACCATTTTTTTCTGCACAGCAAGCAACAACCAACTTCTAAACCTAAAGAAAAAAAGGAACCCACAAAATCTGAAAGTTTCTCTCCTGGTAAGATTTCTGATAATGACTTCGTCTTGGTGCTCCTACCATAGATGAAGTAAGAGTAGGGAAGTTTTGATAACGAAAGTGCAGGGAAAAAATACCAATGTGTATGTTGCAAGTATAGTTTTTCTTTATCTCTTTCTTAATAGAATAGTAATCAGTATTATTAACAAAGTTACTTGTAGGTAATTTAAAATCTGGGCAACATGGTTTGCAAAGACGTTCATTTATTTAGTTCTGACCCCTAAAATCCCACATTATATCTTTGTGTTCAAAATAAAAAAGATGTTAAGATGCTGTATGTTTCCTCTATATTCACATTATCCCAAACTGCACTTGTTCTGAAAAGGAACCTTTAGTTTTAACTGTGAATGGATTATATTTAGTAAATGAATATTTGTTATTGCATAGTGATTTGTGCACCAAAAAAAAGAAAGTCACTATAACGAGGAACTCAACAATGCTTTCCTGGTAGCACAAACAGATGGCCAACAGTAAGAGCTACAACACTTAGCTTGTGTGTAAGATTCCTTATGACATTGTTTTGCAAAGACATCTACCCATAGTTCTGAACTCAAAAAGGCAATGCTTGTTGAGAATTTTCATATTATACCAACAAGGTCTCACTATTTTCAACTTTATTCCTCAGAAGTCAAAACAGAATGGTATAGGTTGACTTCATTAATTTAGTAATTATCAGGATACTGGAATTTCTTTAGAGCAATATGTTCTGTGTCCTGTATTCAGAGAAAAAGATAATAAATATTTGAACAGCCCATCCTGGGACTCAACCAATTATAATAAATGTAAAAATATTTCCCAGTAAAAAAATGCCAGATGTGGCACCTACTTCATTGCACAGTCTGAACTGTCTGATGACACCTTGCACTTGGTAGACCTTCATCAGAGGGTTTGTGTAGTTTGGCTTTGCAAGTTATAGGAAATTAACGAAACAGCATTTTGACCTTGAAGTTACTCATAGTCTGAGAGAAGTGTTACTGGTTTATTTCTCTGCTTTTCTAAACTAAATTTTCAAAGAAAATGTCAAAATTCAGTTATTCATTTTTCAGCTGAATGGCCTGCCATTTAACTTTCAGGTGTCTCTCAGGTACTAAGTGTTATTCTGATGTCGCCAAATTGGAACATTTCAAAAACATTCATTGCCCTTTAAGATCATGTGAAGTTCATTTTAATTTCCATGATTTGCTATACTTTATTTAGTGCTTACTAGGTACCAGATTTCATTAGGGTTTTACAATTTTCCTTGTTTATTCATTTTATTGGAGTTTAGTATGCACCAGCCCCTTTAAGTCTATGATGAGAATTCAAGTTTTTAAAATGTAGGTTAAGCTTTGGCTGGGTTTCTCAGTTGCTGAAAGCATTGTCCCTGATATGTCCAGGTTGTGGATTTGATGCCTGGACAAATACCAGACTGAGCCAATGAATGCATAAATAAGTATAACTACAAACCGGGGTTTCTATCTGTCTCTCTATCTTTAATCAATTTTTAAACAGTTCAAAAAAATGTGGATGGGTTTTAGAGTAAGCATGCAGACCACAAAGAAGTTTTCCAGGTAAAGGGGCAGGAGGGGTGATGTTTGAATGGAGATATTTCTATTATGATTATACCGTTCGGAGCAGAAAGGGCAGTGCAAGGGCTAAGATGCACAAGTGAATGTTGCGGGAATTATGAGCAGTACAGTTTCAGCGGTGCGACCTGTGTGCTATGGGAATGGTTGGTAATGGGTGAGTGCCTAACTAAGGCAGGCTAAGGAAAGTTTTTACTACCACAGAGTGGTCTAGAGCTTACCCTCCAGGCCATTGGAATTTTCTCAGATAGGATGCTTTTAGCTTCGGGATTAGGTGGCCTAATTAACAGAGGTGGAAACAGTAGAAACCAGGAATGTTTTGGTGACTCAGTGATGTCATCAGGATCGCAGTTATTGTCCTTTGTGCAGCTGTGAAGTTGTCAGCTTTTATGTCTGCTTTCCTGCTCAGTAATTAACTCTGGCTCCAAAGCCTCCTATTCTCACATGTCAGTATGTGAAGGCCAAAGGGACTGCTTTTCCGTAAACATTTCTTTTTCCTTCTACAACATTTTGTTAAAGTAGAGTTGGCACACATTGTATTACTTTAAGGTGAACAACCACAGTGGTTTGACATTTATGTTCCTTATGATGTGTTCACAACGATATGTCTAGTACTCCTCTATCACTGAGCAAAGTTATTATGATGTTGGCCCATTTCCTGTGCTGCACAGCACACTACACCCCTCTGGCTTACGGAATTTATACCTGGAATTTTGCACTTTATGTTCTTTTATTTCAACCATCACCTCTGCTTACTACGCTTTGGCAACAACCAGTTTGTTCTCAGTAGCTATGGAGTCTGTTTCTGTTTTGTTGTTTTGTATTGCACCTGTAAGTGAGAACCTATGGTATTTGTTTTCTTTGTCATATTTCACTTCCTAAGACCCTCCTACTCCATCCATGTTGCCATAAAAGGCAAGAGTTCATTCTGGTTTTTTAATGTCTGAGTAGTCTTTCATGTCTTTACTTACCTATTGAAGGGCACCTATGCTGCTTCCATATCTTGGCTATTGTAAATAATGCTGTAGTGAACATAAGGGTACAAATTACTTTTTAAATTCTTGTTCATGTTTCTGTTGAATAAATACCCAAGAATAGATGGCAGTTGTATTTTTATTTTATTGAGGAATGTCCACTGCTTTCCACAGTGACTGTGCCAATTTACAATCACATGAGCAGTGCTCAAATCTTTCTATTTTCTCCACATCCTCGCCAGCACTTGTTTATTTATACTCTGATGACAGCCATTCTGAGAGGAGTGAGGAGGTACTTCCTTATGACTTTCATTTGCATTCCCAGATTGGTGATGCTGAGCTATGTGTTTCCTTAATTTTTTTAAAATATGTTTTTATTGACTTTAGAGGGAGAGGAAGGAAAAGGGAAAGATTGAAACATCAGTGAGGGAAAACCATCACATCTCTGGGCTGCCTCCTGAACACCCCCTCCTGGGGATCAAACCTGCCAACCTGGCATCTGCCCTGCCCTGGAATATCACCAGCGACCTCTTGGTGAATGGGACAAAGGACTCAATCTACTGAACCACACTGGCTGGGCCTATGTGTTTGTTTTAAATAGGAAGGAACTGAGAGGCTTGCACTTGACTTCCCTAACTTTTTATAGGCTTGGGTTAATCCCATGCTAATTCCTAAACCAGTTAGTGGTAAACTAGTGACTAGGATGAGGATATTTTAATCACTTCTCTTTTTGGAACTGATACACAATGAAGACAGCAGCTTATCTGTGTATCAGGACAGTAAATGTCCCAATAGAATTGTGGTTCTCCAGCAAAAAAAAAGACTAAAGTTGAGAGCCAGACATATTTACTGCAGGGATTCATTGGAGTTTTGAGCAGAAGACGAACAAGATTACATTTGATGAGGGCCCTCTGATTGGGGTGTGAAGCAGAGATCACCAACCTTTCTCTGCAAAGGGCCTGATTTTAGTCCATGTGGTCTGTGATATGTACTCAAGTCTGCCATTGTAGTATGAGAGCAGTCCTAGGGAATCTGTAAGCGAGTAGGCATGGCTGTCTTCCAGTGAGACTATTCGCAAGACAGCTTGCATTGGCCTGTGGGCCCTAGTTTGCTGACTCCTCCTGTAGAGAACAGATGGAAGGAAACTGCATAAAGGGCCTGGAAGACAAAGGAACATTTTGCCTCCTTGGATGAGCATCAGTCCAATTAGAAAGTTTTATGCTTTCATGGTCAAATGAGATAGGAAGCTAAATTTATTCCATTTGAAAGGTTGTTTTCTAGGCCTATGTCTTTCTCAGTTCTTTTGCTTAAACAAATCTCATTCATTTAAACAATAATATTTGATGGTATGCTCCCACACCCCAATAGAGCCATCTTTTAAGAGCTCATGTTTGACTAGGGCAGTTGACAGTATGTAGCAAAGTAAAGCAGAGACAGTAGAGAGGTCTAGTTCATATGACTGTGGTGATGATTACATGTAAAGAACTGGTGGAGAGACAGAAATCTAAGGTGATTCATAGGTTTCCAGGTAGTGCACTAGCATTTAGATTGGGCATAAAGAACAGGAAGACCATGCTATGGCACTCACAGGCGCCAGGCCAGCCAAAGCGGGCGCGATGTGATTGGTGGGGTGGCTCGTCACTGCCCCACAATCACCTTGAGGAGGAAGGCCCAGACCACCAGCCATTGGGATAATGAAACAGGCGGCTCCATGATCTCCCCAAAGAGGGACGCCCAGGCCACTGTCTTCAGGGTGATCAATGGGGGGGGGGGTGGTGGCTCTGCCAAACCAGGGAACTGGGTGGGGGGGGGGTTGCTGCGGAAGTGGGCAGCACCAGGCCAAGGTGGGTGTGGGGATGGGAGGCACATGGCATTGAGGCACCCCCGGCCATGAGGCAGCCAGGGCTTCCAGGGCCCTGGCCCCTGGGGCTGGAGAGGCCCAGCAACCAGGGCTCTGAAGGCCTAACCTTGCATAAATTTTGTGCATCGGGCCTCTAGTTTATGATAATTACTGTTCTTTTGCAGTTACTCATTACTTGATTGATTCACAACTGTTGTACAAAGGAATTTAACCTTGTGTAGTTGGAGAAAATGGTCAGTGTGATGCCTTCATTTCTCTTATAGAAACTTTGATACTATAGTACATGTTGTCAATCAGTAGGATTCTGCATTTTCTACTGTGACTAAATAGGAATGTTGCTTATTTCACATTATTTTCTGACATCAATGTTTGATTTATCCCTTTTATGTCTTTATTCCAATAGTTCAGAAAATTCAAACTGGAGCATGGACCGAAACAAAATCAATGATAGGTATTCGGCGAAATCAGCTTCTGTTTTGTAATCATGTATAACATATCAATCCGAAGAATATTTTCACATAATGCAATTTGGTTAGAGGTTCCTCAATCCACGCTGAGGTTTGCTCATTCACTAGAAAACGTTACAGGACCCAGTATATAGTAGTTGTGCTCATACCTGAGATTTTGATAGTGAAAACCCACAATAAAGTCAGCCAAGAGAAGAGGTGTGTGTGACAAAGGGTGGAGGACACCAGGCACAAGCTTCCAAGAGTCCTCTTCCTGTGGAGTTACCTCGATGTGCTTAGTCATTCCAGTGTGTAATCATGACAACACACGTGAAACATGTCATCTACCAATCTTGTTAGACTCAATGAGAGGTTTTTAAGGCATCTTCCCCATAGCATGTACCAAAATTTTAGATTTCCAGAAGGAAAGCAAGTGTGCAGTATGAACTCCATTGGTTGTAAAAGGTATTTAGACACAAGGGGCCACTCTTCTCAGTTAGGGAAATGTGGAAAGCCTCCCCAGATTCAGGTTTTCAGACATCAACTGAAGGGTACCCATTTAAGCAGGACTTTCTAAGGATAGCAGTCTTAGGCCTGCTGTGTGAAATGTCTCTGCAACACAGGTATAGCCCTGACTGACTATTTGGCCTTGATCTAAACATTATAAGAGCAAGTAGTAGTTAACATAACACGGTACTGGTTTCAGTTGCATCATCCATAATTGCTTTCTATGAGGGTTACTTTTGTGACGCTTGGTGAGTATCTCACAGATATATATGTGCATAAAATTACTAGGGCAATATTAGGCAATTATAAGCTCTCCTTTTTATCCAGTTAATCCTTCCAGATAATTCTTAGATAAACTAAGCAGAATGATTTCTGATTTGAGAAGAAAAAGTGTCTTTTAATTATATGGATGATTCAGTTTTGATTTATATTGTACTAAATCCCTGTTTATAAATACAACGCAAGATATTCATTCATATTTATCAGCTATTTTCTTGCACTGGTATACATTTAAAAGTATTGGCGTTATTTATGTCTTTTCACATCTTTCACTCAATTGCAGGGATAATACCCACTTTCTGATACTGGGGTTTTATCTTAAACTCCAAGATTACTATCTTGAAAATTGCATTAATATGTTGATATGTGTAAAGAGCAGATGCAGGGAGTACATTATTTTGAACAAAAGTTAATAAGCCATATTTTTAGAGTAGTTTTAGGTGCACAGTAAAATTGAGCAGAAGGTATAAAGTGCTCATAAACCACACAATTGCAAACATACACAGCCTTATTCATTTTTGTTAATTTATTTTGATTAATTTATGAGAGAAAGGGATGAAGCGGCATAGATAGAAACATCAATTTTGAGATAGAATTATTGATAGGCTGCCTCTTCACACACCGCACCGGGTATTGAACCCACAACCCAGGCATGTGACTCTACTGGGAATCGAGCCTTAACCTCCTGGTTCCTAGGTCAATGCTCAACGACTGAGCCACGCGGGCCTGGTGGCTTGCTCATTTTTGACCTCCTGCAACAGTGAAGTATATTTATTACAATGGAGGAATGTGCACTGACTCATCATTATCAACTAAAGTCCTTAAATTCCAGTAAGGTTCACTCTTGGTATTGTGAATGCTATACATTGTGACAAATGCATGAAAGCACATACCCACCATTAGAATGTAGAATCATATCAGCCTAGTGGCCCTGCACACAAATCTGTGCGTGAGTAGCTCGCTTCTTCTTGCCTCAGCTGGCCACCCTGCCCACAAATGCTGGTAGCTCTCTGCTGCGTGTAATTGCTGCCCCACACTCCTGTAGCTCTCTGCTTGTTGCCCCAATCTCCTGGCGCACTCCACCACTTGTAGATTGGTTGTGACTTATGGTATCATGGCTAATTTGCATATTCCTCTATCATTATATTAGATAGTATCGCTTCACTATCACAAAAATCTTCTGTGCTCTGCTTATTCATCCTGCACTTTTCCCTAACCTCTGGAAACTACTGATGTTTTTTACTGTCTCCCTAGATTTACCTTTTCCTGAATGTTGTGTAGTTGGAATCACACAGTGGGTATCTTTTTGAATATTTAAAAAATGAATTCCAAGGTAATTGGATGTAGTTGCCCAAGAAGTTTTGTGGCCTTCGTGGTTGTTTTTCATTAGCATAGGATCTGAAGACATACGCCATATGAGCTGAAAGAGAATGATTTCTATTTGCATGTTAAATCTACTGGGAAGGGTTAAGAAAAATGACCTCACACACTATTGCAGAGCACTAACAATTGGACCGCCCTGCTCTACGAGATGGGTCCAGAGAGATCTCCCAATTGAAGGAGACAGCCTCAAGTAGTTCAACTTTATACACCTGGAATCACAAAGTCTTTTCTACCTACATTCCAATTGGAAATGGAGCCAGAGAGAATTTGTTTACCATATTTTACTGTGCTGCAATGTGTAGTTCCTCGCGACAAAGTTTCCTTATGATAGGAGTGTTTCATCCTGGACTAGCTAGTCTGCACCTACTAGTAAGAGCTGGAGAATTTGTATTGTGTTAGGGAAAAATAAGTATACTCTCCTCTAACTGCTCCTCATGGAAGAAGCCAGAAAACTTAAGCTATTTAAGTTTGACATGGTTAGTCTATAGTTCTGTTCCCACTAACAATAATATTTTCTGTCAGACTGATGGGGTTTGGTTAGGATTATTGTTCCTTGAATATAGCAGTGCTCAAGAAAGTATCAATTTTTTTTAGATTTTTTTCTTTCTTTTTCTTTTTATTATTAGTTAAGGTATTACAAATGTGTCCTCATTTCCCCCCCCATGAAACCCCATCCTTCCCCCCCCGCCCCTCACACGCATGCTCCCATCCCCCTGTTGTCCATGTCCATTGGTTTGGCTTATATACATGTATACAAGTCCTTCCTTGATCTCTTCCCCTTACCCCCGCCCTCCCCTACGTTCCTTCTGGGGATTGATAGCCTGATCGCTATTTCTCAGTCTTTGGGTCTGTCCCTTTTCATCAGTGAGAGTATCAAATTTTGATAGATCCAATTTTCTTTTCCTTTTTTAGTTGTCTATGTTTAACAAGAGAAAGTAAATGTTCTTAATGCATTAGTGGCCTACAATAATATTTACTCTAGTATAGTCTTCAGGTGCTGTCCCAAAGTTACACTTTTTAGCAATGCATTAATTCAGTACTGTTAAAGTCCTGTATTCTTATTGTTTTAAAATGTATTTTACTTTTTTTTTTAAATAGTGAGTGATGTCTCTAAAGAAGACTCTTTAAGCAGGTAGGATTTTATGGATTTTTCAAAATTATATGCTCACTAAGAAAATGCAGAGAAAAGAAAGTAACATTTCTAGAGTGTTCTACTGTGGGCTATACCCTATACCAGTGGTTGGCAAACCACGGCTCACAAGGCACATGCGGCTCTTTGGCCCCTTTAGTGTGGCTCTTCCACAAAGTACCATGTGCGGGCACACACGTACAGTGCAATGGAAAATTGGTGGCCCACGGTCAGAAGTCGGTTTTCGCCTGGGCGATTTGATTTTGAAGAAGGGGCGTTAGAAGAAGTGGGGGGTGTCCATCAGTTGGGCGAAGGGAGACAGGGCGCAGGCGGGCCACAGGATACGGCGCGGGGGAGGTGCTTGTGATTCATGCACAAGTTGAGTGTGCCAGTCAGCCAGCAGTCTCATTGTGCAGTGGTTTGTGCTAGTCGCATCCGCAAATCACGCACGGATGAGAAATGATAGAGGAAACAAGTATACAAGGGGAGTGTGGTTAGGATAGTTGGAAGGGGTAGACCTCATCGAATGTACCTCAATCAGATTGAGGATGTTTTTAGCAAAGGCCAGCTTAGGAGTACCCTAATTAAGTTAATCACAATGTACCTACCTATATAGTTTAAGTTTAAAAAATTTGGCTCTCAAAAGAAATTTCAATCATTGAACTGTTGATATTTGGCTCTGTTGACTAATGAGTTTGCCGACCACTGGTCTAGGAGGCCCAGTTAGTCTAAGCCAGCGGTTCTCAACGTGTGGGTCATGAGCAATGAAAATACATCCTGCATATCAGATATTTACATTATGATTCATAACAGTAGCAAAATTACAGTTATGAAGTAGCAACGAAAATAATTTTATGGTTGGGGATCACCACAACATGAGGAACTGTATTAAAGTGTCATGGCATTAACTTAAGCATTTATCTTACTCTCCTAGACAATTGTAGTGGAAAATAGGACCTTGTTTTTGCCACCAAAGCTTCTATGGCCCATCTCAGTTAGCTATGGCCACAGAACCAAGTTTACCTAAGCAAGGCCTCATGGGGCAAGTGTTTTTAGTAAAATGATATGAATTCTTCCTGAAACTAATTGTTTAAATGTTAGTAAAGAATATCTCTGTATAGGTTACGTTATGTTAGTTATATTCAGCATCTAAGTAGGGGATATTTCTAATTGATTTCCCTATTTACCTACTTGCCAGTCTCATTTTCCCAGTCTCATTTGCCAAATTGCATGAAGTTTTGCCTTTTTTCCTAGAGTCCTTTGTTTGTCTACCTTAGCTTTTCCTGATTTTTTGAACGTTCTTCTCTCCTTTTCTTGGTGTTTCTTTCGTTGTGTTATTTTTTTCCACTTCGTCCAGCTCTGGTGTTATCCATTTTTCTGTAGACAGAATCTAAGGCTGGTAGAATTGCAGGAGTTTAAGGAAGCCTAGCAATTAATTAATCAAAACACCCTTTAGTACTGCAACCTCTGATTAACACACTGGCCAAGTGGTGGATCTTCCTTCCAGTCTTCTCCTAAGTCAGATTAGTGACCTCAGCAGAGTTTCTTATCTGTGAGAGGACTTGAAATGAGCAATACCCAAGTGGGATAGGAGGTGGCCTTTTCTCCCTTCATTTTAGCCTTGGAGGGAATGTACACAGATGAACACTTCAGCACGTAAATGGTCAACTCTAGACAGACAAACAGGGTATTCACTTGGGGAATATATCAAGTTAGCTGTTTCAATAACATAATTGAAGAGGCTGAGGGTGAAGTGACCTCTGTGTTATATACATAGCTCCCATGCTTGCAGGAAATAATGAGTTCACAAATACAGTCAGGTTTCTTCTACAGCAAGATACTGATGCCTTTTCTCAAGAGAACTGTGGGTAGATGGCAGAAGGATGAGTATTTGCTAGTGGTTTTAATTTATACGTGTTTGTTTTAAAATGCTAGTAATCAATCAATTAAGGTATAATCATTTCACTGTTACTTTTTTTTTCCAAATTAAAGAGTCACATTTATTGCAATCTGGGACTATGAGAGAGCCATGCACTCCAAATCTCGAAGTCTCACTGTTACTTTTTTAAAAAAAAATATTTTATTGATTTTTTACAGAGAGGAAGAAAGAGGGCTAAAGAGTTAGAAACATCAATGACAGGGAAACATTGATCAGCTGCCTCTTGTACACCCCCCATTGGGGATGTGCCCGTAGCCAAGGTACATGCCCTTGATCACACTCGAACCTGGGACCCTTGAGTCCATAGGCCAATGCTCTATCCACTGAGCCAAACAGGTCAGGACCTCACTATTACTTTTTATGTAACAGGTGAGAATTCATAGTTTGCTTCTGTCAGTTTGGGGATGTCAGTCAGTTTGTCTAGGTCAGTGGTTGGCAAACTGCGGTTCGTGAGCCACAATGCAGCTCTTTGGCCCCTTGAGTGTGGCTCCTCATAAGCCTTAGGAGTACCCTAATTAAGTTAATCACAATGTACCTACCTATATAGTTTAAGTTTAAAAATTTGGCTCTCAAAAGAAATTTCAATTGTTGTACTGTTGATATTTGGCTCTGTTGACTAATGAGTTTGCCGACCACTGGTCTAAGTCATCAGCCAGAAAACAAACAGAGGCTCAGCTAGTTCAAAGAAGCCATGGGCCAAGTTCTTTATCTCAGAACTTTTAAGATTTCTACCCATTTCATTCCAAGTAGGACCACTATGCATGAGGTTATAAATCTCAGCTCTGATTTTCTAACTAGTGATTTGGGGTCTTGAAACGGTCACTGTAGCTTCTGGGGGCTATCTCCTGAACAAAGGGCCTTGAAAGGACTGACTCCATTCTGTCCCTCACCCTCCATCTAAACCATAGGAACTCGATCTTGTTCCCATAACCTCCATTTTCTAAGAACTGCCATTTAAAAATTTCCACTAAACACAGATGGTCCTTTGTTCTGTTAATTCCAGGAAGTAACTAAACCAGATATCCTCCGTGATAGAAGTAACTCTGTTATTTCTAGCTTCTGTAAGCCTGCTTGCTCAAATAATGGGGAAAATAAGACATTATGGGGGAGGGGTTAGCAATCTGAATCTGTGCCAGGAACCTAATGCATATCCTTGTTAGCCTATAGTCTAGTCACTGCCCCCACTTAATTATCTGGTCCTGCAAGCCACTCTGCCAGCGTGGGGGTCTGGTCCATCCTTGGTTCCTCCCATGCCAGATGTCTTCTGGTTATCTGAGCTGTGCTCAAGGCTGAAAGCTTTCTGCAAGGTATCTGCTAAGCACACTGCCCACATTCCAGCACATGTTTTTGTTTGTTTGTTTGTTTGTTTGTTTGTTTGTTTTTATTGTTTGTTTGTTTTTGGGGTTTTTTTTGCCTTTATAAGCAAACCCCTAACTAAGTTAATTCAGGGCCGCGAGAATTTGAGAGACATAAGTCCTCCTTTGGCCACTGCCTTTTGAAATAAAGACTCCAAATTCGGCTCTCTGATTATGGGCTCTTCTGGTTAGCTCACTGAATTTCCAATATAACACTACTATACCCTCCCTTGAATTTTTCAGGAACATAAAGGATTCCCTAAGTCCAGGTAGACAATTTTCTCTTACCAGTCAGATGGAGACCTAAAAAGCTACATTATAATTTTTATGTTGGTTCCATTGATTGTATTGCTACTGAGTTGCCATTGAAACCCATCACATAATCATGATTGATCTTAGCTCCCAGCTTGGCCTTGCTGATCCACATTCCTGAGTCTTCATGTCAACTCACACTTGGACTTGGGTGTCACACCTTTTTTTAGTTTACATACATATGCTTTGTATGCTTAGCCACTACTGCAATTCCCAGCACCCTATTCTGGCAGCTGGGCCTCCTAGCTCCTGCCACCCACAGCCTCCCTCACACACTGGAAAGCTTATGTGCAGCTCACTTCTCAGCCCAGGTCTCTGGGGATGAGTTATCCTTTGAGCTTCGTGGGGTTTTCTGTTTTGTTTTATTTTTCTGCTAGCAGTTGTTACTTACAACAATACTAAGCTGCCAAAGAGATTCAAATAATGACACAGGAAAAAATGAGAAGATCTTTCTCCTTTGTTACTATATCTATACCGAAGGTCACTTTATACCCTGTGGAGCATCTTTGTTTCGGTAGTGGAAGGCCCCTTGTCGCTTTCTCAGAGTAGTAAGCACCAGATTTCCTGAGGTTCCATAATTGAGGTTGGCCCCTCAGTGATCTCTTTGCCATAATAATGAAACTTCCCCAAGTGATTTGAATTTACCTCAGGTTTCAAAATGTTTTAAATTATGCCTCACATGGAAGCCAGTCAACAGAAAGCTCTGAGTCAAAAGTAGGTTATTGGCCCTTAAAATTGCTAAGGGCCCATCCATGACCCCTAAATATCCATGGGTGGCCAGTAGGATTGCATCTTCCAAGCCAGTTGGGGATGGACACAGAGATTAAGCACCATTCTCATAAAGATTTGCTGGGTCACAGATTGAGTAGGTAGAGAAGGGGTAGTCTTAGTCCAGGCCAGGTCCTGACCTTTATCAGTTTTCTGTGGTTGGTATGATTTGCTACAAAAAGAAGGGAGCATTGTGTTATCTGACCTCATGAGGTAATATATTTGTACATAAATTCAGATACCAGTTATGTAGCAGATGAGATGCCCTGAAATACATACGAAAATCTGAGTACAGGTAATAAACAGACTTAATAACATTTTCTGAAATCTGCAACATTTAGTAACCATGACAAGTTCACATTGGGTTTTATTTGGGATTCAAAATAGTTTCAACAAAGAAAGTTCATAACTAGCTTTTTTCTTTGCTTTATTGTTTTTCTGAGCATAACTTTTGCTGTATTATCTCATTTGATCCTCCTTAACCTTCTGAAATAAATAATAAGATTCTTACTTTGTAGTGGAGGACCTTGAGCCACACAAAGACCTATTGGTTATAGAATTAGGATGTGTGAGTTTAAGACATTTGTGATTATGTCTAGCTAACTCTAATTAATTCACTGAACTATACTGCCCTCATATCATGACTGTTATACCTTATGTTTTTTCATTACACACTTCATAAAACAGTTGTGTACCTTACACATTTAAAGTGTATGGAATAATTGAAGTTTTAACATTAGTGCTATATTGTATGAAATATTCTAAGAATTTATTACATTTGGAGAATATTTTTATGTTAATATTAAGAAAGTAATATTATTTATCACCATTTTTTTCTGCACAGCCAGCAACAACTAACTTCTAAACGTGAAGATCAAAAGGAACCCACAAAATCTGAAAGTTTTACTCCTGGTAAGATTTCTGTTAATGAATTCCTCTTGGTGCTCCTACCATAGATGAAGCAAGAGTAGGGAAGTTTTGATACCGAAAGTGCAGGGAAAAAATACCAATGTGTAAGTTGCAAGTATAGTTTTTCTTAATCTCTTTCTTAATAGAATAGTAATCAGTATTAACCAAGTTAATTGTAGGTAATTTAAAATGTGGGCAATATGGTTTGCATAGAAGTTCATTTATTTAGTTCTGACCCCTAAAATCCCACATTATGTCTTTATGTTAAAAAGAAAAACAATGTTAAGATGGTGTATGTTTCCTCTATATTTACATTATCCCAAACTGGACTTGTTCTGAAAATGAATCTTTAGTTTTAACTGTGAATGGATTATATTTAGTAAATGAATATTTGTTCTTGCATAGTGATTTGTCCACCAAAAAACAGTAACTATAACTAGGAACTCAACAATACTTTCCTGGTGGCACAAACAGATGGCGAGCAGTAAGAGCTACAACACTTAGCCAGTGTGTAAGATTCCTGATGACCTTGTTTTATAAAGACATCTATCCATAGTTCAGAAAGGCAATGCTTGTTGAGAAGCACAGGGCATTTTTCATATTATACCAACAAGGTCTCACTATTTTCAACTTTATTCAGAAGTCAAAACAGAATGGTATCGGTTGACTTCATTAATTTAGTAATTATCAGGAAACTGGAATTTCTTTAGAACAAGATGCTCTGTGTCCAGTATTCAGAAAATAATGATAATAAATATTTGAACAACCTATCCTGGGACTCAACCAATTATAATAAATGTACAAAAATGTTTCCCAGAGACAAAAATGCCAGATGTGGCACCTACTTCATTGCACAGTCTGAACTGTATGATGACACCTTGCACTTGGTTGACCTTCATCATAGGGTTTGTGTAGTTTGGCTTTGCAAGTTATAGGAAATCAATGAAATAGCATTTTGACCTTGAAGTTACTCATAATCTGAGAGAAGTGTTACTGGTTTATTTCTCTGCTTTTCTAAACAAAATTTTCAAAGAAAATGTCAAAATTCAGTTATTCATTTTTCAGCTGAATGTCCTGCCATTTAACTTTCAGGTGTCTTTCAGGTACTAAGTGTTATTCTGATGTCGCCAAATTGGAACATTTCAAAAACAGTCATTGCCCTTTAAGATCATGTGAAGTTCATTTTAATTTCCATGATTTGCTATACTTTCTTTAGTGCTTACTGGGTGCCAGATTGCATTAGGGTTTTACAATTATCCCTATTTATTCATTTTATTGGTGTTTAGTACTCACCATCCCCTTTAAGTCTATGATGAGAATTAGAGTTTTTAAAATGTAGGTTAAGCTTTGGCTGGGTTTCTCAGTTGCTGAAAGCATTGTCCCTGATATGTCAAGGTTGTGGATTTGATCCCTGGTCAAATACCAGAATGATCCAATGAGTGCATAAATAAGTATAACTACAAGCCAGGGTTTCTATCTGTCTCTCTACCTTTAATCAAATTTTAAACAGTTCAAAAAATGTGGATGGGTTTTAGAATAAGCACGCAGACCACAAAGAAGTTTTCCAGGTAAAGGGGCAGGAGGGGTGATGTTTGAATGGAGATATTTCTATTATGATTATACCGTTAGGAGCAGAAAGGGCAGTGCAAGGGCTAAGATGCACAAGTGAATGTTGCAGGAATTATGAGCAGTACAGTTTCATTGGTGCGACCTGTGTGCTATGGGAATGGTTGGTAATGGGTGAGTGCCTAGCTAAGGCAGGCTTAGGAAAGTTTTTACTACCACAGAGTGGTCTAGAGCTTACCCTCCAGGCCTTGGGAAATTTCTCAGATAGGATGCTTTTAGCTTCGGGATTAGGTGGCCTAATTAACAGAGGCGGAAAGAGTAGAAACCAGGAATGTTTTGGTGACTCAGTGATGTCATCAGGATCGCAGTTATTGTCCTTTGTGCAGCTGTGAAGTTGTCAGCATTTATGTCTGCTTTCCTGCTCAGTAATTAGCTCTGGCTCCAAAGCCTCCTATTCTCACATGTCAGTATGTGAAGGCCAAAGGGACTGCTTTTCCGTAAACATTTCTTTTTCCTTCTACAACCTTTTGTTAAAGTAGAGTTGGCACACATTGTATTACTTTAAGGTGAACAACCACAGTGGTTTGACATTTATGTTCCTTATGATGTGTTCACAATGATATGTCTAGTACTCCTCTATCACTGAGCAAAGTTATTATGATATTGGCCCATTTCCTGTGCTGCACAGCACACTACACCCCTCTGGCTTACGGAATTTATACCTGGAATTTTGCACTTTATCCTCTTTTATTTCCCCAATCATCTCTGCTTACTATGCTCTAGCAACCACCAGTTTGTTCTCTGTAGCTATGGAGTCTGTTTCTGTTTTGTTGTTTTGTATTGCACCTGTAAGTGAGAACCTATGGTATTTGTTTTCTTTGTCATATTTCACTTCCTAAGACCCTCCTACTCCATCCATGTTGCCATAAAAGGCAAGAGTTCTTTGTGGGTTTTTAATGTCTGAGTAGTCTTTCATGTCTTTACTTACCTATTGAAGGGCACCTATGCTGCTTCCATATCTTGGCTATTGTAAATAATGCTGTAGTGAACATAAGGGTACAAATAACTATTTAAATTCTTGTTTATGCTTCTGTTGAATAAATACCCAGGAATACATGGCAGTTCTATTTTTATTTTTTTGAGGAATGTCCACTGCTTTCCACAGTGACTGTGCCAATTTCCAATCACATGAGCAGTGCTCCAGGCTTTCTCTTTTCTCCACATCCTCACCAACACTTGTTATTTATTTATACTCTGATGACAGCCATTCTGAGAGGAGTGAGGAGGTACTTCCTTATGACTTTCATTTGCATTCCCAGATTGGTGATGCTGAGCTATGTGTTTCCTTAATTTTTTTAAAATATGTTTTTATTGACTTTAGAGGGAGAGGAAGGAAAAGGGAAAGATTGAAACATCAGTGAGGGAAAACCATCACATCTCTGGGCTGCCTCCTGAACACCCCCTCCTGGGGATCAAACCTGCCAACCTGGCATCTGCCCTGCCCTGGAATATCACCAGCGATCTCTTGGTGAATGGACAGAGGACTCAATCTACTGAACCACCCTGTCTGGGCCTATGTCTTTGTTTTAAATAGGAAGGAACTGAGAGGCTTGCACTTGACTTCCCTAACTTTTTATAGGCTTGGGTTAATCCCATGCTCATTCCTAAACCAGTTAGTGGTAAACTAGTGACTAGGATGAGAATATTATAATCACTTCTCTTTTTGGAACTGATACACAATGAAGACAGCAGCTTATCTGTGTATCAGGACAGTAAATGTCCCAATAGAATTGTGGTTCTCCAGCAAAAATGAAGACTAAGGTTGAGAGCCAGAAATATTTACTGCAGGGATTCATTGGAGTTTTGAGCAGAAGATGAAGAAGATTACATTTGATGAGGGCCCTCTGATTGTGGTGTGAAGCAGGGATCACCAACCTTTCTCTGAAAAGGGCCTGATTTTAGTCCATGTGGTCTGTCATATGTACTCAAGTCTGCCATTATAGTATGAGAGTAGTCGTAGAGAATCTGTAAGCAAGTGAGACTATTTGCAAAACGGCTTGTATTGGCCTGTGGGCCCTAGTTTGCTGACTCCTCCTGTAGCGAATAGATGGAAGGAAACTGCATAAAGGGCTTGGAAGACAAAGGGACATTCTGCCTCCTTGGATGAGCATCAGTCCAATTAGAAAGTTTTATGCTTTCATGGTCAAATGAGATAGGAAGCTAAATTTATTCCATTTGAAAGGTTGTTTTTTAGGCCTATGTCTTTCTCAGTTCTTTTGCTCAAACAAATCTTATTCATTTAAACAACAATATTTGTTGGTATGCTCCCACACCAACTACTAGAGAGCCATCTTTTATTTTTTTAAATATATTTTATTGATTTTTTTACAGAGAGGAAGGTAGAGAGATAGAGAGTTAGAAACATTGATGAGCGAGAAACATCGATCAGCTGCCTCCTGCACATCTCCTACTGGGGATGTGCCCGCAACCCAGGTACATGCCCGTGACTGGAATCGAACCTGGGACCCTTCAGTCCACAGGCCGACGCTCTATCCATCGAGCCAAACTGGTTTTGGCAAAGAGAGAGCCATCTTTAAGAGCTCATGTTTGACTAGGGCAGTTGACAGTATGTAGCAAAGTAAAGCAGAGACAGTAGAGAGGTCTAGTTCATATGACTGTGGTGATGATTGCATGTAAAGAACTGGTGGAGAGACAGAAATCTAAGGTGATTCATAGGTTTCCAGGTAGTGCACTAGCATTTAGATTGGGCATAAAGAACAGGAAGACCATGCTATGGCACCCACAGGCGCCAGGCCAGCCAAAGCGGGTTCGATGTGATTGGTGGGGCGGCCCGCCACTGCCCCACAATCGCCTTGAGGAGGAAGGCCCAGACCACCAGCCAGTGGGATGATGAAACAGGTGGCTCCATGGTCTCCCCAAAGAGGGACGCCCAGGCCACTGTCTTCAGGGTGATCAATCAGGGTGCCCCGCAGAACCAGGGAACTGGGTGTGTGTGGCTGCGGAAGTGGGCAGCACCAGGCCAAGGTGGGTTTGGGGGTGGGAAGCACACGGCTGTGAGGCACCCACAGCCATGAGGCAGCCAGGGCTTCCAGGGCCCTGGCTCCTGGCGCTGGAGAGGCCCAGCAACCAGGGCTGTGAAGGCCTAACCTTGCATAAATTTTGTGCATCAGGCCTCTAGTTTATAATAATTACTGTTCTCTTGCAGTTACTCATTACTTGATTGATTCACAACTGTTGTACAAAGGAATTTAACCTTGTTTAGTTGGAGAAAATGGTCAGTGTGATGCCTTCATTTCTCTTATAGAAACTTTGATATTATCGTAGATGTTGTCAATCAGCAGGATTCTGCATTTTCTACTGTGACTAAATAGGAATGTTGCTTATTTCACATTATTTTCTGACATCAATGTTTGATTTATCGCTTTTATGTCTTTATTCCAATAGTTATAGATCTACAGAAAATTCCAAATGGAGCATGGACCGAAACAAAATCAATGATAGGTATTCGGCAAAATCAGCTTATGTATTGTAATCATGTATAACATATCAATCCAAAGAATATTTTCACATAATGCAATTTTGTTAGAGGTTCCTAAATCCACGCCTAGGTTTTCTCATTCACTAGAAAACGTTACAGGACCCAGTATATAGTAGTTGAGCTCATACCTGAGATTTTGATAGTGAAAGCCCACAGTCAAGTCAGCCAAGAGAAGAGGTGTGTGTGACAAAGGGTGGAGGACACCAGGCACAAGCTTCCAAGAGTCCTCTCCCTGTGGAGTTACCTGGATGTGCTTAGTCATTCCCGTGTGTAATCATGACAACACACGTGAAGTATGTCATCCTCCAGTCTTCTTAGACTCAATGAGATGTTTTTATGGCATAGTAGTCACATAGGCAACTTCCCCATAGCATGCACCAAAATTTTAGATTCCCAGAAGGAAAGCAGGTGTTCAGCATGAACCCCAGTGTTTGTACAAAGTGTTTAGACACACAGGGCCACTCTCCTCAGTTAGGCAAAGGTGGAAATCCTCCCCAGATTCAGCTTTTCAGACACCAAGTGAAGGGTAGCTATTTAAGCAGGACGCTCCCCCACACCCAGACCAAACACACACAGTCTTCCTCTTTTTGTCATCCTGCATCAGAAAGGGACATTTATTACAATGGAAGGACATGCAATGACTAGTCATTATCAACCAAAGTTCATAGTTTTCATTAAGGATCAGTCTTGGTATTGTACATCCTATGGTCTTTGTATGATGGTACATACACACCATTACAGTATCATATAGAGTCATTTCACTCCCCTAAAAATTCTCCGTGCCATACACGCTGAAAGAGAATGCTTCTTCCAGGCATTTGCCACCTATTGGGGAGGGCTGAGAAAAATGACCTGATGCACGTCTGCAGAGCACTAGGTGTCTCTCCCACCTTCTCTCTGAGGTGGGGACAGATACACCCTAGCACTGGAAGGAAGCAGTCTCCAGGGGTTCTACTTCATACAACTGGAATCACAAGGTCTTTCCTACTCATTTGCTATTGGAAATGGGGAAAGAAAGCGTCTGTTTTCTATGGTTTGCTTTGGAGCAAAATGTATTTCCCAGTCACCAAGCTTCCTTGTGGCAGAGTGTTTCATCCTAAACTGGCTAGTCTTCACTCAAGAGCTGGAGATGCATTGTGTTACGGTAGAATAACTCTCTTCTTACTGCTGTTAATGGAAGGAGTCCAGAAAACTCATGCTGCTTACGTTTGACATTGTTAGTCTATGATTCTGCTTCCACTAGTGATACAGTTTGCTGTCATTCTAATGGGGTTTGGTTAGGATTATGTTCATTGTACACAGCAATTCATAAGTCAGTATCAAATTTTGATACATCCCATTCTTTTTTGCAGTTGATATATTTAAAAAGAGAAAGTAAATGTTCTTAGTGCATTAATGGCCTACCAATAATATTCACTCTAGTATAGTCTTCAGGTGTGGTCCCAAAGTTATACTTTCTAACAATGCATTAATCTGGTACTTTGAGAGTCCTATATTTTTATTGCTTTAAAATGCATTTTACTTTTTTAAATAGTTCTTGAGACCTCTGAAGAAGACTCTTCAATCAGGTAAGATTTTATGGATTTTTCAAAATTATATGTTAACTAAGAAAATGCAGAGAGAAACTAACATTTCCAGAGTCTTCTACTGTGGGGTAGATACTACCTATACTATGTAATTAACCTATGTTACATGGTCATCACAATAACTCTGTAAAGTAACTGTGCTAGTGTAGCCTACATTTTATTAATGGGGCGACTGTGATTCAGGGAGATGGATGAATTGACCCATGATTCCATAGTTAGTAAGAGGCTGACCCATGATATGACTGTCAACCATTTTGGCTCCCAAATTATTCTGTTGTCTCTCAACATACACTGATCAGTTCCTGTGTAGCTCTGCCATGGACATACAGATGCAAACCAGATCATCTCAGAAAGTCAAATCTGATTGTGTGTTAACTCTGATTTAGAGTTTTTCTTAGGAGCCCAGTTAGTCTAAGCAGTTATCTTACTCTCCTTGACAAATGTAGTGGTAAATAGGACCTTGTTCTTCCCACCAAAGCTTTCAGGGCCCATCTCAGTTAGCTATGGCCCCAGAACAAAAGATTTTATCTAAACAAGGCCTAAACAGGCTAGTGATTTTAGGTAAAATGATATCTATTCTTCTTGGGAGGAATTGTTTATCTGTGAGTAAAAAATATCTATGTTATATTCATTACATTCAGCATCTAATTAGAGGATATTTCTAATAGATTTCTCTATGTACTTATTCCCCAGTCTGGCTTTCCCCTCAGGCTGGTATGTTTGCTAGTTGTATGAAGGTTTTTTATTTTTTCCTAGAGTCCTTTTTTCATCTTCCATTGCTTTCCTTGATTCTTTTACTCTCTTTACTTTTTCTGGTGTTTCTTTTGTTGTGTTATTTATTTGCTCTTCTGGCATCTCTAGTGTTCTCCATTTTTCTGTAGCAGAATGAAAGGCAGGTAGATATTCAGGTGTTTAAAGAAGCTTATCAATTAATTAATAAAATAAATCCTCTTGTACTTCAACCTGTGTTTACCATCTTGGCCAAGTTGTGGTTCCTTATTTAAATGTTCCCCTACTTCAGATTTGTGACCTCAGTAGAGTTTCTTATCTGTGAGAGGACTTTAAATGAGCAATACCCAAGTGGGATAGGAGGTGGCCTTTTCCCCCCTTCATTTTAGTCTTGGAGGTAATGTACATAGATGAACACTTCAGCATGTAAATGGTTAATTCTAGACAGACAAACAGGGCATTGACTTGGGGGGAAATCGAGTTAAATAACATAATAGAAGATGCTGACAGTGAAGTGACCTGTGTGTTACATGCAGAGCCTGCATGCTTGCAGGAAATAATGAGTCCAGAAATACAGTCAGGCTGCTTCTTCAGCAAGGTACTGACGTCTTTTCCCAAGTTTACTGTGGGTGGGTTGTGGAAGAATATGCTTTTGTTAGTGGTTTTAATTTGTGTTTGTTTTAAGATACTAGTTTTCACTAAATGAGGTTTAAAATCATTTCACTGTTTCTTTTATGTGACAGATAAGATTTCATAGTTTGGGTCAGGTAGTTTGGGGATGCCAGTCAGTCTAGGTCAGTGGTAGGCAAACTGTGGCTCGTGAGCCACATGTGGCTCTTTGTGCTCTTCAGTGTGGCTCTTCCACAAAATATCACATGCGGGCACGCACGTACAGTGCAATTGAAACTTTGTGGCCCACAGGCAGAAGTCGGTATTTTGTGGAAGAGCCACACTCAAGGGGCCAAAGAGCCGCATGTGCCTCGCGAACCGCAGTTTGCCGACCACTGGGCTAGGGCATCAGCCAGAAACCCAAGGCTCAACAAGTTAGAGGGAGCAATGGGCCAGATTCCTTATCTTAAATCTTTTAAGATTTTTACCCATTGCATTCCAGCAGAACTCCTATGCATGGGGTTATAAATAAAGTCTCATCTCTGATTTTTCTAACTAGTTATTTTGGTCTTGAAGTGTTCACTGTAGCAGAAAAATCTGTTGTGTCTGGGGGTATCCCCTATCCATTCCCCTTTTAATTCTTCAGGAATATAGCAGATTCTCTAAGTTCAAGGGAGACAATCTTCTTTCACAAGTCAGATGGAGAGGTGAAAAAGGGCATTCTAACTTTTCCGTTTTTTCCATTGATTTTATTGCTGCTGAGTTGCCATAGAAACCCATCATATAGTCATGATTGATCTTTGCTCCCTGCTTGGCCTTGCTGATTCAGATTCCTGAGTCTTCATGTTGATTCACACTTACAGTTGAGTTACTGCCTGTTTTTTTTTTTTTTTTTTTTTTTTTAGCTTATATACCTATGCTCTATATGCTTAGCCACTATTCCAATTGTCAGCACCCTATTCTGGCTGCTGGGCCTCCTAGCTCTACCCATCCACAGCACCCCCCCCCCCACACACACACACACAACTGGAAAGCTTATGTGGAGCTTACTTTTTTTTTTAAATTGTTTTATTGCATAAAGTATTACAAAGATTATTACATATGTCTCCTTATTTATTTATTTATTTATTTATTTATTTATTTATTTATTGGAGCTTACTTTTTAGCCCAGATCTTTTCAGACTAGTTACCCTTTGAGCTTGTTGTTGTTGTTTTTTCCAGCTAGAAAGTGTTAGTTGGAAACATTTGAGCTGCCAGGGAAATTCAAATAATGTTGCAGGAAAGGGCCAGATGATCCTTTCTCCTTTGTTACAGGATCTGCACCCCAAGGTGACTTTTTATTCTGTAGAGCACCTCTACTTAGGTAGTGGAAGGTCCCATATCACTCTCCCAGAGCAGTAGGCACCAACTTGCCTGAAGTTCCATAATTGAGGTTGGCCCCTCAAGTGATCTCTTTGCCATAACAATGAAAGTTTCCCAAGTGACTTAAATTTACCTTAGGTTTCAGAGTATTTTCAATTATTCCTCACATGGAAGCCAGTCAACAGAAAGCTCTGAATCAAAAGTAGGTTATTGGTCCTAAAAATTGCTAAGGGCCCATCCATGACCTATAAACATCCATGGGTGACCAGTAGGATTGCATCTTCCAAGCCAATTGCAAATGGACAGGGAGATTAAGCACCGTTCTCATAAAGATTTGCTGGGTCACAGTTTGAGTAGGTAGAGAAGGGATAGTCTTAGTCCAGGCCTGGTCCTGACCTTTATCAGTTTTCTGTGGTTGGTATGATTTGCTGCATAAAGAAGGGACCATGGTGTTATCTGACTTCATGCGGAAATCTATTTGTACATAAATTTAGGTGCCACTTGCATAATAGTTGAGTTACTCTGAAATACAAACCACAATGTAAGTACAGATAATACCCAAAATTCATAACATTTTCAGAAAACTGCAATATTTGAATATGAGAAACTATGAAAAATCCACATTGGTATTTTTTTGGGAATCCAAAATAATTTCAAGAAATAAATATCAGGACTAGATTTTTACTTTGGTTTACAATTTTCTGAGCATATCTTTTTGCTGTTTCATTTCTTTTAATCCTCCTAGCAAACTTCTAAAATAAGGCACTAAGTTTCTTATATTGTAGAGGAAAACTGAGCCAAAGATAAATGACTTGTTTGATAACAAATAGCCATTGGTTATAGAACTAGGGCGTCTGAGTTCTAGAAACTTGTAATTATGTCAAGCTAACTCTAATTAATTCACTGAATTATACCGTTCTCAAATCGTGATGGTTACATTTTTTTATTTTGTACTTCATAAAACAGTTGTGGAACTTACAAATTTAAAGTGTATGGTATCATTAACATTGCAATATTAGCTCTGATATTATCTGAAATATCCTAAGAATTTACAATATTTTGAAAATATGTTTATATTAATATTAAGAGAGTAATGTTCTTTATCACCACTTTTGTGCACAGCAAGCAACAGCTAACTTCTAAAAATAAAGAAGAAAGGAGGCCTCAAAAATCTGAAAGTAGCGCTCCTGGTAAGACTTCTGATAGTGAATTCCTCTTGGTGCTCCTGCCATAGATGAAGTAAGAGTAAGAAAGTTTGATAATGAGAGGGCAGGGAAGTAATACCAAACAATGTGTAAGTTGCATGTATAGTTTTTCTTAATCTCTTTCTTCATAGTATAATATTCAGTATTAATAAAAAAATTAAAATCTGGGGCAATATCGTTTGAAAAGAAATTCATTTAGTTAGTCCTGATCCCTAAAATCCCATAAAATATCTTTATGTAAAAAAAAATTATGTTAGGATGGTGTATGTTTCCTCTGGGTTCACATTATACCAAATTGGACTTGTTCTAAAATGGATCTTTTGTTTAGTTTTCATTGTGATGGGTTATATTTTCCAAGTACTTGTTATTACATAGTGAGATTTGTCATACTAAAAAAAGGAACTAACACTAGGAACTCAACAATACTTTCCTGATAGCACAAACAAATGGCAAACAATAAGAACTACATCCCTTAGCCAGAGTGCAAGAATCCGAATGAGATTGTGCTTTAACGATGTCTACCCATAGAACGGAAGTCAGAAAAACAATACCTGTTGAGAAGCATAGCGTATTTTTCACATTATACCAACAAGGTCTCATTATATCAACTTCAATCCTCAGAAGTCAAAACAGAAGGAGATATGTTGACTTCATTAATTCGATAATTATCAGGACACTGGGATTTCTTTAGAACAGTGGTTCTCAACCTTCCTAATGCCGTGACCCTTTAATACAGTTCCTCATGTTGTGGTGACCCCCAATTTCATTGTTACAAATTGAACATAATTAAAGCAGAGTGATTGATCACAAAAACAATATGTAATTATATATGTGTTTTCCGATGGTCTTAGGCGGCCCCTGTGAAAGGGTCGTTCGACCCCCAAAGGGGTCGCGACCCACAGGTTGAGAACCACTGCTGTAGAACAAGATGCTCTATTGCCACTGGTGAAAAAATAATCATAATAAATATTCAAATAGTCCAACGTGGGACTCAACAAATTAAAATAAACATACAAAAATGTTTCTCAATAACAATGCCAGATATGTTACCTAGCTCATTGTGCAATCTGAATTGTGTGAAGACACCTTGGTCTTAGTAGACTTTATCAGAGGACTTGTGTAGTTGGTTTTGCAAGTGATAGGAAACACAAAGATGAAATAGTGTTTTGACCTTGAAGGTATGCGTAATATGGGAGAGCTTCCCCAGGTTAATTTCTCTTTTATTTTTTTTAAACAAAATTTTCACAGAAAATATCAAAATTCAGTTATTCATTTTTCAGCTTAATGATCTGCCATTTAACTCTCAGGCGTCTTTTAGGTACTTGTTACTGTGATGTTGCAGAATTCAAATACCATCCCTGCCTCCAAGAGCTTGTTATTATCTTTGCCATCTATATTATTGACTATTCTTTATTCAGTGCTTATTAGGTGCCATATCACACTAAGTGCTTACGAATATACTTATTTATTCTTTCTTATGCCTGAGTAATATATCAGTCTCTCTCTCTCTCTCTCTCTCTCTCTCTCTCTCTATATATATATATATATATATATATATATATATATATATATATATATACATATATATGTCACATATACAAAACACATATACATAACACATTATCTTTATTCATATATCTATGGAAAGAATCCTAGGTTGCTTCCAGATCTTGGCTATTGTGAATAGCTTCAATGAACATAGGAGTGCACAGATTTTTTTTTCAAAATTCATATATATATATATATATATATATATATATATATATATATATATATATATATATATATCTGTTGGGTAAATACCCAGACGAGTAATGACAGTTCTGTTTCTAATTTCTTTAGGCATCTCCATGCTGTTTTCCACAATTACTGTACCAATTCATATTCACATGAACAGTGTGTGAGGCTTTGTCTCTACTCCATGTTCTTGAAAACACTTGCTATTTATATTTGTAGCACAGCCATTCACAGAGGAGGTGGTACTTCTCTATGGCTTTAATTTTCATTTCCCTGATTAGTGATGTTGAGCTATTTGTTTCTTTGAATTTTTTAAAACATGTTTTTAATTATTTTTAGAGAGAGAGCAAGGGAAAGCGAGAAATAGAAACATCAATGAGAGAGAACCATCACATTCATCAGCTGCCTCCTGCACGCCACTGCTGGGGTTGAGCCTGCAACTGGAGCATGTGCCCTGACCGGGAATTGAACCAGGAACAACTCTTAATCCACTTAGCAATACTGGTCTGGCCTGTGGGTTTCTTTTAAATAGTGAAAAAACTGAGAGACTTGGTGTTGACTTCCCCTAACTTTTGATGGGCTTGGGTTACATCTGATGCTCAGTCTTAAATCCTTTAGTGGTAAACTAGTTATTTTAATGAGCGTAGTATAATCATATCTGTCTTTAGAGCTGGGGAAAGAACACCTTCATTGTGTATCAGAACAGTAAATGTCCAAATACAGTTGTGGTTCTCAAGCAATAAGGAAGACTAAGGTAGGGAGCCAGTAATACTTACCAGAGGGATTCACTAGAGTTTTTGGCAGAAGACTAACAGGATTACATATGATTAGGGTCCTCTGGCTGTGGTGTGACGCAGGGATAAGGAAGATTTTCCTTTTAAAGGGCCTGATTTTAGTCCATGTGGTCTGTCACATCTACTCAAGTGTGCCATTGCAGTGTGAGAGCAGTCCTAGAGAATCTGTCAGTGACTATGCATGACTGTGTTCCAGGGAGACTATTTGCAAAACCAGATGGCAGCTTGTATTTTGCCCATGGGCCCTATTTTGCTGACGCCTCCTGTAGACGATAGATGGAAGGAAAACACATAAAGAGATGGCAGACCAAACAATATTTTGCCTCTGGACTAGCATAAGTCTACTATGAGGTTTTCAAGCATCCATGCTGAAATGAGTCAGGAAGCACAATTCATTCCTTTTATGTTTTTCTATGTTTATGTCTTTCTCATTTGTGTTTTTCTACATTTATGTCTTTCTCATTTGTTTTGCTTAAAAAATCTTATTAATTTAAGAAAGAACAATAATAGTTAGTAGTATTTTCCCCGCTGTGAAAGCCATTGTCTAAAAGCCCATATTTGACTAGGGCAGTTGACAGTAGCAAAATAAAGCAGAAACGGTAGATTTTGTGATGATTGCATGTAAAGACTTACTGAGGAGAGAGAAATCTAAGGTGATTCATAGGTTTCCAGGTCGTGCACTGGCATTTTTTTTCAGTTGTTGTTGTTAATCCTCACATGAAGGTATTTTTCCATTGAGTTTTAGAGAGAATGGAAGGGAGAGGGAGAGACAGAGAGAAACACAGATGTGAGTGGGACATGTCAATTGGTTGCCTCCTGCATGCACTCCAACCAGGGTGGGACAGGGAACCTACAACCAAGGTACTTGCCCTTGAACGGAATCAGACCTGGGATAGTTCAGTCTGTGGGCCAAGGCTCTATTCACTGAGCAAAACCACTTAGGGCCTGAATTGGCATTTGGAATGGACATGAAGACTAGGACTTTAACCAATCAGAAGGAAAGAGCAACAGTTCATGAAGAAAGATCAGTATTTTCCCATACAGGTTGAGTTTAATGAATATCCATGGATATCCCTATATTTTGGATAACATTTCTTTCACTTTTTACTTGTCCTGTCAACAACTGTCTTTAATAGGTGAGCCACAATATTAGTTTAATAAGAAATTTTTAAAAAGATTAGTAATTAAGAAAAAGAACTCTGCAATCATTAGATCACTCTTTTATTATATACTAGAGGCCCGGTGCAGAAAAATTTGTGCACTCGGGGGGGAGGGGGGGGTCCCTCAGCCCGGCCTGTGCCCTCTCGCAGTCTGGGACCCCTCAGGGGATAACGACCTGCTGGCTTAGGCCTGCTCCAGGGTGGCAGAGGGCAGGCCCAATCCCTAGGTGCAACCCCTGGTCAGGCTCAGAGCAGGGTCGTTAGGGGAGTTGAGGCGCCACCCCCTGGCATGCACAGAGCAGGTTGGATTGGGAGGCTGAGATGCCACCCTCAGTCACGCTCAGGGTAGGGCCGATTGGGGGGTTGGGGTACCGCCCCCTGTCACACTCAAGGCAGGGTCGATGGGGAGGTTGCGGCGCCACCACCTGTCACGCACAGAGCAGGGCCCATCAGGGGGTTGAGGAGCTCCCCCCTGTCACTCACAGAGTAGGGCCAATAGGGGAGTTGCGGCATCGCCCCCTGTTACACACAGAGCAGGGCGGATCAGGGGGTTGGGGCACCGCCCTCTATCAACCACAGAGCAGGGCCAATCAGGGGGTTGGGGCGCTGCCGCTCTCACACTCAGGGCAGGGCCGATGGGGAGGTTATGCCTCTACCCCGTCACACACACAGCAGGGCCCGTGTGTGGGGGGGGGGCGGGGGGTCTTGGGGCGCTGCCCCCTGTCATGCCGATCCCGGTGCTGGAAGGCCTCTCGGCTCCGCTGATCCCAGTGCTGGGAGGCCTCGTGGCTCCACTGATCCCAGTGCTGGGAGGCATATTACCCTTTTACTATATAGGATAGAGGCCTGGCACATGGGTGAGGGCCGGCTGGTTTGCCCTGAAGGGTGTCCTGGATCAGGGTGGCGGTCCCCACTGGGGTGCCTGGCCAGCCTGGGTTAGGGGATGATGGCTGTTTGCAGCTGGTCACACACCCTTCAGGGTGGGGGTCCCCACTGGGGTGCCTGGCCAGTCTGGGTGAGGGGCTGAGGGCTGTTTTCAGGCTGGGGGTGACTGAAGCTCCCAACTGGTCCTTTTTTTCCTTTTTTATATTCTGGGCCAGCTTTAGCTCTGGCTCCAGCTCTGAGGCCTCTGCTGCTGAAAGCAGGTATCTGGTTTGTTTGGGTTCTATAACCGAAACACTGTATCAACTCTAGCTCTGAGATCCCGGCTCGCTGAAAGTAAGTTTCTGGGGTTTTGTTTAGCTTCTATATTTGTAACAGTGTTTCAAACTGCAAGCTCAGAAGCTGGCAAGGCAGGTGGGGAATGTTGGTTTCCTCCGTCACTGAAGCAAGCAAGCCTCATGTTAGCTTCAAGCTGCCTGGCTGCTGGCTGCCATCTTGGCTGGCAGTTAATTTGCATATCGCCCTGATTAGCCAATGGGAAGGGTAGTGGATGTATGGCTAATTACCATGTTTCTCTTTTATTAGATAGACCTAGAGGCCTGCCTGCCCTGATGGGGGCCGATTGCGGGTCGGGCCAGCCAGGAGATCAAATGTTGGAAGCTATACCTTTCCTCCGGCTGGATCTAATTATGAAGGATGGCCAAAAGAAAACCCACAACAGAACTGTTTTGCATTTCACGTGCCATGAGATGAAGTTGTTTATGTGTTGTTTGCAAATATATATCAAGATGGATGATGGCCCTGTAATGATTTTTGCGTTCTTTCTGGGACTCTACTCTTAGTTTCGCGATATGATCTTCATTCTTGTTTGTTAAAAAGTTTTTCTCTTTTTGAATGTGCCTGTGTTTCACTGTTGCTCCTGGCAGCCTGCAGATCCTCTTTGCTAACCCATTTAAAGAGAGATTGAAAGCTCACCTAATCTGCAAGTCACTGCAATTTCACAAAATCCCCACGCAGCCTCTCTACATTTCTCAGCAAAGGGCCGCCATCCATTAATGCTTATGTCGCCTTTTTGGCTAACTTGGAAGGTCTCCTGGGGCTGCAGGCCATGGATGGAGAATTCCACACCTTGGCTGCAATATTAGCAGAGCCCTCTGGAGACTGTGGTTGGGGTCAGAGGGTCTGATAATTATTTTCTTGTGCTTGCACTAACTGTACATGCACCAGGGAGCCTGGCAGTGATTTAGGAGTGTTTGGGGTCATTCGGGGTGGAGGTCAGCCAGGAGGAGGGGCTGCAAGCGGTGGGATGTCAGCTGAGCCCGCAATCAGGGTGTTGGGGGCCGACTGGGGGCTGAGCCAGCCAGGAAGAGGTGCCGATCCCGGCCAGTTGAGGCTGGTTGGCTGTTGCAGTGCACGTCATAGCCACCAGTCTTTCTGGTCATTCTGGCATAACAGTTGCTGGGCTTTTATATAAATAGATGATAATTATTTTTTTGCAGTTATCCAAGTTAGTTGATTATGAAAAGCAATTAAAACTTGTTCGGTTGGAGAAATTTGTCGATGAGATGTCTTCCTTTTCTCTATAGGAACTTTGCTATAGAACATACTGTCAAGCATTGGGATGCTGCGTTTCCTATTCTGACTAAATAAGAACGTTGCTAGTTTCACATAATTTTCTGACAACATTGATTCATTTATCCCTTTCATGTCTTTATCCCAATTGTTATAGATCTACAGAAAACTCGAAAACAAGCAAGGATGGAAGCAAAGTCAAGGACAGGTATTCAGTGAAATCAACTTCTGTATTGTAATCATGTATAACACATCAATCCAAATAACATTTTCTCATAATGCAATTTGGTTAGATGTTTCTAAACACACCCCTAGGTTTGTTTATTCACTAGAAAATGTTACAGGACTCAGCATATAGGTGTGCTCACACGTGCGTTTTATTACAGTGAAAGGTTTATAGCAAAATCAGCAACAGAGAAAAGGTGCCTGTGACAAAGTGTGGCAGACATCTGGTACAAGCTTCCAAGAGTCCTCGCCCTGTGGAGTGACCAGGATGTGCTTCCTTATTCCAGTGTCCCATTCTGAGAACACACATGAAACATGTCATGTGCCGGCCTTGTTAGATTCAGTGCCAAGGTTTTTATGGCACGCTAGTCACATAGACATCTTCCCCATAGCATGTACCCAAATTCTAGATTCCCAGAAGGAAAGCAAGTGTTCAGGAAGAACCCCATCAGTTGTACAAAGTATTAAGGCGTTGTACAAAGTATTAAGGCGTTGTACAAAGTATTAAAGCACAGGGAGCCACACTTTTCATTTAGAGAAAGGTGGAAAGCCTCCCCAGATTCAGGTTTTCAGACACCCACTGAAGGGTAGCCATTTAAGGAGGACTTTCTAAGGATAGCAGTCTTAGGCCTGCTGCATGGACATTTTCGGCACAGCAGGTATAGCCCTGACTGAATTTTTGGCTTTGGCCTAATATTATGTTTTTAAAGCAAGTAATATGATAATATAACGTGGTATTGGTTTCAGTCCCATCATGTATAATTCCTTGCAATGCTGGCCACTTTTGTGACTCTTGGTGAGTATTTCTCAGGTATTTGTACCTAAATTACGAGGGCAATCTTAGGCAACTATCAGCTTTCCTTTTTATCCAATTAATGTTTCAAGATGATTTTTACATAAAATCAGTGTAATGATTTCTGATTTAAATTAGAATAAAAAGTGTACTTTAATTATATGGATGTTTCATTATATATATATATATATATATATATATATATATATATATATTTCACTAAATTCCTGTTTATAATTTCAAAGCAAGTTATTCAGTCATATTTATTAGTTATTGTCTTACCCTAGTATCCATTAAACACTATTTGCTTTATTTCTTTCTTTCCATATGTTTCACTCCATTGTGAGGATAATTCCCATTTTCTGATACTTGGATCTTTATCGTAATTGTTCAGGTGACTGTGTCTTGAAAACAGCATCTATATGTTGATGTATGTTAATAGAAGATTCAAGGGATACATTATTTTGAAGAAAAATTACTAAGACTTATTTTTAGAGCAGTTTTAGATGCACAGTCAGATTGAGCGGAGAGTACAGTGTGTGCCCATGAACCACACAGCCCCCCACACAGCCTCGCTCATTGTTTACATCCTGCCCCAGAGAGGAACATTCATAACAATGGATGGATGTGCACTGAAAAATGCATGATGGCACATACCCACCATTCCAGTTTCGTATAGAATCATTTCACTATCCTAGAACTCCTCTGTGCTTTGCTTATTCATCCCTCCCTTCTCCCTAATCCCTAGAAAACACTGATCTTTCTTAGTCTCCATAGGTTTTCCTTTTCCTGAATATTGTATAGTTGGATTCATACAGTGGGTATCTTTTTGAATGTTTAACAAATGAAAATTCTAAGGTAAATGGATGTAGTTATCCAAGATGTTGTTTCCTTCGTTATCTGTTGATGTTGTTCATCAACAGAGGATCTGATGACATGTCCCATACATGCTGAAAGAGAAGGATGTCTATAGGCATTTGCCACCTGAGAGAGAGGGTTGAGAAAAAATGACCTGTGCACTACTGCAGAGCACTAACGGTCTGGACCACCCTGCGGGATGAGGTGGGAACATTTACTCTAGCAATGCAAGGAGACAGTCTCAATGGGTTCTACTACATACAACTGGAATCACAAAGTATTTCCTACTTATCCTGCAATATGAAATGGGGCCAGAGAGAGTCTGTTTCCTATGTGTAGCTGTGCTTCAAAGTGTAGTGTCTAGCGATTAAACTTCCTTATCATGGAGTGTTTCATCCTCAATTAGCAAGTCTTCACTGAAGAGCTAGACAATTTATATTATGTTACGGCAAAATAAGGATACCCTCTTCTAACTGCTGCTAATAGGAGGAGTCCAGAAAACCAATGCTATTTAAGTTTGACATTGTTAGTCTATGAGTCTGCTTCCACTAATGACATAATTTTCTGTCAGTCCCATGGGGTTTGGTTAGGATTATGTTCATTGTACATAGCAGTACACAGGAAGGTATCAAACTGTGATACCTCCCATTTTTCTCTGTGTGTGTTTGATCTATTTAAAAAGAGAAAGTAATTGTCCTTATGTGTTAATGGCCTACCAATAATATGATTAATGTTCACTCTAGTATAGTCTTCAGGTGTGGCCCAAAGTTATACTTTCTAATGTATTAGTCCAGTACTTATAAACTCCTGTATTGTTATTGCTTTAAAATGTATTTTATTTTATTTTTTAAAAATAGTAGTTGATACCTCAGAAGAAGATTCTTTAAGCAGGTAGGATTTTTTAAAATTACATATTAATTAAGGGAATTCAGAGAAAAGAAAATGACATTTCTAGAGTGTTCTACTATGGGCTAGAGCCTATACTATGTAATTAACCTGTGTTATATAGTCATCACAATAGATTGGCCAAGTAGCTGTGCTAATGTAACCTACTTTTTATTTATGAGGCAACTGCGATTCAGGGAAGTGGATGAATTGATCCATGATTCCATAGTTAGCAAGGGCTGAGGCATGATTTGACTGTCAACCATTTTTGCTCCCAAATTATTCTGTTGTCTTTCAACATACACTGGTAAGTTCCAGTGTAGCTCTGCCATGGAGATACAGATGCAAACCAGATCATCTCAGAAAGTCAAATCTGATTGTGTCTTAACGCTGATTTAGAGTTCCTAAGAGGCCCAGTGAGTCTAAGCATTTATTGTATTCTCCTTGACAAGTGTAGTGGTAAATTGGACCTTGTTTTTTCCACCGAAGCTTTAGGGCCCATCTCAGTTAGCTATGGCCACAAGACTAAAGGTTTTACCAAAGCAAGGCCAAATCTGGCAAGTTTTTTTAGGTAAAATAATATCTATTCTTCTTGGAATGAGGTATTCTAAGTAAAGAATATCTATGTGTAGATCATGTTATCTTAATTAAATTAAGCATATGTTTAGAGGATATTTCTAATTGATTCCTTTATTTACTGACTTCCCAGTCTGGTCTTTTCTGTAGGCTAGCACCTTATACTAGTTGTATGAGGTTTTTCCTTTGTCTCCATAGTTGTTTTTTTCCCTCTTGCATGAGTTTTTGATTTATTTTATTCTCTTCTTTTATTTCTGTTTCTTTCTTTGTGTTATTTTCCCCCCAATTCTGCCAGCTATGGCATTATCCATTTTTTTTAATAGACAGAATCAAAGACACATAGAATTTCATAATTTCAAGGAAGCCTAGCAATAAATTAAAAAAAAAAAACCTTCCCTAGCACTTCAACTTGTGTTTGACATCCTGGCCAAGTGGTTGTTCACATGGAGTGTTGGAAGCACATGAAAGTGCCTCATTGAGATAATAATAAGTGGTGGAACAGAGAGGTAAATTCAGGTGCTCAATGCAATGCTCGTCCCTTTTTTCATTCTGTAGGTGAGCTTTCCTAATAGAAATAAAGGGAGTGTGTTGTGAACACAGTCAATAGAGGGTAAGAATGGAATTAGCAGGGAATCCCAAGTTTCAAGCGGAACAACACTAGGTTGGGTTTGAAATAAGAGTTTTGGAAAAGATATGAAAATATATGACAAGTTAAAGATAAGTTTTTAGAAGAAGGACATTGAATGTGGGTTGTTCTCCAGAAGGGCAGATTAAAGTATGAGGCTCAAGGATGTACTGAAGTAGTTGCTGCTCTTTCGCTTGGTTGTTTAATTGGAGAAACTAGCAGCATTCAAGGTTTCTTTAGAAAAATATGAAAAGAATTTGAGCCACTGGAAAGATTCTTTTGATCGCATAAAGGACTGTGGTCCCTTTGCCTGACTCACAGAGTGGGGCTTACATCCCCTTGAGTCCTAGGGAATGGAGATTGCTGAACTACATAGATCCAAGGCCCACGGCAGGTGTCTTCTTCCCTTTACCTGGTTTCCCAATTAGCTGATGTGCTTCCCATGTACATGGAGGACTGGGCAGGGGCAGGACTAGATGTCAAAACTATATCAGAAACGAAGTTGGGTAACACTGAAAACTTTTTGTAAATAGAGCCCCACCATTAATTATATCAGGAATCATTATTTGATATGCAGATGGCTTATCTTACACTTAAATTTCTTGTTGCTTGTTTTAAAGAAGTGAACTCACTCATTTTTGTTTTGTTTTTTACTGTAAAGACTTTGCAGCAAACCTGGCATTAATGATTCAAGGTCTACATCACGCAATGAAGACTTAAAGGTGAAGTGCTCCCTTGTGAAATTAATTTTCCTGCTGTCAATTTAATTTTGTTTGGCACTTACTCTTATAACTTTGTAGCAGCCTACCTATCTTTGATTTATGTTTCTAATGCAAAATTAGTCTTTTTATTGTTAAATTGTCAACCAAGATATGCCTTTTTAAAAATTGATTTTACATAGAGAGAGGAAGGGTTAGAGGAAGAGAGAGAGAAAGAAAGAGAATCACTGACATGGGAGAGAAACATGGATTGGTTTTCTTTCCCATGAGCCCCAACTGACAACCTGGGTATGTGCCCTGACTGGGAATTGAACCCATGACCTTTTGGTGCATGGGGTGTCAATCCAACCAACTCAGCCACATAGGCCAGACCAGAAAATAAGTTTATTTTATTGTGTGATTCCTTTTATATGTCATTCCCATAATAAGTGACTACATAGAGATAGAAATCAGAGGCTGCGGTAGGAGGAATGGACATTCTCTATTTCATGAGAATGAGGTTTCCTTCTGGAGTGCTGAAAAGTTTTGGAACTAGATAGAGGTCATCATTGCACAGTATTGCAAATGTACCAAATGCTACTGAATTTTTCACTTTAAAATGGTTTAGTTTTTGTTTGGTGAACTATACTCACTACAAAAAAAACTGTCATAATAATAATTAATCAATCAATTGAACTAAGATCATGTTACACCTTCATTTTTTTATTTTTTAAATTTTTATTGCTTAAAGTATTACAAAGGGTATTGCATATGTCTCCTTTTTCCCCCAGCCCTGGACAGTCCCCTGGCCTCCCGAACCCCCCAGTGTCTCATGTCCATTGGTTATGCTTATATACATGCATATAAGTCCTTCGGTTGATCTCTTACCTCCCCCTTTCTGTCCCCCAAACCTCCCCGGCCTTCCTGCTTCAGTTTGACAGTCTGTTTGAGGCAGCTCTGCCTCTGTATCTATTTTTGTTCATAAGTTTATAATGGTCTTCATTATCCATGAATGAGTGAGATCATGTGGTATTTTTCCTTCATTGACTGGCTTATTTCACTTAGCATAATGCTCTCCAGTTCCATCCATGCCATTGCAAATGGTAAGAGTTCCTTCTTTTTTACAGCAGCATAGTATTCCATCATGTAGATATACCACAGTTTTCTAATCCATTCATCTACTGATGGGCACTTAGGCTGTTTCCAGATCTTAGATATGGTAAGTTGTGCTGCTATGAACATATGGGTGCATATATCCTTTCTGATTGGTGTTTCTGGTTTCTTGGGATATATTCCTAGAAGTGGGGTCACAGGGTCAAATGGGAGTTCCATTTTCAGTTTTTTGAGGAAACTCCATACTGTCTTCCATAGTGGCTGCACCAGTCTGCATTCCTACCAGCAGTGCACGAGTGTTCCCTTTGCTCCACATCCTCTCCAGCACTTGTCATTTGTGGATTTGTTGATGATAGCCAGTCTGACAGGTGTGAGATGGTACCTCAGTCTTGTTTTGATTTGCATCTCTCGGATGATTAGTGACTTTGGGCATGTTTGCATATGTCTCTTGGCTTTCTGAATGTCCTCTTTGGAAAAGAGTCTATTTAGATCCTTTGCCCATTTTTTGATTGCATTGTTTATCTTCCTTTTGTTAAGTTGTATGAGTTCCCAATAAATTTTGGAGATTAGGTCCTTATCAGATATGACACTGGCAAATATGTTTTCCCACTCAGTGGGCTTTCTTGTTGTTTTGTTGATGGTTTCTTTTGCTGTGCAGAAGCTTTTTATTTTGATGTAGTCCCATTTGTTCATTTTCTCTTTAGTTTTAAGTGCCCTAGGAGCTGTATCAGCGAAGCAATTGCTTCAGCATATGTCTGAGATTTTGTTGCCTTTGGATTCTTCTAGAATGTTCATGGTCTCCCGTCGTACATTTAAGTCCTTTATCCATTTTGAGTTTATTTTTGTGCATGGTGTAAGTTGGTGGTCTAGTTTCATTTTCTTGCATGTATCTGTCCAATTTCCCAACACCATTTATTGAAGAGGCTATCTTGACTCCATTGTATGTTCTTGCCTCCTTTGTCAAATATTAATTGAGTATATTTGTTCGGGCTGATTTTGGGCTCTCTATTTTATTCCATTGATCTATATGTCTGTTCTTGTGCCAGTAACAGGCCGTTTTGAGAGCAGTGGCTTTGTAACACAGCAAATGTACCAAATACAGCAAGTCTGTATTGAGATCCTACCTACTTTGTTCTTTCTCAGGATCGCTGCAGCTATTTGGGGTCTTTTTTTATTCCAGATGAATTTTTGCAGAGTTAGTTCTAGATCTGTGAAATATGCCATTGGTATTTTAATGGGAAGTGCGTTGAATTTATAGATTGCTTGGAGTAGTATGGACATTTTAATGATGTCGATTCTACCAATCCGTAAACACGGTATGTTCTTCCATCTGTTTATGTCTTCCTCTATCTCTTTTTTCAACGTCCTGTAGTTTTCTGAGAAGAGGTCTTTTACCTCTTTAGTTAAGTTTATTCCTTCCTAGGTAGCTTAATTGTTTTGTTGTGATGGTAAATGGGATTGGTTTTTTTAGTCTCTCTTTCTGTAAGTTCACTATTGGTGTATAGAAATGCCTTAGATTTCTTGGAGTTAATTTTGTATCCTGCTACATTGCCAAATTCATGTATTAAGTCTAGTAGTATTTTGATGGAGTTTTTAGGGTTTTGTATGTATAATAGCATGTCGTCTGCAAATAAGGACAGTTTTACTTCTTCTTTTCCAATTTGGATGCCTTTTATATCTTCTTCTTGTCTAATTGCAATGGCTAATACTTCCAGTACTATGTTGAACAGGAGTGGTGAGTGTGGGCATCCCTGTCTTGTTCCTGTTCTTAGGGGAAATGGTATTAGTTTTTGTCCTTGAGTATAATGTTGGCTGTGGGTTTGTCATATATGGCTTTAATTATGTTGAGGTATGATCCTTCTATTCCCACCTTGCTGAGAGTTTCTATCAAAAATGGGTGTTGGATCTTGTCAAATGCTTTTTCTGCATCAATTGATATGACTATGTGGTTTTTTCTTTTGATTTGTTTATGTGATGTATCACATTTATTGATTTTCGGATATTGTACCATCCTGGCATCCCTGGGATAAATCCTACTTGATCATGGTGTATGATCTTTCTGATGTACTGCTGGATCCGATTTGCTAAGATTTTGTCATCTATGTTCATGAGGGTTATTGGCCTGTATTTCTCTTCATTGTGTTGTCTTTACCTGGTTTTGGTATTAGGGTGATGCTGGCTTCATAGAATGAGTTTGGAAGTGTTCCTTCCTCTTGAATTTTTTGTAGTAGTCTGAGGAGGATAGGTTTTAGTTCTTCCTTGAATGTTTGGTAAAACTCCCCTGTGAAGCCATCTGGTCCTGGGCTTTTGTTTGCTGGAAACTTTTTGATGACTGCTTCAATTTCTTCCATAGTTAGTGACCTATTGAGATTTTTAGATTCTTCCTGATTGAGTTTTGGAGTGTTGTATTTTTCTAGGAATTTGTCCATTTCCTCCAGGTTGTCTAGTTTGTTGGAGTAGAGTTGTCCATAGTATTTTTTAACAACCATTTGTATTTCTGTGGGGTCTGTTGTTAATTCACCTCTATCATTTCTGATTTTGTTTATTTGGGTCCTCTCTCTTTGCTTCTTGGTGAGCCTGGCTAGGGGTTGGTCAATCTTGTTTATCCTTTCAAAGAACCAGCTCTTGGTTTCATTGATTTTCTGTATTGTTTTTTTGGTCTCTATGTCGTTTATTTCTGCTCTAATCTTTATTATCTCCTTCCTTCTGCTCACTCTGGGGTTTTCTTGTTGCTCTCTTTCTAATTCTTTGAGATGTAGAATTAGATGATTTACTACCATTTTTTCTTTTCTTTTTTTTAATTAAATCTTTATTGTTCAGATTATAACATTTGTTCCTCTTTTTTCCCCCCCATAACTCCCCTCCTCCCAGTTCCCACCCCACCCTCCCCCCTCACTCCCCAACCACTGTCTTCTTCCATAGGTGCACGATATTTGTCCAGTCTCTTTCCGCATATCCCACACCCCTTTCCCCCCAAGAATAGTCAGTCCATTCCTTTTCTATGTCCCTGATTCTATTATGATCACCAGATTATTTATTCATTTGATTCTTAGATTCACTTGTTGATAGATGCATATTTGTTGTTCATAATTTGTATCTTTACCTTTTTTTTTTCTTCTTCCTCTTCTTAAAGGATACCTTTCAGCATTTCATATAATACTGGTTTGGTGGTGATGAACTCCTTTAGCTTTTCCTTATCTGTGAAGCTCTTTATCTGACCTTCAATTCTGAATGATAGCTTTGCTGGATAAAGTAATCTTGGTTGTAGGTTCTTGGTATTCATCACTTTGAATATTTCTTGCCATTCCCTTCTGGCCTGCAAAGTTTCTGTTGAGAAATCAGCTGACAGTCGTATGGGTATTCCCTTGTAGGTAACTGGGTTTCTTTCTCTGGCTGCTTTTAAGATTCTCTCTTTGTCTTTTGCTCTTGGCATTTTAATTATGATGTGTCTTGGTATGGTCCTCTTTGGATTCCTTTTGTTTGGGGTTCTCTGCGCTTCCTGGACCTGTAGGTCTATTTCTTTCACCAGGTGGGGGAAGTTTTCTGTCATTATTTCTTTAAATAGGTTTTCAATATCTTGCTCTCTCTCATCTTCTGGCACCCCTATAATTCTGATGTTGGTGCGCTTGAAGCTGTCCCAGAGGCTCCTTACACTATCTTCGTATTTTCGGATTCTTTTTTCATTTTGCTTTTCCGGTTGGGTGTTTTTTGCTTCTTCGCATTTCCAATCTTTGACTTGATTCTTGCGCTCCTCTGGTCTGCTGTTGGGTGTCTGTATAATATTCTTTATTTCAATCAGTGTATGCTTAATTTCTAGTTGGTTCTTTATCACAACATCGAGGGTCTCATTAGATTTCTTGAGGATCTCACTACATTTATCGGCGGTCTCACCAGTCTTTTCGAGGGCCTTACTAAGTTTATCGGCAGCTTCTAGACAGTTCTTAAGAGACCTTAAAAGTGTGGTTCTGAACTCAATATCCTCCATTGTCAGTTTTGTCCTGTTTCTTTGTCTCCGCATTTTTTATGTTTTCTTGGTACACCCCCTAGTGGTCTTTGTGCGCATTCTTGTTGCCTTTAAGCCTTGATTGATGTCGGCAATACCGGGGGTGATTTCTACTACCATTTTTTCTTGTTTTTTGAGGTAGTCCTGTAGAGCTATAAACTTCCCTCTCATGACTGCTTTCATTGTGTCCCATAGGTTTTGGATTGTTGTGTTTTCATTGTCATTAGTTTCCAGGATGTTTTTAATTTCTTCTTTGATCTCATTGATAACCCAGTCAATATTTAATAACATGCTATTCGGCTTCCAAGTGTTTGCGTATTTTGGGTTGTTTTTATTGTAGTTTATTCTAATATTATGCCCTCATGGTCTGAGAAGATGCTTGTTATGATTTCAATCTTCTTGAATTTGGGGAGACTTTGTTTGTGACCCAATATGTGGTCTTTTTTTGAATATGTATCATGAACACTTGATTAGAATGTATATTCCATGGTTTGGGGGTGAAGTGTTCTGAAGATGTCAATTAAGTCCATCTGATCTAGTGAGTCATTGAGGATTGCTGTTTCTTTGCTGATTGTTTGTTAGAGGATTTATTTAGTGATGTCAGTGGTGTATTAAAGTCCCGTACTATGATTGTATTATTGTTGATCTCTCATTTGATATCTTCCAGGAGTTTTTTTATATATTTGGGTGCTCCTGCATTGGGTGCATATATGTTTATCAGGGTTATATCTTCTTGTTTTATTGATCCCTTTAGTATTATGAAGTGGCTTTCCTTATCTCTTGTTATGGCCTTCACTTTGAGGTTTATTTTGTCCGATATAAGTATTGCTGCCCCAGCTTTTTTTTCATTTCCATTTGCCTGAAAGATATTTTACCATCCTTTCACTTTCAGTCTGTGTGAGTCCCTTCTTCTGAGGTGGGTCTCTTGTAGACAGCAAATGTATGGGTCAGGTTTTTTTATTCATTCGGCCACTCGATGTTTTTTGGTTGGAGCATTTAGTCCACTTACGTTTAAAGTAATTATTGAAAGGTACTTATTTCTAAACATTTTTGTGTGTTTGTGTGTGTGTTGCTGTGTTCTTTCTGAGCTTTTTATTTCTTCTTTTTACACCAGTCCCTTTAGCATTTCTTGCATTGCTGGCTTGGTGGTGATAAACTCCCTTAGCCTTCTTTTGTCTATGAAGCTTCTTATTTCCCCTTCAATTTTGAATGATAGCCTTGCTGGATAGAGTATTCTTGGATTCAGACCTTTGCTTTGCATCACTTTGTAAATTTCTGTCCATTCTTTTCTGGCCTGACGTGTTTCTGTTGAGAAATCATTTGATAATCTAATGGGAGATCCCTTGAATGTAACTTTCTGTCTCTCCCTTGCAGCCTTTAAGATTTTTTTCTTTGTCCTGAACATTTGCCATGGTAATTACGATGTGTCTTGGAGTGGGTCTTTTCAGGTTCACCTTGTTTTGGACTCTCTGTGCTTGTGTGATTTTTTTCTTCTCCACCTCTGGGAAGTTTTCTGATATTATTTCTTCAAATAGGTTTTCTAATCCTTGTTCCTCTTTCTGTTGTTCTGGCACCCCTATTATCCATATGTTCTTTTGTTTCATGTTGTCCCATAGCTCCCTTAGGCTCTCCTCCTGTCCTTTACTTTTTTTCTCCAATTGCTATTCAGTTTGGGTGTGTTTTGTTTCCCTGTCTTCTAATTCGCTAATTCGGTCCTCTGCTTCTCCTAGTCTACTGTTGAAACACTCAGTAGTGTATTTATTGCAGCTATATCACTTTTCATTTCTTCTTAGTTCTTACATAATTTATTGACTTTTTCATCTGTTTCTTCTTGCTTCTTGCATAAGTTGTTGATTTTTTCCTCCATCCGGTTTATGCTCTCTAGGACCCTTAATCTGAATTCTTTTTCTGTCATGTTGCATGCCTCTGTATCACTTAGCTGCTTTTCTGGCGAGTCCTCCTTTTCGTTACTCTGGGGGTTACTTTGTCTACTCCTGTTTGATCGTACCGCCATATCTAGATGTTGAGTCGTTCAGTGGCTGCTCCTTGGGTGGCAGTGGCTCCTCGGGCTGCGGTTGCTCCTCAGGCAGTTGTGGTAGCAGCTGCTCCTCAGTTGGTAGCAGCTCCTCTGGTGGGTGCTGTTCACAGTTGTGGTGGCTCCTCTGGCTGGTGGGGGGAGGCTTCACACACAGCTGCTGTTCCTCAGACAGAGCCATGTTACACCTTTAAAAGCAATCCAATAGGCTCATTTAAAACCGGTCTTCTGGTGAAAGGTTACATTGTTCATTTGAGACTTTTCTTGTTTCTTGAGATAGGCCTACATTGCTGTGAATTTTACTCTTAAGACTGCTTTCGCTGTTCCATAGATTTTGAGTTGTCATGTTCTCAATTCAGTTGTCTCAAGGTATCTTTTGATTTCTTTCTTGATCTCATTGTTAACCCATTCACTGTTTAGTAACAGGTTATTTAGCCTTCGTGTGTTTTTAGGTTATCAGGTGTGAGTGTGTGTGTGTGTGTGTGTGTGTGTGTGTGTGTGTAATTTATTTGTAGTGTGATAACACTACAACTGTGGTTGGAGAAGATGTATGAAATGATTTGAATCTTTTTAAAATCACTAAGGCTTTTTCTTATGGTCTTACATGTGGTCTATCCTAGAAAATGTTCCATGTGTACTTGAAGAAAATGTACTCCCTGCAGTGTTACAGTGTAATGCTCTGAAAAAAAAATCAATGAAATTCATCCGGTCAAATGTGTCCTTTAAGGGTGCTGTTATCTTTTTTATTTGTTTTGGAAGATCTATCCATTGATGTCAATGGGGTATTAAACTCCCAACTATGATGGTATCAATATTTGCTGTATATAATTAGGTGCTCTTATGTTTGCAAAGGTTCTTTCTTGTTTTTGGATGGATCCCATTATTATTATACCAGAGACCCAGTGCAGAAATTTGTGCACGGGTAGCATCTGGCCAGCCTGCCCCTATTGGGGTGATTGGGCCAGCTGGCCAGAGAGAGGGGCCACAGGTGGTTGGTAGGCCAGCCCCTACCCCTGGTCGAACTCCCAGTTTAACTCCCAGTCGAACTCCTGGTCCAAGGGACAATTTTCATATTAGCCTTTTTTTATATACTATAATGTCCTTCTTTATCTCATGTTATAGTCTTAGTTATAAATTTCATTTGATCTGATATAATTATTGCTATCCTGGTTTGTTTTTTTTTGGGGGGGTTACATTTGAAAAAAAATTTAATTTATTTTTTTTACTTACTGATTTAAGAGAGACCAAAAGAGAGTTGCAAAGAAAGAAAGAGAGAGAGAGAGAGAGAGAGAGAGAGAGAGAGAGAGAGAGGGAGAGGGAGAGACAAAACATTGGAACTTAGAATTCTAATATTCTAATATGATCACTTCAGGAAATTTTTATTTCATGTTGGCCGCAGTTTGCATTCAATATTACTTTGTATTAGTTTCACATGTACAGCATAATGGTTAGATAATCATATACTTTATAAATTGGTCTCCCCAATATTTCAAGTACTTTCCTGCACTGTACATCATCATTGTGATTTTATTCAGATATTTTACTAACAAACATATATACTTCCACATATACTTTTATCACCACTCTCAGATGTGTTCATTGAGCCAAAGCTTTACATTGTGTTGTTTACTAAAGTATGGTACTGCCATAAAAAATGAAACCTTAGCATTTGTGACAGCATGGATGGACCTAGAGGGCATTATGCTAAGTGAAATATGTCAGAAAGAGAAAGATAAGTCCCATCTGATTTCATTTACATGTGGAATGTAAAGAGCAAAATAAGTGAACTAAGAAATTTAAGAGAGACCCATAGATGACAGAGTTCTGACTGATGGATCCAGAGGGAAGGGGGTCGGTAGAGTGGGTCAAAAGTAAAGGGATCAACAGGTACAAGTTGGTAGTTATAGAATAGTCACGGGGATGTCAAGTACACATAGAGAATGTAGTCAATCATATTGCAATAAGTATGAATGGTGTGAGGTGGATATTGAAATATCAGGTGATCACTTTGTAAAGTATCTGATTGTCTAACCACTATGCGGCCCTACTGAAACCCATACAAATAATATTGTGAACTATAATGGAAAGATTAAAAAACATAACAAGCGATAGAATACCTGCGAAATATAAAAGCATGGCGATCGTCATTTTGACATGTGTGATATAATCATATAGGTCACATAAATTATTTGCAATAAGATCAGTATTTGTCTCTAAAGGAGAAAACTGAGTTTTGAGGTGCATTGACTTTTGAAATGGAAAAAGAGCTGTAACCGATTTGGCTCAGTGGATAGAGGGTCAGCCTGCGGACTGAAGGTTCGATTCCAGGTTTGATTCTGGTCAAGGGCATGTACTGTGGTTGCGGGCACATCCTCAGTAGGAGGCATGCAGGAGGCAGCTGATTGTTGTTTCTCTCTCATCAATAATTCTAGCTCTCTAACCCTATCCCTTCCTCTCTGTAAGAAATCAATAAAATATATATTTTTTTAAAAATGGATAAAGATTGAGACATGGTGCTCCTAAGAAAAAGTGGATGAGCCCTCTCATTACACTAAGGCATTCAATTACTTTTTAAAAGTCATGCTTAATTTACCTCATTAATTTGATGAAATGTTCTGTTTATTTATCTGATTCAGCATTATAGGATTATATCATTTCTTTTGGTGCCATAAAATGTTAGGAATTACATCCTTATGAAGTTTGGACAGGCCATTTAACTACTTCTATGTCCTCTAGCTATAAGATGTTATAGTGATTGTATTACCCATTTTCCAGAATTGTACATTCCCCAAAATTCCATTGGTTTCAATCTGCTAAAGTGCTGTGGTAAACTTTGGTTCATATGTTTTATGAATGCCACCACTCTTTTGATGCCATCAAAGATCTTAAAGAAAAAAAAATTGTGAAAGGCAACGGGGGAGGGAATCGCTTCCGGCAGACACAGGAGAGCTTCCTATTTGTTTCTGAGGCACAATGTCATGTCCACTAAATCTGGCTGTAATGCAAGACCCAGGTGGGGAGGACAGAAGAGGACACATTTTGCATTTTTTTTTTACTTTTACTTCTCTGTGCCTGCTAGATAAATGGGGTGGGGTGGGTAAGGGGGATGATAGGTAGCAAAGAGTGGATGTGATGTGAATAAGAGCTCAAAATTAAGACAGCCCTATAAAATCTTGGAAAATTCTGCTTCTTTACTGAAACAGAAACGAAACAGAATTTATAGCTTCAATGACCTATAATGATAAAAACACAAAATATTTTTATTGATTAAAGTCGTGGCAATTAAACTAAGAGCCAAATGATCAAATTAATGAAAACATAAACAGTCTTTTGAATGATTAAGGTAATAATTATATCCTTAATATCAAACCTTCATCAAAGGTTGCAGAAGAAAAAAAGGAAAAACGCAGTAAAAGGAAAGTGACAGGAAACAAGTATAATGCTGCTGCTGATGACAGTGATGCACGGAGTCAGCAAAGCAAAGTTGAACAAACCAAGAAGGAGCAGTTTCCTATTATGGAGAATGAAGCTTCTGACAGGTAAGCCTACAGCAGTATTTAATGGTAGGTAATTACTCTTTTCCTGTAAAACAAATTCCAATTTGAGCAAATATTCATGATTAACACATTTTATATGTTTACTAGGGAGACTGATCCTTCCCTGGTAATCAGAAAAATATAAATCAACAAACAATGAGATACCAATTTTTGAATTTAAAATGATAAATATTTTATTTAAAAAATAACAATCAGAATTGGCACATGGGAGGAAAAGGCACTCCCCTGCACTACTGGTACATGAAATTGGCACATCTTTTTCAAAGGGTAATGGAGCTAGTTTCGAAACTTCAAGTATGTCATTCCTTTATCCCAATAGCTTCATTTCCAGAACTAGAACCTACAGGAAAACATGACTTGGATATAAGCACACGTAAACATTCTAAGGACATCAATTATATATTATTATGTATATGAAATATAGTTACAGTAGGTCATCATATGTATTTTACATATACAATATGACTGGTTATGTATATATGTGTGTATACATGCATTAAGGATATTTATACAAATGTTACATATATACATATGTATAAGGATATTTATTACAACATTGCTTACATAAAAGTTGTAGGTAGTGTAAATTTCTATCTATAAAGTAATACATTATTATACGCATAAAATAATGTAGTATGCAGCCCCTGGAAAAATGGGGGTATTTCTGGTCTACAGAATACTGATTGTTGCCCTTGTAGTTAAAGCATTGGGTTTAATGTCATGTCTTGAGTAAATTTTGTGCGAATACTCTCAATATCTGTTCAGTCATAAAAGGAAGTTATATGCTACACTGTCACTCTACTTTGTTTCCACCTAAATTGCTAGTTACTAGATTTTTGTGTTTTGTTCCTAATTCCTGAGTGCTCAAATATTGGGCACTCAAATTAATCTGAAAGCTGGGGGATTTCACAAGCAACTTGTTCCATTTCTTATCTACAAATTTCAGCATATTGTGTAAAACCTATTAAAACACATCAAGGGATTAATCTGCCTGGTGAGGGGCTGACAGACCTTTTCTCTGAAGTGCCAGGTGGTCGGTACTGTAGGCTTCACGAACCATGGGGTCTCTGAAATCTGTCATAGACACTAGGTAAAGGAGTGGGTGTGGCTGTGTTCCAATCAATCTTTATTTATAAAACCAGGTTCTGGGCTGGATTTGGTGTGCAGGCATTCATTTGCTGGCCTTTGCATTATAAAACCAAGGTGCTCCTAATTTAGTGAACTCACCTGGTTTCCCCCTTGCCTAGTTTGTCCTAATCATTCTATTTTGTTTCTCTTCACCTCCCATTTTTTACACATTCAAATGTCCAGGGATTCAGTCTTTGATCTTTTTTCTCATGACGTTTACTACCTTGTATATACTAATGATCTTCAAATGTATATCCCCAGCCCAGATCTCTCTCATCAATGCCAGACCTATAAATCAAACTGCCTACTTGGTATCTCTTTTGTTAATAGCTACTGGGTGCTCCAGACTTAAGATGTTCAAAATTAATCTACTGATAGTCTTTGTCACGCCTGCCCTTCACGTGGTCTTTCCTGTTTGAGTGCACAACAGCTCTTCAATTGCTCTGCCAAAAACTTGGTGTCATCCTCAACTCCTGTCTTTTTCTCTGTCTTAAACCTCACATCTAATCTGTGAGAAAATCTTGTCAGAATTCCTTCAAAATATAGTAAAACCTTGCGACAAAGGGCCAGTTTGGGAAAGGGGGTGTCCTTAAAGTGGAAAGACCATGATCTTATCTAATATAATAATTGAGGAATATGCAAATTAGCTGGGACACCATAACATCACGACCGATCTACAAGCGCCAGAGAGCTACAAGAGGGCAGGGCAGCAAGCAAAGAGCTATAGGAGGGCAGGGCAGCGAGCTAGGAGCAGCAGAGAGCTCCCAGCAGTGGTGGGTTTGTAGCCAGCTAAGGCAAGTGGCAGCGAGCTACTCATGCACAGATTTATGCACAGGCGTACTAGTATATAAAAAAGTAGGTTTTCTAAATGCGAATGCTAAAAAATGGACACATTAGTTTTCCTGTTTTTATATATGTAGACCCATGCAAGTAAAATTAAGTATTTATGAAAAGCTTAATCTCCCAGAGAAGTTTTCTATAGGTGTTACTGCTTATATACTCACCATAGATTTGAGACTGTAGTAAGTATGCAATCTTAATAGAAATAACCATTTTTCAGAAAATACACTTTATATTTAACTAAACAAATAAACAATGTTCTAAAAACAAAACAAAATTTAAATGTTATAAGAACAGAAAAAACGTTTTCCTTTTAATCATTTTTGGATGATGATATATCCAGACACTCCTGGTGTGATGTGACATATAATGTTTGATGTTGAGGAGCTTGGTTTAGGTAATCCTGCTTTGACAAAACTATCCTGTTCAGCTTGAACTTTTGAAGTCTGCTGCTTTTTATCATTAACTCCCTAATATTTTGAAATGGGTTTAATGAAGCTAAATTTCATTATCTGGTGAATTGTCAATAAATGTTATTGGACTGTGGAGATGGGATCCAAGCGCTGATAACTTTGTGTTTGGGGCGTGTTGCTTCTTCTTCCTCCTCGTCGTCACTCCCATCCTCATCCTCCCAGGTCATCGCCTCATCTGCTTCTTCACTTTCAGTCATAGTGTGATACCCAGGGTAACCTTCACCTTCTTTTTTTTATTAATTAAATCTTTATTGTTCAGATTATCACATTTGTTCCTCTTTTTCCCCCCCATAACTCCCCTCCACCCAGTTCCCACCCCAACCTCCGCCCTCACTCCCCACCCACTGTCCTCATCCATAGGTGCACAATTATTGTCCAGTCTCTTCCCCCATCTCCCACACCCCTTTCCCCTCCAAGAATAGTCAGTCCACTCCCTTTCTATGCCCCTGATTCTATTATAATCACCAGTTCATTCTGTTCATCAGATTATTCACTTGATTTTCAGATTCTCTTATTGATAGATGTTTATTTGTTGTTCATAATTTGTATCTTTACCTTTTTCTTCTTCTTCCTCTTCTTAAAGGATACCTTTCAGCATTTCATATAATACTGGTTTGGTGGTGATGAACTCCTTTAGCTTTTCCTTATCTGTGAAGCTCTTTATCTGACCTTCAATTCTGAATGATAGCTTTGCTGGATAAAGTAATCTTGGTTGTAGGTTCTTTGTATTCATCACTTTGAATATTTCTTGCCACTTCCTTCTGGCCTGCAAAGTTTCTGTTGAGAAATCAGCTGACAGTCATATGGGTACTCCCTTGTGGGTCACTGAGTTTCTTTCTCTGGCTGCTTTTAAGATTCTCTCTTTGTCTTTTGCTCTTGGCATTTTAATTATGATGTGTCTTGGTATGGTCCTCTTTGGATTCCTTTTGTTTGGGGTTCTCTGCGCTTCCTGGACTTGTAAGTCTAATTCTTTCACCAGGTGGGGGAAGTTTTCTGTCATTATTTCTTCAGATAGGTTTTCAATATCTTGCTCTCTCTCATCTTCTGGCACCCCTATAATTCTGATGTTGGTACGCTTGAAGCTGTCCCAGAGGCTCCTTACACTATCTTCGTATTTTCGGATTCTTTTTTCATTTTGCTTTTCCGGTTGGGTGTTTTTTGCTTCTTCGCATTTCCAATCTTTGACTTGATTCTTGCGCTCCTCTGGTCTGCTGTTGGGTGTCTGTATAATATTCTTTATTTCAGTCAGTGTATGCTTAATTTCTAGTTGGTTCTTTATCACAACATCGAGGGCCTCATTACATTTCTTGAGGATCTCACTATATTTATCGGCGGTCTCACCAGTCTTTTCGAAGGCCTTACTAAGTTTATCGGCAGCTTCTAGACAGTTCTTGAGAGACTTTAAAAGTGTGGTTTTGAACTCTATATCCTCCATTTCTGTCATTTTTGTCCTGTTTCTTTGTCTCCACATTTTTTATGTTTTCTTGGTGCATGCCCTTTGGTCTTTGTGCGCAGTCTTGTTGTAGTTAAGCCTTGTTTGTTGTAGGTAATACTGGCAGGGATTTGACCTCCAGGCCAACTGGCTGTGAGAATCAGCTGTGTCTGCAGTGGGAGAAATTCTGTCCTCTAGGGAGGTGCTAATCTAGCCTTTGCCTAAGGCTATCCATCAAATGCCTCTGTGCAAGGCTTGGGCAGGGCGGGTCCCAGGGGATCAATAGGGTGGGCAGAGTGAGCAGTTATGGCTGCTCTCAGTCCCGTCCCCAGAGGCTCTGCCTCTCAGAGTCCCAGCAACCACTGCTAGTACCTTGGAGAGAAAGCTGCCCTTGAGTTCCGACTGATGCCAGACAGTCCCGCTTCTCCCGATTGAGCCTGGTCCTCCGAGACTCGGCCGGAACTGGAGCTCAGAGCCTGAGACTCCCTCCAGATTGTAACAGACAACCGCACCCTCAGCCACCAGCCTGCTCCGCACGCACCTCCACACTTTTGTATTTTCTGCACTGCGCTTCCTCTGAGTCTCGGTATGCTTTTCTCTTTCCTTCTAGTTGTAGAATTTCCCCTCAGCCAGCCTTCCTGTGGTTCTGGGTGATATCCGTTCTGTCTTTTAGTTGTATTTTTGAAGTGGTTGTGCAAGGCTGCAATCTCCGGTGTTTACCTCTGCCGCCATCTTGGTTTCTCACCTTCATCTTCTAACCACTGTAAAACACCTTCCTCAGCTACTTCTTCTCCACTAATATTCTTTGTTGTCCCGCAGTAATCAGTAACCTCCAGTCCTTCTAAATGCAAGTCTCCCTTCCTCATCAAGAAAATTCTTCCAACCATTTTCCAGTGTTTGCCCTTTCACTTCTTTGCATGCTTCAGCAAAGTTTAAAAATTGTTGATTTTAAGCAATAATTCTTTAAAACGGTAAGTTTTATAAGGTACGCTGTCCTCTTGTATGTTCATCATTACCTTCCTTGTGCAATAAAACCACGATTTCTTCTAAACAGTTTCTTGGGTATATTCATTTGGTTGCCAGAATTGTCCCCAGGCACATGGGCTGGATACATGATGCTATATTTTTTGGCAAAAACATACATCTAAATTTTCCATCTTCTGAACATAACATATTTTTGGATGGATGAGCAAGGGCATTGTCTGAATTAAAGGACAGTTTGCATCTTCTGGTGGTATTCCAAGCTCTTCACCTTGAAATTTCCTAACTTCTGGTACAAACTCTTTCAAAAACCAGTCCACGTTGAGCCATGCCTTTTTAGAGTTGTCATACAAAACAGGCAGACGAGTCATTATATTTTTTAAAACTCTAGGCTTATGAGTTTTGCCAACAATTACAGGTGTCAGTGTATACGATCCATCGGCGCTGGCACATAGCAGTGCCAGGATCCTGTCCTTGCTGACTTTTCTTCCAAGAGTTGGTTTTTCATATTTGGAGGCTTGTGTATTTTCAGGCACAGAAGCCAGAATAAAACACTTTGGTCAGCATTGTAAATCTGAGACTACAATAGCATTTTGTTATTGATACGTTCTATTATTTTTTGCCTTAATGGTTCAATCTCTTCTGTTGTTGCACTTAACGCTTCACCACAAGTTCATTTGCCCAAAACTCAGTGTTTTTTGTGAAAGGGCCAAAGCCATCCATCACTTGCTTTGAACGGTGTGTTCATATGATTTGAGAACTTAAATGCTGCAGATTTCAATTCAGTTCCCTGCACTGGGCCCACAAGAACGCTGTTGTGTGCACACTTCAACAATGCTTCCTCAACTGAGGTGCCACATGGCCAGTTCATTTGCTTTCTGGTGCCAATTTCATCAATTTCATGTTTTCTGCTATTGATGTTTGCATCTATATCAAATATTAACGCAAATTTTAAAATTGTCTTTGTTTTGTTGTTACTGTTGTTGTTAACCCTCACTGAAGCATATTTTTTTCATTGATTTTTTTAGAAAAAGTGGAAGCAACAGAGGGAGAGACAGAAACATCCATGTCAGAGAAACACATCAAGTGGACCAGAGCTGGGGATCAAACCTGCAACCCAGGTATGTGCCCTTGATCAGGAATCAAATCCCTGATCCTTTCGGTGTGTGGGCCGAAGCTCTCACCACTTCGCCACAATGGCCAGGGCCATCTTTGTTTCTTTTTAATGCTCAATACAGTTTGCTTTTTTAATTCCATGTTACTAACGTGTATGAACACACACTGCCAACTCTTCTAATTTGCGATTCAGTGTTAAAGTAACTATTTTCCCTTCGTTTATATTTTAAGGTTAGGTGGAATGATGTGTTTAACACATATTTTTAAATTTATAGTGAATAGGTCTAGTAATGTGTGCATTCACGAGTCACCAAGAATAAGCAAATGCACATGGCTGTGGCGCAACTCAGTGCACATGGAAATGTCGGCTGGAATATGTGAAAACTTCTTCAGAACATCACTCCACTTGCCAACAGAACCAATTACCTATGCACAATGTGGTGTGATCATGTCTTGATCATTTGCCGAACACTGTTTAGGAGCGGCGATTCTTGGATTTAAATATGTAGACTATAGTTGGCGATACGTAATGTGTATTTATGTTGGTGAAATTACTGCAGTGGTTTTAAAACAAATGGCTTTTTGAGAAAATTTGTTAAAAATATCTGTGTATTAATCACAAAAAAATAACCTGCTGAGTATAAGCAAATTTTGGTTAAAGGCATTTTAAAATTAATGGGGTGTTACTTTTCACATATGACATACAGATCAGAAGTTTAATCCATTAAGCCCAAAGTCTGTTAATTCAAGGTCCACAAACTCAAGAGTTGATTGTATGTCCAAAATCCAATCATATTTTCCAGGCCCAGGTCACCATCATCTGCTATCTAGATTAGCTTAATAGTTAATTGAGTTTGTTCTGTCTTTTCTCCTTCTCTCCTCCCTGTCTCCCTTCCTCACTTCTTTCCTTCCCACTTCCTGACACTTTCCTTCTTCATTCCCTCCCCCCACTCCTTTGTCCTTTCCTTTCCCCCTAATTTTCTTTTTCCCCACCAATTCTAGTCTTTTGTTTAATTCTCAACACAGTGGGCCTATTAAAATATAAGTCAGATTGTGTTGTTCCTCTGATCAATGCCTTTGAATTGCCTGATTCACTCAGAGTGCATGAGACCCACAGATGCCCAGGGCTGGGATTGAACATGAAACCTGGGTAGGCGTTCTGATTTAGAATCAAACTCGCATTGAGGTTTATGGAACAATGCTCCAACCAACTGAGCCACCTGGCCAGGGCTAACCAAATGTGTTCTGTTTAAAAGCTGCCTTTTTTTCATCAGTTATGTTCAAAATGAAAACTATTTCATAGTCAATAATTAGGGACTTATTTTTGAAGTTTGGTTCAAGAGGAATTGTTTAATAATTGTTCTCAGGAAATCCGCCCCCTTTCTAATATGTTTTTATTAATTTTGGAAAGAGAAAAAGGGAGAGGTAGTGAGGAATAGAAACATCAATGATGAGAGAGAATCATTAATCAACTGCCTCAATCATGCATGCCCCCTACTAAAGATTGAGCCAGCAACCTGGGCATGTGCCCTGACTTGGAATTGATCTGGTGCCTCTTAGTTCATGGGTATATGCCGAATCACTGACACACACTGGCCAGGCAACCCCCCTGTTGTTGTTTTTTTTAAAATATATTTTATTGATTTTTTACAGAGAGGAAGAGAGAAAGATAGAGAGTTAGAAACATCGATGAGAGAGAAACATCGGTCAGCTGCCTCCTGCACACTCCCTACTGGGGATGTGCCCGCAACCCAGGTACATGCCCTTGACCGGAATCGAACCTGGGACCTTTCAGTCCACAGGCCGATGCTCTATACACTGGGCCAAACCGGTTTCGGCAACCCCCCTGTTTTGTTTTGTTTTTTTAGATGTTTAGTGTTAACCAGGAGAGTTATTTGCATAACTTTTTCCCAATTAGTTGATGTGCTTCCCAAGTACATCGAGAGTTGGGCAGGGGCAGGACAAGCTGTCAGATCAGTAATGGAGTTGGATAGTTGGTAGCACGCATATGTTATGAGTGGATCACTGAGACTCCATTTAAGTTGTTTTCCAGAGCCGGGAAATAGAGAGCTCCTATTCTTGGTCATTTGAGCCCGTCCTTGTTTCAGAAGTCTGTGCCCTCATAGGCTGAAGATTTAAATGTTGGAGACTGCCATGGAGCCTGCAGATCTGGGAGTGGGATGACTAACAATATATAACTTTGCTCTTTGACATTTGGACATTTAACTCTCCTCCATTTCAGGGAACTTCCTGTATGGTTTTTGGATTAAAGGAAGGAATGGGTTCTCTTTAATAAGTGGTTTCCATGCTAAAGAAGCAAGACTGCCATTTTTGATGACAGTCAGTAGTCTTTGAACCAGGGAAAGACAAGGACGAAGGGACAGTGTATCTTTGTACCTTGATTTAGGTCATCAGATGTGTTCCAGTTCAGGAAACAAAAGTTATGTTAGCCATTAAGGTAAAAACAAATTAGTCTCAGGCAGAGTGTGTCTTCAGTTAAATAGTTCATAGGTTGGGAGAGGTGGCGGCAGAAATAAATCCTTTTTTTAAACAGAGTGCCAGCATTAATTATATCAAGAATCTTTATTTGATATACAGGTAACAAATCTTTGACCTAAATTTTTTGTTGCTTGTTTTAAAGAAATGAGCTCACTCATTTTTGTTGTATATTTTACTGTAAAGACTTTGCAGCAAACCTGGCATTGATGATTCAAGGTCTACATCATGCAATGAAGACTTGAAGGTAAAGTGCTCCCTTGTGAAATTAATTTTCCTGCTGTCAATTTAATTTTGTGTGGCATTTACTCTTATAATTTTGTAGCAGCCTACCTATCATTGATTTATGTTTGTAATGCAAAATTAGTCTTTTTATTGTTAAATTCTCAACCGAAAGATGCCTTTTTAAAAATTGATTTTAGAGAGAGAGGAAGGGTTAGAGGAAGAGAGAGAGAAAAAAAGAGAATCATTGACATGAGAGAGAAACATGGATTGGTTTCTTTCCCCATGAACCCCACTTGGATTAAACTGACAACCTGTGTATGTGTCCTGACTGAGAATTGAACCCATGACCTTTTGGCGCATGGGGTGATGCTCCAACTAACTCAGCCACATCGGCCAGGCCAGAATATAGGTTTATTTTATTGCCTGATTATTTTTATATGTAACTAGGGGCCCGGTGCACGAAATTCGTGCACTGGGTGTGTGTGTGGGGGGGGGAGTGTCCCTCAGCCCAGCCTGCCCCCTCTCACATACTGGGAGCCCTCAGTACAGAGGAGTCAGGCCTGGGCAGGGGACCCTCATTTCCCCCCATCACTGGTTCTGCCCCCAGCCCAGGCCTGATGCCTCTGGCCCAGGCATCAGGCCTGGGCAGGGGACCCCCAGACCCCTACTATTACTGGCTCTGCCCCTTGCCCAGGCCTGATGCCTCAGCGAGAGGCGTAGACCCCCATCACCCTCCGATCGCCTGATAGGCCCCTTTCCCAGGCCTGATGCCTCTGCCAGAGGTGTCAGGCTTGGACAGGGGACCCCCATCTCCCCCCGATCACTGGCTCTGGCCCCCGCCCAGGCCTGAGGCCTCTGGCCCAGGAATCATGCCTGGGCAGGGGACCCCCATCTCCCTCTGATCGCTTGCTCCACCCCCCGCCCAAGCCTGACGCCTCTGACCCAGGCTTCAGGCCTGGGCAAGGGGACCATCATATCCCCCCAGGGCCGCCTTTGCCCTGCCCCCAAGCTCTTAGCTCCCCCCTGGGTTTCCGATCACTGTCAATGGAAGGGGGCTTCTTCCTGCTTTCCCTTTCGCCTCCCTGCATTGTGCCTACATATGCAAATTAACCGCCATCTTGTTGGCAATTAACTGCCAATCTTAGTTGGCAGTTAACTGCCAATCATAGTTGGCAGTTAATTTGCATATAGCCCTGATTAGCCAATGAAAAGGGTATCGTCGTACGCCAATTACCATTTTTCTCTTTTATTAGATAGGATTTCCACAATAAGTGACTACTTAGAGATAGAAATCAGAGACTTTGGTAGGGGGACTGGGGAGTCTCTGTTTCATGAGAATGAGGTTTCCTTCTGGAGTGCTGAAAAGTTTTGGAACTAGATAGAGATCATCATTGCACAGTATTGCAAATGTACCACATGCTACTGAATTTTTCACTTTAAAATGGTTTATTTTATGTTTGGTGAACTATACTCACTACAAAAAGAAAACTCTCATAATAATAATTAATCAATCAATCAAATTAAGATCATGTTACACCTTTAAAAGCAATCCAATAGGCTCATTTAAAACCGGTCTTCTGGTGAAAGGTTACATTGTTAATTTGAGACTTTCTTGTTTCTTGAGATAGGCCTACGTTGCTGTGAATTTCACTCATAGGACTGCTTCCGCTGTTCCATAGATTTTGTGTTGTCATGTTCTCATTTCATTTGTCTCAAAGTATATTTTGATATTTTGATTTCTTGATCTCATTGTTAATCCATTCACTGTTCAGTAACAGGTTATTTAGCCTCCATGTGTTTGTATGTTTTCGGGGTGTGTTGTGTGTGTGTGTGTATTTGTGTGTAATTGATTTGTAGTTTGATAACACTACAAATGTAGTTGGAGAAGTTGTGTGAAATGATTTGAATCTTTTTAAATTTTCTAAGGCTTTTTTATGGTCTTACATGTGGTCTATCCTAGAAAATGTTCCATGTGTACTTGAAGAAAATATATTCCCTGCAGTGTTACAGTGTAATGCTCTGAAAAAATCAATGAAACTCATCTGGTAAAATGTGTCCTTTAAGGGTGCTGTTATCTTTTTTATTTGTTTTGGAAGATCTATCCATTGATGTCAATGGGGTATTAAATTCCCAACTAAATCCCAGAATAAAAATAAAAAATAAAAAAGGAGAGACTGGGAGCTTCAGTTGCAGGCTTGGCCTGCCTGAAAACAGCCCTCCGCCCCTAATCCAGGCTGGCCAGGCACCCCAGTGGGGACCCCCACCCTGATCCAGGACAGCCTTCAGGGCAAACCAGCCGGCCCCCACCTGTGCACCAGGCTTCTATCCTATATAGTAAAAGGGTAATATGCAAACTGACCCTAACAGCAGAAAGACTGGGAATGACTGGTCACTATGACACACACTGACCACCAGGGGGCAGACGCTCAATGCAGGAGCTGCCCTCTGGTGGTCAGTGAGCTCCCACATGGAGGAGCTCTGCTCAGCCACAAGCCAGGCTGATGGCTGCCAGTACAGCGGTGGTGGTGGGAGCCTCTCCTGCCTCCTCAGCAGCGCTAAAGATGTCCGACTGCAGCTTAGGTCTGCTCCCCACTGGCAAGTGGACGTCCCCCGAGGGCTGCCAAGCTGCCAGAGGAATGTCTGATTGCCAGCTTAGGCCCAATCCCCTGGGGAGCAGGCCTCAGCCAGCAGATGGTCATCCCCCGAGGGGTCCCAGACTGTGAGAGGGCACAGGCCGGGCTGGGGGACACACCCCCCCCCACCACCGAGTGCACAAATTTTTGTGCACCGGGCCTCTAGTATATATATAAAAGCCTAATATGCAAAGTGTACCCTTGGGAGTTCGATCGATCGCTGACATGCACTGACCACCAGAGGGGTGGCGCAAAACAAAGGTAGGCCCCGGCTGAAAGCCAGCAACCACTAGGAACCCTACCAGTGCATGAATTTCATGCACTGAGCCACTAGTTTATAATAAACACATTCCTCTTTTATGGGAAATGCCAGATCTTTGGAGTCTAATAGGAGGGGGGGGAAGAAAAGCAGTCAGAAAGCAAAACTCGGGTTTTTGCTGTAGTCACAGTTGTGTTGACTTTTGGAAAAATAAAAATTTGTGCAATAAACGATGTGCTCCGTAGGCAGAGACTGTGGGTTTGAATCCAGATTCTATTGCTCACCAGCTATGCCAGCAACTGGAATTAAGACCTTAGCTCCCTGGGCTGATGTGAGGACTGAATGAGCGAGCTAAGGACCTAGCTCAGTGCCCAGCTCCAGGAAACGTCAGATCCCTTTGGTGTGTCCAAGCAGTACTTTTTGTGGACTGGGCTTCAGCCTATTAAAACTGATTTGTTCTCTCCCCAAGACTCCTTAAGGCAAAAAAGAAGGCCAGAGAATGTCATCTGATATTTGGAGATATATTCAGAGGGAAAGGAAATTACTTTTAGTTCACTTTCAGGAGATGGTTGCTTTCCTTCTTTCTTA